>NC_083879.1:59315243-59623001 GCF_032452875.1 Bos javanicus | reverse complement strand
TTGATAAATTATCCAGTCACTGATTGTGATCCTAAAACTAGTACATGCAATCTTACAATAAAGTCTCAGGTGGATTGTTATATAATTTAGACATGACCAAGAAGTACTGCTTTGATATAAAGGCCGACTGTTTTCTAAAAGTGAGTACATTAACAAGTCAACTTATTTTCCCAGATAAAGGATATACGGCCTTAAATAATATATGATGCCTTAAATAATAATATATGATAAATTAGGAAGTAAGTTAGCAAGCAGGATTTATTTTCAAGGGAAAAAAAGAGGAATTGGAACAGCTCTCCACAGCAGATATTGGCTAAAGAGGCATTGCCTAAGGCCATTGAACTTGAAAAAAATGAAGCAAATGTGTTGAAGTTCCCCACACTCAGTATGGTATGAGGGTGAAGGCTGGATTTGCAGCTTACCACAGACACCACCCTTATGGCAGAAAGTGAAGAGGAACTAAAAAGCCTCTTGATGAAAGTGAAAGGAGAGTGGAAAAGTTGACTTAAAGCTCAACATTCAGAAAACTAAGATCATGGCATCTGGTCCCATCACTTCATGGGAAATAGATGGGGAAACAGTGAAAACAGAGTCAGACTTTATTTTTATGGGCTCCAAAATCACTGCAGATGGTGACTGCAGCCATGAAATTAAAAGACTCTTACTTCTTTGAAGGAAAGGAATGACCAACCTAGATAGCACATTCAAAAGCAGAGACATTACTTTACCAACAAAGGTCCGTCTAGTCAAGGCTATGGTTTTTCCTGTGGTCATGTATGGATGTGAGAGTTGGACTGTGAAGAAGGCTGAGTGCCAAAGCATTGATGCTTTTGAACTGTGGTGTTGGAGAAGACTCTTGAGAGTCCCTTAGACTACAAGGAGATCCAACCAGTCCATTCTGAAGGAGATCAGTCCTTGGTGTTCATTGGAAGGACTGATGTTGGAGCTGAAACTCCAATACTTAGGCCACCTCATGCGAAGAGTTGACTCATTGGAAAAGACTCTGATGCTGGGAGGAATTGAGGGCAGGAGGAGAAGGGGATGACAGAAGATGAGATGGCTGGATGGTATCACCGACTTGATGGACATGAGTTTGAGTGAACTCCGGGAGTTGGTGATGGACAGGGAGGCCTGGCGTGCTGCGATTCATGGGGTCGCAAAGAGTCGGACACGACTGAGCGACTGAACTGACTGACTGACTGATAGGATGCCAACAAATACTTATCTGAAATATGAGGACTAGTTTGCCTTGATATAATTCTTGTTCCTCAAAAAAGTTTCAGCCCTTTTGCAAAGAGAACAGATCATCCCTAGACATAATTCTGGGTTATTTTTTTTTCCCCTTAATCTTTGCTAGCTCTCAGATTTAGAGTATAGGAAGGTGTCAGTTCAGTGAAACACTACCGTGAGCATGTGTACATCATCTTCCCCTATACTGTCTTCTTCTAATATATTTTCAAGCCATCATTCACTGTTCCCAAAATCATCTGTATAACACAAGTCAGTTAAATGTTATCTCTGTAAAAACTTAGTGTTTTCAATGTCTTATAAGAATAGTCCTGCAGAAATCTACAATAAAAATTTTGTCCACCAGTACATTCTCTCCTTGTTTTGATCTACAACCCTGCATTAAGACAAAACCCAGTCCCAGTGTCCTAGTCTGTTAGCTATGATAAACCCAAAACCACACATTGTGCACTGGATTTTTGTTTAGAATGTATTTTCAGAACTTTCTTTAGGCTATCTACTTTGGAAAATTGGTAATGGAATATTTTGCCTTGCTATATAACTGAAATTCTTTGTTGCTTGTTCATTTTTTTTGCTATTCTTCCTGGTGATCAACCCAAATGACCATTATCTATTGTGAAAGGAGAAAAGCCAAATCATTAGGTCAAATTTATACTAAATATTGCTAAATGAGATCAACTTTGTTATGAATGTGAGGGAGGTAAGCAAGATGCTTAAATATATTGTATGACAGAGAGGAGATAAGTCAAAATTTAGTTTTGTTCTAAGTCCACTATGGAAATTCTCAATATTTATGAAAATTAAAATATCATTAATTATAGGACAGGAGGGCAGAGCAGCAAAGCTGTGGTTGCAATTTATCAGCTATTGAATTTAGGTCATCTTGAATTTAGCAAAATTTTGATGGGAAGGAATAGTTGGAGACAAGTTTTTCAGGGGTCATGTTGAAACAGTTTTAGTCTTTTAGAGACTTTTACAGTTATTCTTTACCAGCATTTGCCTCAGAGAAACCATTTTTATGCTGAATGTCAGAGTCCAGTTTCTCACTTCTAACTAGGAATCCAAGTCTGAAGAACAAGTGAAGTCCATGAGCATAAGAAATGCTAGAGTTTCAAGTGTAATTTTTTTTTTTCCCCTAGTGAATTCATTCATCAGATACTGGCTAGTTCTCAGATAAAAACACTCATGGGTCTGGATAAGATACAATACAGAATTGCAGTGCTAAGGAATACAAGAAGTGGATCGTCAATACACCTTGAAGTGCTTCCTTTAGAAATACTAACTTTTCTTAATGCTCACCAAAAAAAAAAAAAAAAAAAATCTTAAGCCCCAAATTCCCCAGTTTAGAAAAGCCACAGTGGCCAGATTTCCAAGGTTTCATTTCTTTCTCTTTAGTTCTTTATTCTAACCGTCAAATGTCAAATGCCAAGCATTTAGAAACTAAATAAAGTTTTATAAATAAAAGGAAAAAATCTTAAAAATTTTCATCCTTGATGCTTATTAAATTTTATATTTTTAAACCACAACAGATGGTTTAAAGATAGTTATTTTTTTAGCTTTTTAAAAAATGTTTATTTTTAGTTGAAAGATAATAGATTTACAGAATTTTGTTGTTTTCTGTCAAACCTCAACATGAATCAGCCATAGGTATACATATATCCTCTCCCTTTTGAACCTCCCTCCTGTCTCCCTCCCCACGCCACCCCTCTAGGTTGATACAGAGCCCCTGTTTGAGTTTCCTGAGCCATAAAGCAAATTCCCATTGGCTATCTATTTTACATATGGTAATGTAAGTTTCCATGTTACTCTTTCAATACATCTCCCCCTCTCCTCCCCTCTTCCCATGTCCATATGTCTATCTTCTATGTCTGTTTCTCCATTGCTGCTCTGTAAATAAATTCTTCAATACCAATTTTTAAGATTCCATATATATGTGTTAGAATACAATATTTATCCTTCTATTTCTGACTTACTTCATTCTGTATAATAGGCTCTAGATTCATCCATCTCATTAGAACTGATTCAAATGTGTTCCTTTGTATGGCTGAATAATATTCCATTGTGTATATGTACCAAAACTTCTTTATTCATCTGTTGATGGACATCTGGGTTGTTTCCATGTTATAGCTGTTGTAAACAGTGCTGCAATGAACAGTGGGATATATGTGTCTTTTTCAATTTTGGTTTCCTCAGAGTATATGCCTAGGAGTGGGACTGCTGGTCATATCGTGGTTTTATTCCTAGTTTCTTAAGGAATCATCATACTGTGTTCCATAGTGGCTATATCAATTTACATTCCAACCAAGAGTGCAAGAGCATTCTCTTTTCTCCACACCCTCTAGAGCATTTATTGTTTGTAGACTTTTTGATAATGAAGGATAATTATTTTTTTAAAAATGGAGAAAGAGACAGCAATTCAGATTCCCTAGTATTCAAAATCAGTGTCTGAAAGTCTTAGGAGTCAGAAATGTGACTCAAAATTTTTGGAAAAACTGAATTCTTCATGAAGCTATCTGCTTTTAGAGAATCTGTAAAGAGTGTCAGTTTTACATTTCCAATCACTGAGGACAGCTGGTTCATGGGCGTATGATGCATTGTGACTTTGGAAATGTAAATGCAGGGCTTTCAAAGATAATTGCTGGGTTAGTAAGACCAGGTATGATCTTTTCCAAAGAGGTTCAAGAGTATTTTTACATTGTTTCTGAGGTTTTCCTTTAGTTCAGTTCAGTTCAGTTGCTCAGTTGTGTCCGACTCTTTGCAACATTATGAACCACAGCACGCCAGGCCTCTCTGTCCATCACCAACTCCCGGAATTTACCCAAACTCATGTCCATTGAGTCGGTGATGCCATCTAACTATCTCATTCTCTGTCATCCCCTTCAACTCCTGCCTTCAATCTTTCCCAACATCAGGGTCTTTTCAGATGAGTCAGCTCTTCACATCAGGTGGCCAAAACATTGAAGTTTCAGCTTCAACATCAGTCCTTCCAATGAACACCCAGGACTGGTCTCCTTTAGGATGGACTGGTTGGATCTCCTTGCAGTCCAAGGGACTCTCAAGAGTCTTCTCCAACACCACACTTCAAAAGCATCAAGTCTTCGGTGCTCAGCTTTCTTTATAATCCAACTCTCACATCCATACATGACCACTGGAAAAACCATAGCCTTGACTAGATGGACCTTTGTTGGCAAAGTTATGTCTGTGCTTTTTAATATATTGTCTAGGTTGGTCATAACTTTCCTTCCAAGGAGTAAGTGTCTTTTAATTTCATGGCTACAATCACCGTCTGTAGTGATTTTGGAGCCCAGAAAAATAAAGTCAGCTACTGTTTCCACTATTTCCCTATCTATTTGCCATGAATTGATGGGATTGGATGCCATGATCTTAGTTTTCTGAATTTTGAGCTTTAAGCCAACTTTTTCACTCTCCTTTTTCACTTTCATCAAGAGGCTCTTTAGTTCTTTTTCACTTTCTGCCATAAGGGAGGTGTCATCTGCATATCTGAGGTTATTGATATTTCTCCTGGCAATCTTGATTCCAGCTGTGCTTCCTCCAGCCCAGCGTTTCTCATGATGTACTCTGTATAAAAGTTAAATAAGCAGGGTGACAATACACAGCCTTGACATACTCCTTTTCCTATTTGGAACCAGTCTGTTGTTCCATGTCCAGTTCTAACTGTTGCTTTCTTTGTTGTTTGTTTGTTGTTTGCATACAGGTTTCTCAAGAGGCAGGTCAGGTGGTCTGGTATTCCCATCTCTTTCAGAATTTTCCACAGTTTATTGTGATCCACACAGTCAAAGGCTTTGGCATAGTCAATAAAGCAGAAATAGATGTTTATCTGGAACTCTCTTGCTTTTTCCATGATCCAGCAGATGTTGGCAATTTGATCTCTGGCTCCTCTGCCTTTTCTAAAAACAGCTTGAACATCTGGAAGTAAAGCTACCTAGGTCTGTTGGTGATAAGTTTTTGTATATTGCAATAAACCTTTAAAAAATGACAGTTGTTGGATATATAATTGCTAATATCACTGGGTTAGAGTTAAGAGAATGATGACCTATGATTTCCAGTCAGTGAATTTTTGATAGTCAAGGAAGTTAAGGATGATACCTTAGGTCATGGCAGTGAATGCTTTAAATAATTTTCCAAGCATTATTTGTTCTTTTGTCTTTCACTACTGATAGACATGATAAAGACAATGGGGTTTCTAAATAATGAAAGGTATCATATACAGTTATTGTGAAATAATTTCCTCTGTCTCTGAATAAAATGGTTCATAAGGGACCAAGTTGAAAATACAAAGTCTAGGAGGCTGATTGTTATTATTCATTTGTTTTCACCTTATTTGTTTTCTAGTTGTTAATGCAGTTGCCTTTGCCAGATAAAATCTTACGGCCATCTTGAAAATACATACTAAAATGTATTCATATCAGTTTGAGGGAAGCAATTGCAAAATACCATTTTTAAATTTCAGAATAAACTTTGAGGCTTGGTTCTTGGTTACTGCTTCGAGGTTGTCCTGGATTACAAATTTGGCAGGTGGGTGTGTGCCTGAAACATCCTAAGAGTTTTGAGTAAAATTATTCTGCTGCTGCTGCTAAGTCGCTTCAGTCGTGTCCGACTCTGTGCGATCCCATAGACAGCAGCCCACCAGGCTCTGCCGTCCCTGGGATTCTCCAGGCAAGAATACTGGAGTGGGATGCCATTTCCTTCTCCAATGCGTGAAAGTGAAAAGTGAAAAGTGAAAGTGAAGTCGCTCAGTCATGTCCAACTTGTAGCGACCCCATGGACTGCAGCCTACCAGGCTCCTCTGTCCATGGGATTTTCCAGGCAAGAGTACTGGAGTCAGGTGCCGTTGCCTTCTCCCCAAATTATTCTAGCTATAGTGATATTAAGCTGCCAGGTAATTTATCTTTGCTACGGTGATCAAACTGAATAGTTATGTTAATAAATTATGTTATTTGATTGATTATGTTAATATATTATTATAATAAAATTTATCCTGGGAATGAGAATATATTATAAACTGTATGGAGATGGACAAGCCTCTGTAGCAATTTTATTTATGTTAAAAACCAAACTGATTGCTATTGATTGTACTGATGGTCATGTACATTGTATTTTAAAACAAAATTCATCTTGTAGATAGCTGTTATGCATGCCTTTCTGCTTGTCCATGTGCGTGTATATGCTCAGTCTCTTTAGTCATGTGTGACTCTTTGTGAGTCTATGGACTGTAGCCCACCAAGCTCCTCTGTCCAAGGGATTCTCCAGTCAAGAATACTGGAGTGGGTTGCCATGCCCTCCTCCAGGGTATCTCCCCAAGCCTGGGATTGAATCCATTTCTCCTGTGTCCCCTGCATTGTCAGGCAGGTTCTTACCACTAGTGCCACCGAGGAAGCCCCTGGCTTATACATGAGTATATTTTTAATCTGAGGGCTTCAATATATATTTTTGGGGAAACACAATTCAAACCATAAGGGTCCACTCTTTACCCTCTCTGAAATTCATGTCTTTCCCATGTGTGAAATACATTCACTTCATCTCAACATCCCCAAAGTTTTAGCCCATTCCAGTTTAACTCAATGTCCAAAATTCACATAAATACAGTTAGCTCAAATTCACTTAAATTAGTTACATGAAAGGCATTGAGTATGGTCCATCTAGAGAAAATATTTCTTGTCATCTATAGCCTTGTGAAATTACAAAACAAGTTATATCTCTTAAAACAAAATACTGGAGCACTTATTGGATAGACGTTTTCTTTCCATAAGGTAGAGATTGGAGGAAAAAGGTCTCAGGTTCCAAGTAAGTTTGAAAACAAGCAAGGCAGATTCCATTAGATATCAAGGGTTGAGAATAATACCATGTGGCTCAGTTCCCTGTTCTGTCACCTCTCTTGGCCCACTGGAGTGCAGCCTTAGCCTCTCTGCCCTGGGAAATACTGTCATCTCTGGCTGCTTCATCCGTGGTTCTACCCTCAGAGTCCTTTATTGCATCCTGTCTCTGACCCTCTCAAGCCAGGCTGGCAATGTTTCTTCTTGCATAATTCTAAAAATCTTGTCAGTCTTCTGAACAATTCATGGGAGTCCAAACCATCAAACAGAAAGGTACTCAATGTATCATTCCTGATTATTTACATCTATATTCCCAGGTTCTTAGAGTTGACTGGATCCACAATTCACATAACCAGTCTCATTAGCAAATGTTTGTCCAGCCACATTCTTAGGTTCCAGAATGTACAGGATTGGATTTGAATTTTCCGAATCATTAACTGATGTTTTGTTTTTTGTGTAAGAGTTCATTCCTCAACTTATGTCTTACCTTTTGCATTTTATTATAAGTAGCAAGAGAATCCAGGTCACACATTTCACACTTTATTGCAAGTTATTCTCAGTTAAAATCCATGATTGTCACTTACAAGTTCTACTTTCCACAAAATACTGGAGCATAAATCCATCAAGTTCTCTGCAACTTTTTTTTAAAAATAAGTATCACTTTCCCTCCATGTTCCAGTAACATATTCCTCATTTCCATCTGAGACATCACCAGAAGTACTCTTAATGTTCATATCTCTTGTAGCATTCTTCATGACAATATATGTATTGTCTAAGAAATAGAAGCTTTGTATGCAACTCCTCTTAACTCTTTCTTATTCTTTCTCAGAATTTTCTTTGATGGCCATATTTCTATCAACAATCTCTTCAAGGCAATCTAGCTTTTCCTATTAAGAGTTTCAAAAAATTTCCAACCTCTGCCCGTTACCCATTTCCAAACCCACTTTCACATTTTCTTAGGTGTTTGTTATAGCAGACTGTTGGCCTTCTAAACTATGAGAGAATTCATTTTTGTTGCTTTAAGTCAGTTGCTTTATAACAGCCCAGAGACTAATATAGATTTTACTAAAATGATCAAAGTGCTGCTATAACAAATACTTGAGGAAAAATACAAATATAAAATGAAATGCACACATACTAAAACCAAACACACAGAGATATCTATAAAGCACCAATAAGATAATAAAGGGGAGTATTTTACCTATATTTATATTTATAATTAAAAATAGCAATTACTTTTAAGCAAAACTTTTGGAAGCCGGATGTCATTGAATCACAGCTTTATACTAATGGAATACTGTGGTGTTGGAGAAGACTCTTGAGAGTCCCTTGGACTTCAAGGAGATCAAACCAGTCAATCCTAAAGGAAATTAGTCCTGAATATTCATTGGAAAGACTGATGCTGAAGCTGAAGCTCCAGTACTTTGGCCACTTGATGTGAAGAGCCAACTCATTAGAAAAGACCCTGATACTTGGAAAGATTAAGAGCAAGAGAAGGAGATGACAGAGGATTGGATAGTTGGATGGCATCACTGACACAATGGACATAAGTCAGAACAAACTCCAGCATAGTGAAGGACAGGGAGGCCTGACATGCTGCAGTCCACGGGGTCTCAAAAGAGTCAGACAAGATTTAGCAACTGAAGAACAACAATGTACAAAGAGGTTGTACAGGCAGTAAGTATGTTCACTGTCTGTAACAAATTTAAATATGTAGTAGATCTGAATAGAAACCACTCTGCTCTTTATATCATAAAGCACTGGAATTTCTAAACATTGTTATTGGCAAAATATACCTTCTTGCCTTGGTTGATTATTTGTGTTCTCCCCACTGTTTAAAAGTAGTGCTGAAAACTGTGTCAATTTAGAATTATATACTCTGTAAAATTTCTCTTAAAGAACGAAAGTTAACATCTAGGCATTTTTGTATATTGGCCATGTTTCCTGTGGACTTCCCAGATGGTGCTGGTGGTAAAGAATCTGCCTGCCCGCCAGGGCAGGAGAATTAAGAGACATGGGTTCGATTCTTGGATTGGAAATACCCACTTGAGGAGGACATAGTTACCCAGTCCAGTATTCTTGCCTGGAAAGTCTCATGGACAGAACAGAGTTGGAAACAACTGAAGCAACTTAGCATGTACTCAATCAGTTCCCTGCAAACTTGCTAAACTCATTTATTCAGGTAGCTTTTATGTAAATTTTGTAGCATGTTCTAAGATAGAAAATCACTTTGTTTGCAAATAAAATAGATATACTTCTTCCCGGTAGATTGTAATGGCTTTTATTTCATTTATTTTATTATTATTCTCACTAAAATTTCTAGTAAAATTTTGAAGAGAAATAGTAGATCATCATCATTGCCTATTCCCTGATTTTAAGTGGAAAATAATGTTAGCTGTGAGATTTTCCCAGTTGCCTTATATCAGTTTGAAGACATTTTCTTCTAATGAAGTGAAGTGAAAGTCACTCAGTC
Source organism: Bos javanicus (assembly GCF_032452875.1). Taxonomy (NCBI): domain Eukaryota; kingdom Metazoa; phylum Chordata; class Mammalia; order Artiodactyla; family Bovidae; genus Bos; species Bos javanicus. Next base: position 59,613,446 of record NC_083879.1, on the reverse strand, counting down.
ATGTCCGACTCTTTGTGACCCCATGGAGTATACAGTCCATGAAACTTTCCAGGTCAGAATACTGGAGTGGGTAGCTTTTCCCTTCTCCAGGGAATCTTCCCAACCCAGGGATCACACCCAGGTCTCCAGCATTGAAGGCGGATTCTTTACCAGCTGAGCCGCAAGGGAAGCATGAGATTACTGGAGTGGGTAGCCTATCCTTTCTCCAGTGGATGTTCCCAACCCAGGAATTGAACCAGGGTCCCCTGCATTGCAGGCAGATTCTTTAGCAACTGAGCTATAAGGGAAGCCCAACTTTCTTCTAAGAATGATTTTTAAAACAAAATAAAACTGAATAAAATATCTGACGATTCTAAATGTTGGCAAGGATGTAGTGCTCACACATTTCGTGAGGAGGAATCAATTTTTATAACCTTGGAAAATTCTTTGAAATCATCTAATGATGCTGGAAACAAACAACTTTCAAACCAAATTGTATGCACACACTTAACAAAAGATACATACAACAATATCAATGGCAAAATGATGTATAAAACTTCCAGACTGGAAAGCTGAAGTATCAGGCCCAAATTATCAATTTGAATATATTTACTCAACAGAATAATGTACAAAAATTACAGTGGCATAGCTAGAGCCTCAGTCAGTGATAAGCATGAATCTCACATGCATAACTTTGAGCAAAAGAGGCAAAACCTGAAAAACTGTATACAGTTAATTTGTACACATTTTAAACATAGTTGAAACCATAATGTGAATTAATCTGTTAGAAATCATTATAGTTGTTAACTTTTGGCATACAGGCAGCTCTGGCATACTGTTATGTACCCTTTCCTTACTTGGATGGTATATGTACACTTAAAATATGCAAAAATCTCTGCATATATGTTGTGCTGAAGTTGAAAAAATAAGAAAATTTGTGCAAATAGATGTATGTTGTAATAAAATTTAGACCTATAAGCCAAGTTTTTACTTACATATCTATTTCTTTCCCTTCATCTTCTGTCTTCCTGCAGTTGAATCAGAAACATTCATTGCTTTGAAGAACATGCTGTTAAGAGAGGTCCAAAATGAATTCGGAAAGAATAGAATGAACAAGTCGCTTTGTGTTCCAAATTAGATTCTTTTTTTATATTTAAAGCAGGGACAATAACCTCAAAATGAAATGCTTTTCATTTTCAAGGGTCTTCTATTTTAAAGAACCAAAAATTAAACTTTGAATGATGCCAAGATGAATATGTTTGCCATACAAGAGATAAGAGCAAGACCCTATGAACTGCAGCTCATCAGGCTTCCCTATCTTTCACTGTCACCTGGAGTTTCTCAAACTCATGTCCATTGAGTTGGTGACACCGTTGTAATGTCATGATCCATGGTTTATTAAAGTCTGATTATAATAGAGAAAAATAAACATTTTCGCACTTCACAAATAACACATATTTGTGGCACTTGATGGTTTTGCTATGTCTAAGGCTGGTCTTGGAAAATCATAGGATTTTGAATTATTTATTATCTTTATATGATAAACAAGATTTCATATGCAGATTTCTAAGTGGTTTTAATTATACCATCACCTGAAAAATAAATAACCAATATGAAGTCATAAATAGTAACCAGTTGACTAAGGTAAATAAAAATAGTCAAGTTTGGTGCATGTATGATGCATGTGTGAATAATTGAATCAAAGACTTTTATATTAAGATACAATACATTCATCTAAATTAGCATAATGAAAGTTAACAACTTTGGAAGATAATTGGAATTATAAAAGCTTACACACAAATGTAGATGTTTAAATTAACAAATAGCAAAATAGAAAGTAACATCAGTTTTTAAATGCTAGTTTAATGATGTTCATTGACATCAAGCAAAAAGTGAACAGTTTTCTTTACAAATCAGAAGTCAACAACGCATGTTCATAGAAGAAATGTCAGAGGGCACTTGCAGTTTTTAATATCCATACTTTAATAAAGATGATATATAATATATGCTATGATAGTGTAAAAAACATCTTATTCAGCCATCCTGCTCTAGAAATATTTCTAAAATTGTGTTATTCTTATAATAAAAGTAACTTGAATTCAACTTTAGAGTGGGATCTTATTTAGGCTCTACTTTTAGCATTTTCTGAAGAATATTTTTAGTTAAGAAAAGCATAATTAATTTCAATAAGAATGACTTATTGAAAACTGTTAACTGCATAATATAAAATAGAAAATGCACTGTAAAAATATGCAACTAATATTAAATAAAAGTATAATTACTGTGACCAATTAAAAGAACAATAGTAGTGACTTATCCATTGGAGTCACGGAAAGAGGTTAGAATATATATATAATATTTTTTCAAGAAGAAGAGAATAATATTTTTTTTAATTTATTTATTTTCATTGAAGTCAAGAAGAGAATAATATTGTTTCAGTTCAGTTCAGTTCAGTCGCTCAGTCGTGTCCGACTCTTTGCAACCCCATGAATTGCAGCATGCCAGGCCTTCCTGTCCATCACTAACTCCCGGAGTTCACTCAAACTCATGTCCATCGAGTCTGTGATGCCATCCAGTCATCTCATCCTCTGTCATCCCCTTTTCCTCCTGCCCCCAATCCCTCCCAGCATCAGAGTCTTTTCCAATGAGTCAGCTCTTTGCATGAGGTGGCCAAATTTCTGGAGTTTCAGCTTTAGCATCATTCCTTCCAAATTTAGATATTATTAAATTACATGAGAGGGATAAGAGTTGACTGGCAAATGAACTGATGTTCTGTCTTCCTCTCTGAGGATATCTGAATGTTCAGTTCTTAACTGTTGGTCAAGATGAGGACCATAAATCTATGACGTGTTGTTTAAGGTCCAAACATCCACTGGTGATCAGTTTTGTTACTGCTGGTTTGGTCCTGGCATAACTGATTTAATAAGCCTAGTGGTGAATGGCCAATGGTCTTAGTCTTCCCTAGGAGTGTCAGCGTCTCCTAGACTTGGTCTACCAATGCTTGCCTGCATTGTATTCCTCTTGCCATAATGGCCACTTTGCCTTAAAAAAGAAAGCCTAATGTGAGTGTATTCTGTGAAGTCAAGTCTTTTCAAGTATCTAAAGGAGAGAAGTGTTTGCAGCATCTATGAGTTAATAATAAGCTGATTGAGAGAGTGAAGATAAAACAACAAAATATCTCATTCAAAAAAAGGCAGTGTGGAAGGAGTAAAACAGAATCAGAAAAAGGATAAGACAGAGAATATAAAAAGTAAGATGCTAGAAAGTCCTCCAAATATTTGAGCAATCACTGGTAAATATAAATATGTGGAAATATAACTAAGTATACTATGGATTCTTGCTTTGCATTTTCTCTCTTTGAAAATGTTACTCCAGAACTTTTCCAAATGCTTAGATTTCATCTGAAATAGATATTTTAGAATAAAAACATTTTGTCTCCAAAATAAAAGGATGTTTACTTATAATGTATTTTTCTTATAGTTAATGCTGGAAGGTTGACCCCCCGAAAAAGGAGATTCAACAGCCTATTTTCTTAACCTACAGCTTCACCATTTATGATTGCAGGTACTGAAAAAGATGAATTTGACATTTCAGTGAGTATTCTGACTCATTGGTAAAGGAAACTGGTCCAAATAAACTGGGCCAACTGTAACTAAGAAAAGAAAAATATGACAAAGACCATCTTTCTCTCATCTTTCTCTCAGCTTTATAAGGTGTTGATCATATGACGGTTGTCTTATAGCACAGATTTTTTTTTTTTGAATAGTATTATGTGTCAGGTAAACCAATCATTCTAAGCGCACACACAAAAAACACTTGAATGTTTTTTGAGCTCTTTTAAAGAACTAACTCATTTGAAAAGACCCTAATGCTAAGATTGAAGGCAGGAGGAAAAGGGGACAACAGAGGATGAGATGGTTGGATGGCATCACTGACTCAATGGACCTAAGTTTGAGTAAACTCCGGGAGTTGGTGATGGACAGGGAGGCCTGGTGTGCTGCAGTCCATGGGGTCTTAGAGAGTCAGACATGACTGAGCAACTGAAATGAACTGAAAGATGAAAGTCATTTGAAAGTCATACAGTTTCCTCCGGGGTAAATTTTCATAATTCACTGGTTGGATAAATGTACATGAAGGCTGAGAGACTGAAAAAGTTTTGAACAGTTGACACCGGTAAATGCTTGTCTGTTGAAAACTTAGTAATGAAAGGAGAAAGTGGGAAAAATGCAGAAAGTAGCATCGACATATATACACTACCATATGTAAAATAGATAGCTGGTGAGAAGTTGCTATATAACACAGGGAGCCCAGCCTGAGGCTTTCTGATGACCTAGAAGAGTGGGATGAGGGGAAGGGAGAGATACTCAAGAGGGAGGTGATATATGCATGATTATGATTGATTTGTGTTGTTGTATGACAGAAGCCAACACAATGTTGTAAAACGATTTTCCTCCAATTAAAAAAGAAATCATGTCCATGTACTTTTCAATGAGGGAGTGGATCTTCAAATTAATACTTTAGCTGAAAACATGAAGTCAGCATTTTGTCTTTAGGATTGTACTTTTGACTTATGTATTGACTAATACAGATGTGGCTGTATTGTTTGTTTGCACTGGTCCAAAATAAGTGTAAGTTCAATGCAGTCGCTCAGTTGTGTCCCACTGTTTGCGACCCCATAGACTGCAGCACTCCAGGCTTCCCTGTTCATCAACAATTCCCAGAGCTTACTCAAACTCATGTCCATGGAGTCAGTGGTGCCATCCAACCATCTCATCCTCTGTCATCCCTGTTTACTCCTGCCTTCAATCGTGCCCAGCATCAGTCTTTTCCAATTAGTCAGTTCTTCGCATCAGGTGGCCAAAGTATTGGAGTTTCAGCTTCAGCATAAGTCTTTCCAATGAATATTCAGAACTGATTTCCTTTAGGATGGACTGGTTGGATCTCCTTGCAGTCTAAGGGATTCTCAAGACTCTTCTCCAATACCACAGTTCAAACGCATCAATTCTTTGGTGCTCAGCTTTCTTTATAGTCAACTCTCACATCTATACATAACTACTGGAAAAACCATAGCTTTGACTAGATGGACCTTTGTTGGCAAAGTAATGTCTCTGCTTTTTAATATGGTATATAGGTTACAAAATAAGTGTAAGCTAGCCATCATAGAAGAAAATGTATGAAATGCTTGGCAATAAACACAAGTAATACTGAAATATACAAAGTGCTAAATAACCCTTTGAATGGCCCCTTTTTATCTATAATAATTGTACTGACATTTGCATTTTGGTGCAGAAATAGTAGTGAGTGAAACTTTTTGTGTCAGTACAAGTCAAGGTAGAGATACCAAATTATGGCAATAGTCAGTTTTCTTCACCACGACAAACTTACAGTTAAATAACTGATACTTCAAGCAAGTATTGGAAATGTAGAAACCTGTGTCCATCTCCATGAGTTTATATCCTCTCAGTAATTTAGGGTTTTGTTGATAAGTTAATGGATATATTTATGAATAGTAAATTATGTCAATATTAGGAAGATTTGTATAATTCATGGAAGTATTTTCTAAATGAACAATATATGATGATACAAATTCATATATGGGTAAAAGACACATTCAAAGATAGCAATGACTTACTCAAGTATGAAAGATTTATCGATATGGTTTCAGATTTCTACTGAATATAAATCACTGAATCTTTAAAATCTTTAAAGATTTTAAATCTGAATCACCAATCTTTAAAAAACTACCTCTTGTCAAGCTGGAGTATAGAATCAAAAATAGCCACAATTATCTGAAAAAGGCTATGAAAATACTTCTCATTTTTTTCTACATTATTTCTAACTTTTTTTTTGTAATCTTCAAGTAGAAAAAAATGAAAAACTTATTGCAGCAGAGTGAATGCAGGAATGAAAATGAGAATCTAGCTCTGTTCTAGTAATGTATAAAACAATGCTATTCTTCTCACTAAATGTTTCAAATAATGTGTAATTTTCAATAGAATGTATTGACATAGTGGGCAAGGGTTATAATTATTTTAAGAATGTTAATAAGCAAGTATTATGAAAGATCTTAATTTTTAGCAAAATTTAAATTTAAGAAAATGTGATGATTTTAGTCATAATGCAAATCCTCTGACATTACCTTTTCATAAAAATTTTAGCTCTATATGGGTGCAGAAAGAGCTCCATGTTTTTTTTTTTTTTTTTCCTTCTTCTAAAGGTCTGCTCATTTCTGTTAGAGTGCATGTGTGCTTGCTAAGTTGCTTCCATCTTCTCTGACTCTTCGGGACCCTGTGGATTGTGGCTCACCAGGCTTCTCTGTCTATGGGATTCTCCAGGCAAGAATACTGAAGTGGATTATCATGCCCTTTGTCAGGGGATCGTCCTGACCCAGGGATCAAACCCGCATCTCTTACATCTCCTCCTTTAGCAGTCGGGTTCTTTTCCACTAGGAAAACCCTTCTGTTTCAGTTGTTCTAGGTTATGCTCTGTCTCCGCATAAGAATGAAAACTCTCCCTTTAACTTTCCATCTTTCTGTTTGAAGGTGATAAATTTTAGAGTTCAAAGACACCCTCTATTATGTTCTTAGTTACTGTTGTCAAGATTTGATAGAGCTCTTCTGTTGCAAATCTAGGTATTAAAAAATTTCACACTCCCCTGCTGAGATTTGGGCAAAGCACTCTTTGCAATTACTTAATAGCTGAGAATGGCTTTTCTTTCTTTTCATTACACTGGTGGAATAGAAGTAACTATAACATTTTCAAAGACTTTGAAGAATGTATGTCAAGGTATGATTCAGGTTGCACTCCATTATTTATATATATATATATATATATATTTATCTGAAAAGGGATATATATATATATATATATATATATATATATATATATATATGTATATTTCAGTTCAGTTCAGTTCAGTTTGGTTGCTCAGTTGTGTCCGACTCTTTGGGACCCCATGAACTGCAGCGTGCCACTCCTTCCTGTCCATCATCAACTCCCAGAGTCCACTCAAACCCATGTTCATCAAGTCGGTGATGCCATCCAACTATCTCATCCTCTGTCCTCCCCTTCTCCTCCTGCCCTCAATCTTTCCCAGCGTCAGGGTCTTTTCAAATGAGTCAGCTCTTCACGTCAGGTGGCCAAAGTGTTAGACTTTCAGCTTCAACATCAGTCCTTCCAATGAACACCCAGGACTGATCTCCTTTAGGATGGACTGGTTGGATCTCCTTGAAGTTCAAGGGACTCTCAAGAGTCTTCTCAAAAGCATCAATTCTTCTGCACTCAGCTTTCTTTATAGTCCAACTCTCACATCCACACATGACCATTGGAAAAACTATAGCCTTGACTAGACGGACCTTTGTTGGCAAAATTATGTCTCTGCTTTTTAATATGCTGTCTAGGTTGGTCATAACTTTCCTTCCAAGGAGTAAGCCTCTTTTAATTTCATGGCTGCAATCACCATCTGCAGAGATTTTGGAGCCCAGAAAAATAAAGTCAGCCACTGTTTCCCCATCTATTTGCCGTGAGGTGATGGGACCAGAAGCCATGATCTTAGTTTTCTGAATGTTGAGCTTTAAGTCAACTTTTGCACTCTCCTCTTTCACTTTCATCAAGAGGCTCTTTAGTTCTTCTTCACTTTTATATATAAATATGTAAACCCCCTTAATTATATATAGAAATATCAATGATTGGTGAAATCTGAAAATGTCTGTCAGTTGCTGGAATATCTTGTCTCCGTGTTACACCCTGTGTTATCTCTGGTACATTATTTAAGTTGCAGATAAAAGAGAATTTTGCTTTTTACAATAATTTAGATTATTATAAAATAAAGATAGTTCTATACACTGCAGTTGGAAGCAGCCTCTAATGAAATGACTGTAAGCCAATTAAAATAAATAAAGATAAATAGTATCCTAATTTCAGAACCAATGATCCTTTTGCATTTTACTTCCAAACACAATATATTTTTGTTGGAATTCAATTTCTAAATAAATATATAAACATTAACAAGTCACTGATATTTGGGTTGTAAAGTGACTCACTAAAAAAGGCCAGTGCTGGAATAAATTTATTAACACTAATTTTGATAAATATTTCTAATATTTGACTATGGAATTCTTTATAGAACATTTACCTATTATTTATATAGATACATCTTTATAAAATTAAAGTTTAGCACAATATAATGAGTACTGAATGTTGGAAGAATGTATAAAGATCATTTAATCTGACTTGTTATTGAATGTAATGGGTGTTAAGAATGCTCAATCATGTGGTTTTTGCATTATAGTAACTCCATTTCTAAATAAAATTTCAGCTGATATAATAAATGTTTCTCCACTTTTAATCCATTTTTTTTTAATCAGGAAGGCATTTTTCTTTCTTTTCTTTCTTGTTTTTTTTTTTTGAGCAGAAAAATGACTTGATTTTATTTTCAAAGTAGCATACTGGCTGTCTTAATAGTATGGACTACAGGAGAGGGTGGGATGGATTGAGAGAATAAAATTGAAACATATACCTTAACATATGTAAAATTAGATAGCCAGTGGAAATTTGCTGTATGACACATGGAGCTGAAATCAGGTGCTCTGTGACTTTTCATATTTTTACCCACGAATGATGTATGCCCTTTACTTTAAAAGTTATATTAAAATCAAACTAATACATTAAGTTTGATCCTGTTACTTAAATTCCTGTTCATATGTTGGTTGGCATTTATTAGACATGGAGAGGAGAGAACGCAAAGTGTCAGCTGCAGCTTGAAACATTAGCCACAAGAATAAAGAGCTCATTAAAATAGCAGTGCTTCCTCTCACTTCTGTTCCTTGACATAATATCCGCAGATACTATACCACTGTTAACCTCAGACTATAATAATGTTACTAACCATGGTGATTCCTCAACAGTTATAATCTGTTTTGCAAACTATTCACCTTTGAAACCAAAGGTCTCTTTATATTACCTTAAACCTTTTTTTTTTTTTTCTTTTTCACCTCCTATTTATTTAAGCAAACATTTATCTAGAACTCTCTAAAAATATTGCTGTGGTTTTCCTATTATGAAAGTAATGGAAGTTCATTAAAAATAAATATTACTGTAGTTCAACATACAAGGTGAAACCCAAATAGATTATAACACATATAATTTCAGCATAGAGCAGAAAGTTTAAGATGAATGAATCTGGAGCTTGATTCCTTGGGTTCAAACCCTGTCTCTGCCAGCCTTTAATGTGCATTTTAAAGCAAGGTAATTAAGCTTTCACCGATTCAGCCTCCAGGGGAATCAAATAGTTCTGACCTCATAGGGCTGGTGTGAGATTTAAAATAATTAATTAAAACTTTATTAGTAATAGTGACCTCATAAGCTTGAAGTTGTCTAAAATTAAATTAGTTAATCGGTTGTGAGGATGAAATTAACCTCAGAGTACTATTTAATGCTCAGTAGGCATTGACTTTATATTAGCAATATAAAATAGAGTATTTTTACCACTTTAAACTCATATTAGGTATAATATTTGAAAACTGCTGTTTCTTCTAGCATGATCATTTCCCTATGTTTCTCAATATCACTGTTTTCAGTAAATACTATCCCCATTGTATGAAGAAATATAATCTAATCAATAGTATAATATGCTGGAATATATATGTTTCCATTCTGAGTTTTGGAAAGGCCAAATTTAGCACTCTTTTACACATAATTTATGCAAGGCAGTTTTATTTCTTAAAATGCGTTTCTACTATTGGGATTACTAGAACTTGGTATATTCAAACCATTTATTCAAAGAATATTTATTTAGTGCATGTGTGTACACTCATCCCTCAAAGCCATGAGGTGGATTGATTCTAGGACCTTCTCAGATACCAAAATCCATGCATGTTCAAGTCCCTTATATAAAATAGTGAATATAACCTTTGTTCTCTTTCCATGTATTTTGTCATCTCAAGATTAGCCCAGGTGGCGTTAGTGTTAAACCACCCCCCACCCCCCTGCTGCCAATGTAGAATACATAAGAGATGTGAGTTCTATCTCTGAGTCAGGAAGATCCCCTGGAGGAAGGCATGGCAACCCACTCCAGTATTCTTGCCTGGAGAATCCCATGGACAGAGGAGCATGGTGGACTATAGTACATAGGGTTGCAAAGAGTCAGATGTGACTGAAGCAACTTAGCAGGCAGGCAGATTACTTATAATGCTTAATACACTGTAAATGCTACAAAAATAGTTGCCAATGCAATAAAAATGCTATGGAAATGGTTACCAGTATGCAGCAAATTCAAGTTTTGCTTTTTTCTAACTTTCTGGAATTTTAAAAAATAAATTCAACCCATGGTTCGATAGAGCTTCAGAAGTGTGACCCACTGATATGGAGGGCCAAATGTGTAGTGGCTGGTATTCATCTCAGTTCCCTTGCAGATACTGCCAAAGTCTCTGTCCCCATGGAGATTATATCTCCTGGAAAATAATTTGAGCTTTTGGTACATACTGCCAAATTCCCAAACTGACAAAGCTTGTTTCACATTATCTTTTCACCAATGATGTATGAAATATTATTTCTTAAATGTCAACCAATAGTGGCTAGTCTAAGCAAGCAAGTAACAGCTAAATGAATAATAAAACAATAGGAACAAAAATAGAAGCTATGGAATAAACAATGAAAAGGCAGAAAAATTCATCATCTTTAGCCTCATTATGGCATGTAGGAGTGTAAATTAAAGACAAGTGTTGTGTTTAGTCACTAAGTCATGTCTGATTCTTTTGCAACCCCATGGACTGTAGCCCTCCAGGCTCCTCTGTCCATGGGATTTCCCAGGCAAGAATACTGGAGTGGGTTGCCATTTCTTTCTCCAGGGTATCTTCCCCACCCAGAGATTGAACCTTCTTCTCCTGCATTGTAGGCAGTTCCCTTACCACTGAACCACCTGGGAAGCCCAAGTTAAAGATGTATATTCCAAATAAAATATTTAAAGTGCTGATAATACCAGAAAACCATTTTCTCCTTTATTGCCTTATTTGTTATTATTATTGTGTTGTGGGAAATATCTTACCCAAAGAAGACTTTTATGAATCTTAGCAGGAACACAGGTCAGACATCATTTATATAATTCTTTTAAAGAATAGAAACAGTTCCAAATATGACAAGAAGGGAAGACAAATAATTTAAGTATGACAACATCTTTCACTTCCCATCTTCTTAGAATCTGTAAAATGCTTATAATTTTTCATACTATTATCATAATTGCTGTATAAAGATACATAATGTTGACAGGTTGTGGATAATTACTTCCAATTTACAATAGGAAAAATGGTGAGATTAAAATACAATTTCATTCTTTTAGCATATCATTTCAAAGATTTGCACTCTCTAAACAATGGTGTAGGATATGACTGAAGCAGTGGTATGAAAGATATATGATACAGATAACAATACATGATCTAGAGAAAAAATACAGGCTTTAAAGTGAGAAACTCTTGTTCTGAATTTCAGTGAACTGTGATGTGTAAAAATACATTTAATTATTCAGTCTCATTTTCTCTCATTAATAAAAATCAGTTAATACACAGTACACCAAAGGTCTTCTGTGAGGATTTAATGAGAAAAAACTATGCAAAATTTCATTCAAGTTCTTAGCACATGATATAAAATCCCAAGCAATGGTTTTCCATTGCCATTGTATTTATATTAACCACAGCCACATAGATATTAGCCATTTTTTCCAGTCCCACCCAAGCATGCACATGCATACATCATTTAATCTTTTAAAAATATTGCACAAATAATTGAGGTCTCTGATTTCCATCTTTGCTATAAAAAGCTTTCTTTTCTGATTTTTTTTAAAGAAAACTTTCAAGCTATTAAGTCACACTTAAATCCATGTCTCTTTTAGCAGTGGACATGCTGTCTAATATTTTAAGAATAAATACATGTATTTTCTTTCCTTCTAACTTAATGGATACTTAACAATGAAGAGAGCCATTTTAAATACTGTAGATTATTTCTTCCTCAACTCAAGGTTGAAAATGAAATGTTATATGGTTTTATAGTGGCCCACGATGTTTAACTTATTCTTAAGAACATAAGACTAGAATTGCACTTGATTTCTTATGATCAAAAACATGAGTAAAAGGATTGGTAAGTGATCAGTTGATAATGATTTAAGTAACTTCTTCACAAGCAGCAACTCCATGTTGCTTTTACTTTATTTCTAACACTTACTAAAGGTGTTAAATGCCTGTTATCAGTAGTTCAGAATTTATCTTAAGTATGTATTTGTGATTTTCATATTGTGTAGATACTCCATCTTTGACAATCAGAGAGGACTTCTTTTTGAAAGAATAATAAAGTAGGTACAGCTGTCATGGGCTCTACATAGCAAGTGGACAGGTTTCTAAGATCCAGGAGTGGTTAAGGTCAATATCTCAATTACCCTTTGTCTTGTAAATGATTCTTTCCATGTGTAAAGAAAAGTGTCTTGTCAGGATAACGTGATAGAAGATTGTGCACTTAGTGCCCAGGATCTATTTTTCTTCAGATAAACAGAGTGCTTTACTTTCTTTCCTTCCTGCCAATCTTCCTTTCACAAGAACTAAATTACCTAAATGGAGAGCAGGTTGTTAAATGTCTGAACTTTAAGATCCTAAAAGTACTGGCAGTTTGCCACATTGAAGATCTGACACCGACTGGCCTTGGTTTTAAACACTCCTTCCCATTTAGATATTGACAACATAGAGAATGGGAATGTCCTGTTATTTCCTGTCACAGTTTATGTTCATTGGAGAAATCCGTATCTTTAGAACTTCTGTTTTTCATTTCTTTTCATCTGACTTCTACCAAAGTATTCACTGGAATGGTAACTTTCACAATTCTAGTTACTGTGAAAACAGAACCTGAAGATGCTGTCCCTACACTATTTTTTTAGTTGCTGATCTACCCAGAGTGAATTGGGAAAACAGGATAAAAACAGGAAGTAGGGATGGGAAAAGAAATACAAAGAAGATAGTATCATCTTCCACCTAGCCAATGCTCTATCTATGACCGGTCCTCGCATTCCTATTAAAAGGCAACCACTGCAGCATATGTACATTGGAAATTGTATTTTAATCCAGTTTCCAACATTTATTATCTCAGTGACTTTGATATGAAGAAATTACAAACTCATCTTGCTTCCATTTCTGTATTTCCAAAATAAAGGTAAAATGAGTCAATGTACAGAGTGTGTGTGCAGCTGGTATCCCAGGTGGCACTGTGGTAAAGAATTTGCCTGCCAAGGCAGGAGCTGCAAGAGATGCAGTTTCATTCCCTTAGTTGGGAAGATCCCCTGGAGAAGGAAAAGGCAACACACTTCTTTCTTGCCTGGAAAATCCCATGGACAGAGGAGCCTGGTGGGCCCTACTCCATGGGGTTGCAAAGAGCTGAACATTACTGAGTGACTGAACACACACCCATATGTAGGTAGCTAGCTTTAGGAGATTCAGGAGATTCCCTGGTGGCTCAGGGGTAAAGTGTCTGCCAATATAGGAGATGTGGGTTCCATCCCTGGGTCAGGATGATCCCTGGAGAAGGAAGTGCTCAATAAATGTGCTAATATTGTCATGGCCCTGATTCTCTCAGATGTGTGCCCATGACAGACACCTTCAGGTCCAAGTCAAAAATTTGGCCTGTTTTCTTTTCTTATAGTAATTCTGTTGTGATTATATCATATCCCAAATCTTATGTAGCTTAAGGTATCAAAGTAAAATTTTCTTTCCTTATGCCTAAAAGTTATATGAATATGCAGAATGGTATTTTTTCACAGAGCTACAACAAATAATTTCACAATTAGTATGGAAATAAAAAAACCCTCAAATAGCCAAAGCAATTTTGAGAAAGAAGAATGGAACTGGAGGAATCAACTTGCCTGACTTCAGACTCTACTACAAAGCCACAGTCATCAAGACAGTATGGTACTGGCACAAAGACAGAAATATAGATCAATGGAACAAAATAGAAAGCTCAGAGATAAATCCATGCAGCTATGGACACCTTATCTTTGACAAAGGAGGCAAGAATATACAATGGAGAAAAGACAATCTCTTTAACAAGTGGTGCTGGGAAAACTGGTCAACCACTTGTAAAAGAATGAAATTAGAACACTTTCTAACACCATACACAAAAATAAACTCAAAATGGATTAAAGATCTAAACGTAAGACCAGAAACTATAAAACTCCTAGAGGAGAACATAGGCAAAACACTCTCTGACATAAATCACAGCAGGATCCTCTATGACCCACCTCCCACAATATTGGAAATACAAGCAAAATTAAACAAATAGGACCTAATTAAAATTAAAAGCTTCTGCACTACAAAGGAAACTATAAGCAAGGTGAAAAGACAGCCTTCAGAATGGGAGAAAATAATAGCAAATGAAGCAACTGACAAATAATTAATCTCAAAAATATACAAGCAACTCCTGCAGCTCAATTCCAGAAAAATAAACGACCCAATAAAAAAGTGGGCCAAAGAACTAAACAGACATTTCTCCAAAGAAGACATACAGATGGCTAACAAACACATGAAAAGATGCTCAACATCACTCATTATCAGAGAAATGCAAATCAAAACCACAATAAGGCACCATTTCACACCAGTCAGAATGGCTGCTATCCAAAAGTCTATAAGCAATAAATGCTGGAGAGGGTGTGGAGAAAAGGGAACCTTCTTACACTGTTGGTGGGAATGCAAACTAGTACAGCCACTATGGAGAACACTGTGGAGATTCCTTAAAAAACTGGAAATAGAACTGCCATATGACCCAGCAATCCCACTGCTGGGCATACACACCAAGGAAGCCAGAATTGAAAGAGACATGTGTACCCCAATGTTCATCGAAGCACTGTTTGCAACAGCCAGGACATGGAAGCAACCTAGATATCCATCAGAAGAAGAATGGATAAGAAAGCTGTGGTACATATACACAATGGAATATTACTCAGCTATTAAAAAGAATGCATTTGAATCAGTTCTAATGAGGTGGATGAAACTGGAGCCTGTTATACAGAGTGAAGTAAGCCAGAAAGAAAAACACCAATACAGTATACAAATGCCTATATATGGAATTTAGAAAGATGGTAATGATAACCCTGTATGTGAGACAGCAAAAGAGACACAGATGTATAGAACAGTCTTTTGGACTCTGTGGGAGAGGGAGAGGGTGGGATGATTTGGGAGAATGGCATTGAAACGTGTATAATATCATATAAGAAATTAATCGCCAGTCCAGGTTTGATGCAGGATACAGGATGCTTGGGGCTGGTGCCCTGGGATGACCCAGAGGGATGGTATGGGGAGGGAGGTGGGGGGCGGGTTTCAGGATGGGGAACACGTGTACACCCATGGAAGATTCATGTTGATGTGTGGCAAGACCAGTGCAATATTGTAAAGTAATTAGCCTCCAATTAAAATAAATAAATTTATATTTTAAAAATTTAAGGAAAAAAAGAGCTTCAGTAGAACTAGTAAAAATTTTTGTAAATATTTTGTACTGCAGAACCTATTATTTCTTGTAGCTATTACTGAATCCCTAATTTTCCAAAAGCTTTCAATATTGCTAAACAACTGTTTTACATCTGTGAACCCAAAATGTCAGTCAAAGCAAAGGAGATGTTGCAGTATAAAAAGAGAGAGAGAAATTCATTTTACAAATATTATTCTGTTAAATGTATATGTTTTGGAGCAAAGCATTTTCTATTTTAAGTTGAAGTCCAAACAGTTGAAAGCCTAAACAGAACAAAAACATCAAGAGAGAATTTCTTCTGCTTCACTGGCTTTGAGTGAAGACAATATTTTTTTTCTTGCCTTTGAACTTTAACTGAATCATTGGCTCTTAATGAGTTTTAAGCCTACTGGCTTTCACACTGGAACAACATCATCTGTTCTTCTCGGTCTTCAACCTCCTGAAGATCTTGGGACTCGTCAACCTCCATAATCACATATGCTAATTCCTTAAACTCTTTAGGTAGATAGATATATAGGTCACTAAGTATATGATAATAAAATAGGTGATAGACAGATACAGACGATCCTCCATTAGTTCTGTTTCTCTGGTGAACCTTGACTAATACAGCCTCCAAACTGCACTTTGTCTTTTTCCAATGGGGAATAATAATAATTCACACCTCATAGGGTAGATTCAGTGACTCTATACATAAAAGTTTTAGTAAAAGTGGCTCAAAAATTGTGTTTTCAAATTAAAATTTTTATTTTAAGATTTCTATTTAAAGTCTTGTAAATTTTATCTTTAAATCTGAACGTGTAGTTGTGTCCAACTCTTTGCGATCCCACGGCTTACAGTCCATGGAATTCTCTAGGCATGAATACTGGAGTGGGTAGCCTTTTCCTTACTCCAGGGGTTCTTCCCAACCAGGGATTGAACCCAGGTCTCCTGCGTTTCAGGGAGATTCTTTACCAGCTGAGCCACAAGGGAAGCCCAAGAATTCTTGAGTGGGTAGCCTTCCAGCAGAAGGCTGGGGAAGTGGATCTTTTCAACCCAGGAATTGAACTGGGATCTCCTGCATTGCAGGCAGATTCCTTACCAGCTGAGCTATCAGGAAGCCCACTGATAGGTAAAAGGAGAAGATAAAATTACCTCAGTTTTATCTTAGGCTATTACAAACTCCTGACCAGTTTATCTGCCTAAAGCATGTTCTCCTCTAAAAGCTATAAATTAAAATTCTTCATTTGTCTAATAGTCTGATAACTTTATGATTCCATCAGATCAGATCAGATCAGTCACTCAGTCGTGTCCAACTCTTTGCGACCCCATGAATTGCAGCACGCCAGGCCTCCCTGTCCATCACCAACTCCCGAAGTTCACTGAGACTTACATCCATCGAATCAGTGATGCCATCCAGCCATCTCATCCTCTGTCGTCCCCTTCTCCTCTTGCCCCCAATCCCTCCCAGCATCAGAGTCTTTTCCAATGAGTCAACCAACTCTTCACATGAGGTGGCCAAAGTACTGGAATTTAAGCTTTAGCATCATTCCTTCCAAAGAAATCCCAGGGCTGATCTCCTTCAGAATGGACTGGTTGGTAAGTCATTTAGCTTCTTCATTCCCATCATCATCTGTTCCCACAGCTGGAATTTTGTTGTTGTTGTTCAGTCGGTAAGTTATTCTGACTCTTTGTGACCACACTGGCTGAAGCACACCAGGTTCGCCTGTCTTTCACTATCTCCCAGAGTTTGCTCAAATCCGTGCCCATTGAGTCAGTGATGCTATCTAACCATCTTATTCTCCGCCGCTCTCTTCTCCTTTTACCTTCAATCTTTCCCAGCATCTGGGTCTTTTCTAATGGGATGGCTCTTCGCATCAGATGGCCAAAGTACTGAAACTTCAGCATCAGCCCTTTCAATGAATAGTCAGGGTTTATATCCTTTGGCAGTCCTCGAGTCTGAACCCAAGTCTACTGGCTCTAGAGTCTTCATTTCTGATTGCTTCATGGTGAATCCTGTCAACTATACATTGACTTGTAAATCAGTTATTTAACACCTTGTCTACACCAAATGGAATACTGTTTTGGAAAAAAAATAAGTAAACTGACTAAAAAGATATTTTATTTACAGATTTACCTAGCTCTTACTCAATTTAAAAAGACTATAGGTTTGAGTTTCTAAGACATAGGAACAGAATTCTCAACGGGAGAGAGTTTAGTTGTTTTGTCCAAAAAAATAATGTATAAAAGTGTCATGAACATAGAACACACTAAAGAAATATTCAACAAACTAATAAATTAAGAATAATTTGTAAAGTGGTTGAAAATAGAGCTCATCTGACAAAGTTTCTTAACTTCAAAATATGTTATAAACAAATTTAAAAGTCTTATGGACTTAGACTTGTTTTAAGTGTAGTACTCTTAAATGGAGCCTCAGTTCATTCAACATTTGTTTTCCTATAGTATTTAATGATTCAGCAACTTATACTGGTGGTTTCCATTCTAGCAGTATGGAGTAAAGGATAGAATAAAGATGTTTTTCTTCTAATCATATTCCTCTAAATTAAATGTGGATATGATATGTATATATATATGCCTGTATTAAAAATATTAAATAAGTATCACTTTCACAAAATGCATTTGATTTTCTGAACTCTTTTTAGGTACTTCACACACTAAAGGGAAAAACTTGCTTGTGTTGGATGATTTAGCACCAGAAGAGATGTTAGCAAAGCCTCTAATATGTTGAGGATAAAAGTCAGATAACAAGTTTCCGGAACTTGGGAGAAAACATTATCCCTTAAAATGATCTTAGGATTTTAGAAATGTGATTTTATTATATTGTTTTTTAGTCTCCTATATAGATGGGACAAACTGTTCAAGTAAAATGGAAACTGAGCTTGGACGATGAATTGACTCCTCTTTAAATCATTTTCATTCTGTGACCTTGGCAATGAAAAGACAGGCTCAGATGATGTAATGTTTAAGGCTCTCCTAGCTCTAATGTTCTGTGAACGAAATAGGATTCTAGATTTTAAGCAACAGAAAAATCATTAGATATCTTACATATGTGACTGATTTGTGTGGCTGTGTAAATGCATATGTATAAGTTTAGATAGAAAGTGGATTAGTGTTTGACTGCAGAGCTTTTTTTCTTTATTCTGCAATTTACTTTTATTGCCAAAATAAACAAAAAGAAATTTAATGTATTCTACTGAATTTCAAGTAATATATTGATTTCTTCCTAACGTCTAAATAAAACTGTTGTTCAGTATAAATAATAGCCAATATTGCCAATAATTTTTTGCCCTGCATTTTGATGTTATTGTTTGTATCCATTTGTAAACCAAATAAACTGTCATATGTCAAGTGTGACATTACTACATCAATATAGTCCAAATCAAGTCTGTCTCTGTTCTCTTTTTTGCAGGAGATTAAGAAACTACTTCAGTAAATAAATGGAGTCCATTCAAAGAATGAGAATGTGAAGCAGAATTACCTGAGTGAGTAGAAGAAATAAGGCACCATTTTATAATTTAGAAAATGGGAGCAAAAATGCAAAAATGAATCCCACTATTATAGAATAAAATATAAAAAAATTTTGGAAGTGGATATAGAATCAGTCAACATTTGATCAATAATTGCAAGTCTGCAATCAAAATTAGATGGCATTATGTGAAAACCAAACATAGGTGGGCAGGCAATGTGTCTAAAATTGATAATATTTTATCTTAAATAATTGTTATTAATTGATATAAGCATTTTACAGTAGTCCTCATGCAAATACCTGAGTGTGTACCAAGGCCAGGGTCTGCTTCATGTGTTCCTAGGACTTGGAGACATTTAGCAGATAGCAAACTCAACAATAATGAGTTTGTCGGTAAATGATACCCCTCGTTGTTGTTGTTGTTTTCTTAGCCATTAGAGACCTTACCTGTTAAGTTCCAATTTTAAATTATTGTTTTAATTTGGATATTAATTCAAGTTATTTATTGTTGCTTATAAACTTCTTAGTGGTCTTTCTGAAATTCTTCACATTATAACATAGTAATTCTCCAAAAAATATATATATATACAGAAACCAGCAAGAAAACAAATCCAAATTAAACTATAATTCACCAGAACTAAACAAGGATAAAAAGAAATCAAATGCAAGCACTATAAAAATAATTCCCATAATAACCCATTTTATCTAAGATAAAACTGTCTAATAATGGCTCAAGTCTTTATGTATTTTTTATATATATGTATATATACATACATACATATCAGATCTTACAACATAGACCATTTTTCTATTCAGTATACTCTTCAAAAAGAAAGTCTTGTGGAAAAGTTTAACAAAGTCCTAAAATAACTGCTCTACAAACGTGGAAACAGGCAAGCAGAGTAAAGGGATATGGAAACAATAGTATTAGTTATAAAAGTGCAACAGCCTTCCTTAGGACCTATCTATTGAGCATCTATGTCAGAATAACCCTGATCTGAGGACAGTTTGAATAGGCTAAAAAGGTTAAAATAATTTCCCACTACAAAATTCTATTGACCACATAAGTCTGTTTGGCTTTTCACTGTGTGACTTCTTTTTATTACCTTTTCGCAATTTTAAACTCATGAGGTATATGTGTGTGTATATGTTCCTATGTATGCTATGCTATGCTAAGTCACTTCAGTCGTGTCCGACTCTGTGCGACCCCATAGATGGCAGCCCACCAGGCTCCCCCGTCCCTGGGATTCTCCAGGCAAGAACACTGGAGTGGATTGCCATTTCCTTCTCCAATGCAGGAAAGTGAAAAGTGAAAGTGAAGTCACTCAGTCGCGTCCGACTCTTAGCGACCCCATGGACTGCAGCCTACCAGGCTCCCCCGTCCATGGGATTTTCCAAGCAAGAGTACTGGAATGGGGTGCCATTGCCTTCTCCTATGTATAGATATAAACTTTATTTCAGATCTAGCCTAATCCCACTTGACAGTGCTATTTCCATTTTTGCGTAAATTCCAATAGACAAGTTCCATTTATGTTGCAAAATAAAAGTTCTAGAGACACCACTGATTTTGTAACTA
The DNA here is from genome assembly GCF_032452875.1 of Bos javanicus. Classification (NCBI taxonomy): domain Eukaryota; kingdom Metazoa; phylum Chordata; class Mammalia; order Artiodactyla; family Bovidae; genus Bos; species Bos javanicus. The sequence continues at coordinate 59,592,936 of NC_083879.1, read as the reverse complement.
AAATCATAGTTACCAATTAAGAAGGAGATTTAAATGCCAAAAAGATAAATTATAAAAACCTGAAGACATGCTTTTTCTCAAACATTATTAAAACTAGCCAATTAGAAGAAAACAATAATTTTAGTAAGGAAAAGTATGTATTATGTCATTGAGGAAATTTGTGAAAAGGAGTGCTATGGTCTGAATATTCATGGTTCCTCAAAATTCATACAATGAAATCATACAGTGAAGCCCCAAAGGTGATGTTAGTGGTGGATGAGGTCGTTGGGAAGCTCTTAGCTCATGATGGTGGAGCCCTCATAAATAGGACTAGTGCGTTAAATAAAAAGATCCTACAGATTTCTCTTGCCTCTTCCACCTTGTGAGGACACAGTGGGAAGCTGCTGGCATGAGCCAGGAAGAGGGCCCTTGCCCTGCCAGGCTGCTACCTTGATCTTGGATTTTCTGGCCTCTACAACTGTGAAAAAAAATAATTCCTGTTGTCTATAAGCTACCCAGCCTGTGGCATTTCTATATAGAAACATAAATGGACTAAGACAAGATGGAAAACACTTTCCAAAGTGTCCTTATAAACTTCTAGAAGGCATGGGTATTCTAAATATAAGAATATATAAGAATATAATATTATGAATATATTCTAATATAAAAATTGTTATTATCTAAAGGCAATACAAAACCATAAATACCTCTGCATATTTTATATCTTTCTTGAACTCATGATCTATTAATAAATCTGGTTATCTCAATGATATCTCTTTAAGGATAGCCTAACCACATCTCAAAATCATTATCAATGCTTTTAAACAAAAGTATTATTTTTCCATGCCCTTCTCATCTTTTTAGATACAGTTACAAAGTGTATGTCAACTGAGATCCTTTCATAACTAAAAAAAAGTTGATCACCAAATACTTTCATTCCTACCCCCTTGAAATTGTTTTCTTTTTCTATATTCAAGCTTATGATTAAGCCACAATATATGATATTATTATTTCTTCCTGATATTTAAACCTTGAATCAGTTTCCTCTAATTAAATACTCTTCCACATCTGCAGTAAATTTATCTGTTAAAAATTCAAAGAAGATCATATTATTTTCTGCTCTAATGACATTTTTATAACTCTACTCAACCCAGATTTAGTTCAAAATTCTCTGCATAAATTCAAGATAGTCCACCTTCTGTCACATCTTCAACTTCTATTGCACTAAAGTATCCTCTTCATCTGTCTAGACCAGGTAAATGTGTTTTTGTTGTTTCTGTGATAGACAGAATATCCCCATAGTTATATCCATGCCCTAACACTTATAACCTAAGAATGTGCTATGGGACATGGCAAAAAAGTTTCTCAAACGTACTTAACATTTATACACCTTAAAATAGTGAGATTATTATGGATTACTTGGGTAGGTGCACTATAATCACATGAGCCGTTAAAAGACAAGCACATCTTCACGTGGACTTGAAGAGAGGTGGCCCATGAATAAGCTATTGGGATTGAAAGCACAGCAATGACTCGTCTTTGTTGCTGGAGGGGTCCACAGAGAAAGTATAAGGAACTGGTCTGAACTAACAGCCGGCAGTACAACAGGGACTTCAATCTGATAACTACCAAAAAAATAAAAAATAAAACTGAATTCAGTCAACAACTTGAATGAGCTAAGAAATGCATCCTTCCTCAATCTCTAGTAGGAAACCTAGACCTGTGGTTAATTTGATTTTGGCCTTATAAGACCTAGAGCAGAGAAACCAGCTAAGACTTGTGAGCCATAGACCTGTGAGATGCCAAATAGAAGATGCCATTGGCCCTGAGTCTGTGCGAAATTTTATAGAAGCAGTAAAAAACTAAAGTCTCCCTTAGAAATAAGCATTACATTTTAAAATAAACATTTCATCCTATTTCTTCTTCCACAACATATTATATGTATATGTCGATTATGGTAATTTGTATATATTTTTGCTCTTAGGACATATAAATGCTTTGTTACAGATGTTCTTTGAACTAGCTAGTATTCCAATCTTCCTAAATTTACCAACATGGGATGCACAGCAGATTTGTTTTCCAAAGGTAACCACAACAATGTCTCCCATTCCATATGTGCTGCTGCAAGGTGATTTGCCATTTCTCCAGCCAAAGGTAGAGTTTAATTTTCTAACCACTTTAAAACTGAGTGGGCTTTGTGACTACATTGATAAGAAGATATAAATAAATAAAGGGCAGACATGTTTCTGTGTTAGTTCTAGATATCTTCCTGTTAGCTTCTCTTTCTCCCTCTTGGAAGCCAGCCACCAAAAAAGAAATCTAACTACCCTGGAATTACCAAGTTGTGAGAAATCATAGAAATCGCAGCACATGGAAGACCCTGGAAGATAAACCATCATAACTAATTTGAGACACTCTCACTAATTTGTGAGAGAGAGACACAGAGAGAGAGAGAGACTAACAAACACCGTGGCAACAGATATGTGAATGAATGGAGAGAATATTTAAGAATGTCATCATTCAGACACTACTACCCCAGCTGATACCAAAAGGACCACAGATAAACTATTCAGGTTAGTCCTTTCCAAATTCCTTACCCTCAAACTGTGAGAAAATTAAAATGACTGTTTATGCCACTAAGATTTGGAGCACTTTGTTACACAGCCAACTGTATGTTAGTTGCTAAATCATGTCCAGCCCTTTGCGACCCCATAACCAGGATCCTCTCTCCATGGAATTCACCAGGCAAGAATACTGGAGTGGGTAGCCATTCCCTTCTCCAGGGGATCTTCCCTATCCAGGAATTAAACCCAAGTTTCCTGCATTGCAGGCAGATTCTTTATCATCCGAGCCACCATTTATAGGGAAGACTTAGAAAACCTTGGATAACTTAAATAAACCTTAGATAACTTATAACTTAAATAAGTTAATTGGCTAAAAAATTCTGGTCATTAAAAATAATAATGACAATCAGTTCCCTAATGGCAGCCCACTCCAGTGTTCTTGCCTGGAGAATCCCAGGGACAGGGGAGCCTGTTGGGTACCGTCTATGGGGTCACACAGAGTCGGACACAACTGACGTGACTTAGCAGCAGCAGTGTCAAAGCACATACATTTCTGGTCTTGTAAGTATATATTCAGAAATTTGGCTCCTGGCCAAAAATCCAAGGAGTGATTTTTTCAGACCTGATTATAGATAATTTCAAGTCTTTACCAGTAGCATCATAGAACAAAGCTGCCCTCCCCACATTGGCTTAGAGCAGAGTCCATCCAGTGCATTCTCTGAAGGGAGTTGCAGTCAAGAACTCAGACCTCCTTGCTGCCCATACTCTGGTCTGCATCTGCAATTTCTATCCCAGTTTCCTTACTCAGAATCCTTTTTATCTGGGGCCTTTGGCCAAGACCTTCCTCAGGTGCCTCTGCTGAGGCCTTCTAACAGGGGAGAGGGGAAGGAAAACTTGAAGACACTTTTCTTGATTCTGATTCAGTTCTCAGTACTTTCCCACTCCTGCTACTGCTGCTGCTGCTAAGTTACTTCAGTCATGTCTGACTCTGTGTGACCCCATAGATGGCAGCCCACCAGGTTCCGCCATTGTTGGGATTCTCCAGACAAGAACACTGGAGTGGGTTGCCATTTCGTTTTCCAATGCATGAAAGTGAAAAGTGAAAGTGAAGTAGCTCAGTCGTGTCTGACTCTGAGCGACCCCATGGACTCCAGTCTACCAGGCTCCTCCGTCCATGCGATTTTCCAGGCAAGAGTACTGGAGTGGGGTGCCGTCGCCTTCTCCGTTCCCACTCCTAGACATTCTCTTGCCCTTGCCCTTGGCACCTGAGTTCATCAAACTATAGGAAACTTTTATTCCAGGCTCTGTCTTCAGTGATACCATGCCCTTGACTGGACTGGTCCAATGGACCTTCAATAGGGGAAAATTGGAAGAGGAGGTGTACGTGTTTTCTCTGGTTTAACTGCCAGCTTAAACTATTATGGTTCGTGATTAAAGGCTTAACTGTTACTTTCAGTTTGGCTTGTTGTTTTACTGACAGCTGACAACTCAGGTCTTTCTCTCCAACTCAGCTGAGTCCCTGACATATCTTATTAGTGAAGATAGCTGATTGTTTTTGTCAGGGTATGCTGTGTTATGAGATTTTATATTGAAATATCAGCCCCTAAATCTCAGTAGCCAAAGCAATGGAAGATTACTCTTCACCCACTTGACACATCCTTCATGGGGCATCAGATTATTGCTCAACACAGTCCCTGGGGGACCTGAATTGACAGAAGAGCTACCATTTTAGCTTTACTGGTTACTAAGTGACAGACAAAGTATGTCCTGGAGGATCTTGCATTAGCAATTAGAAACTGTGACCCAGACATGGCACTTATCTCTTCTGAACACACTCACTCACTTACTCATCAACTCTAGAGGGGCCAAATAGTATAACCATATCGTATTTCTGGAGTCTGTAAGTCAGAACTATTTGGCAGACAGTTGTGAAAACTAACTCTCTGAAAATAACTTTCTTGTTAATATCCATTCTCGTCCCTTAGAAGGTGTATTGCCTACTTCCAGGAACTCTACAAATTATTCAAAGTGAGGTTCCGTGGGTTCTACTGAGTCATTTTCTGATTAAATAATTCATTCCCAAGTCTCAATGCTCATGTTAAAACTGTGTAATCAGTAAGGAGTCATGATCATGAAGTTGAGAGGGGAAGCTTGGTCAGAGATTCTTAGTTGCAAATAATGAACTCAAAGCCATTGCTTTTTTTGTGTTCATGGTTATGGGGTAAATATTTAAGATCCTCAGCTACAGCATCTGATTGACTAAGTGCTAATTATCACCTGGAAGTGGATGAAAGCATTGGGAAAAGGGTTGATCCAATAGAAGGACCCTCTGGGGACTCCCCTAGGAATCTCCACTGTGAGAATAGGCACTGAGATTTACAACTCTATCAAGGTTACACAAATTGAGGTGCAGTGATTCTCCAAAGGAAATTGGAGTTAGAAATGAGAACTGTAAAACAGCAAATAACAACTAATGTTGCTGGTAAGTCACTTCAGCCGTGTCCGACTCTGTGTGACCCATAGATGGCAGCCCACCAGGCTCCCCCGTCCCTGGGATTCTCCAGGCAAGAACACTGGAGTGGGTTGCCATTTCCTTCTCCAATGCATGAGAGTGAAAAGTGAAAGTGAAGACACTCAGTCATATCTGACTCTTAGCGACCCCATGGACTGCAGCCTACCAGGCTCCTCCGTCCATGAGATTTTCCAGGCAAAAGTACTGGAGTGGGGTGCCATTGCCTTCTCTGAGCAACTAATGTTAGGGAATAAAATTTGCTCAAGGCCAATTTTTACTTACAAGTTATCCCTGATTCATTTACTGAAAACAGTGCATTCTAAGGCAAAACATATTTAGTATGACCTTCTTTTCTCAAGGTGAAACACACAAACTCTTAGTCTACAGAAAATTCTCCATATCCTTGATGACAGAGATTGCCTTGCTCATTCTGGAATGTCCCCTGTGACTTGCTCCCTGACTAAATATCTGAGCCAAAGTCACTTCCTATGATGACAGCAGGTAATTGGAAAATCTCCACAGAAACATCATCACATTGAAGTTGATACTAAATTAGAACAATGCTGTTTGGCTTGATAGGAGTTGAAGCCATGTTTCTGGCATATAATAGATCTCCTATCAGTAGCCTTCAAGAAACTCCCTGAAAGCATTAACTACGCTGTTCTTTCAGAAACTTGGTCAGATATAGAACTCTAAAAATAAAAGAGAAGTGTATTCTTTATTTTAGGACATAATGTGAATCCATGTCATTTATTAAAAACTTGTGACTTTGGTTAAGAAAAACGCCTTCTACACTGAATCCATGAATGGATACAAATAGAGAGTGTTAAAATCAGTGATTATGACAGAATACTGATTTAGAATACAGCTACTGTGTCAAGTGGAATCAAGGACCACAGGGTCTCTTAGATCCATAGAAATCCCCTGAAACCTTTGCCCTTTCCCCATAATAACTTGAGTGATTATAAAGGGAAGGCACTAGTTATTGGAGGATCCTATACTTAAAGGGGAACCATCTTGACTCTTTCAGGATAATTTATTGTCAGTAATGCCTAACGCAGCTCCCGACATCGCGTTAGGCATTACTGACAATTTATGTGCTTTTTTTTTTTTTTAATGTTTCTTTGGTTAGTTCAATGATTTTAATCTATAGCAAAATAATCATTTTGTTTGTGGACAAGTATCATAATCAAGCAACATGAGGATAACTAGACCACCGTGAATGAGCTTAAATACTAATTTAATATGATAAACTAGATCTGAAGTAGACACATGATTGAACATTGTCACCTTTGGTATTTTTCCCAAATGCTTTAGTAAATTTCCAAGATCCCATGAAAAGTAAATAGGTAATAAATTTATGATCCAAATGTAGATCTTCTGGTATGTAATCTAGACTTTTAAATAAGTTATACTTATTTAGTTTTATTGTTATTGTTTATTAACTTATTTATCATTGTTACAACTGCTTCATTGAAACATTTATGATATATAATTTGATGATAAACAATATTTAACCCTTGCAAAAAACAATAAAATTAGTATAAAAAATAAATTGAGTAGGTTACTTGGCCTAACCGAGTTTTGGTTGCCTTCCTACTAAAATGGGGTAGAAAGAAATGAAGTTATCTGTGTTATAGCGTCTGTTACAGGAGCTGGCATCAGATCAGATCAGATCAGATCAGTCACTCAGTCGTGTCCTACTCTTTTCGACCCCATGAATCGCAGCACGCCAGGCCTCCCTGTCCATCACCAACTCCCAGAGTTCACTCAGACTCACGTCCATCGAGTCAGTGATGCCATCCAGCCATCTCATCCTCTGTCATCCCCTTCTCCTCCTGCCCCCAATCCCTCCCAGCATCAGAGTCTTTTCCAATGAGTCAACTCTTCGCATGAGGTGGCCAAAGTACTGGAGTTTCAGCTTTAGCATCATTCCTTCCAAAGAAATCCCAGGGCTGATCTCCTTCAGAATGGACTGGTTGGATCTCCTTGCAGTCCAAGGGACTCTCAAGAGTCTTCTCCCACACCACAGTTCAAAAGCATCAATTCTTCGGCGCTCAGCCTTCTTCACAGTCCAACTCTCACATCCATATACATGACCACAGGAAAAACCATAGCCTTGACTAGACGAACCTTTGTTGGCAAAGTAATGTCTCTGCTTTTGAATATGCTATCTAGGTTGGTCATAACTTTCCTTCCAAGGAGTAAGCGTCTTTTAATTTCATGGCTGCAGTCACCATCTGTAGTGATTTTGGAGCCCAGAAAAATAAAGTCTGACACTGTTTCCAGTGTTTCCCCATCTATTTCCCATGAAGTGGTGGGACCGGATGCCATGATCTTCGTTTTCTGAATGTTGAGCTTTAAGCCAACTTTTTCACTCTCCACTTTCACTTTCATCAAGAGGCTTTTGAGTTCCTCTTCACTTTCTGCCATAAGGGTGGTGTCTCTTCAATAAAGCTGTCTTCTCCTCCCTGCTTTTTCCTGCTTTCTCTTCCTTGATCTTTATTCTCATTTTCCCTTTCTTTCTTTCCTTTGCCAAACTTTATGTTCCTTGGGTTTCTTTGAATTCATAATTCTATGAATTATTATATTTTATTTTAAAGACTTAATGTATAGTTTAACTATCTAGAAAAAAATCAAACACCTATAAGAGAAAAATGCTCAAAACTGACAAAATTTTTTAAATAGTTTTATTTCTAAAGCTGTTGCTGTTACTGCTTTATATTGACATTTGAAACAATATATTTTAAAACATGTATTCTTTATGTGTTCTCTGATTTAATCCATCAACAAAGATTTGTTGGGGAGTGTTTGTAACCCTGAATATGGTCATTTAGTGGGAATTAAATGCAAATGTTTAAATGTAAAGACCAGTGCAATTTATTTAATTCTTAATCTACATGAAAATAATTTCTCTGTTGCTAAGGATAAACATTTTCATTGAGTTTTCAATATTTTTCAAGTTAAAAACGTATTAAAATTTAGAGTTTATTAAATTATGTTGTACACTAGATTAATATTGAATATAAGTCATATTGCCCAGATTAAAGCAGAAATCTATACTGAAGTTAACATTATAGAAGTAGCCATATTTCCTGAATCCTATACCTGATGTAACTCTTATACATCACTAGATGGCACTCTAAATTTAGACTGTGACAAATGTGTTTTCAACCAGAAGTACATTACTTGTGGTTTATAAAGAAGAATTCATCATACGAAATAAACAAATGATCTACCTTCCTCCCTATAAACAAAGTTGAGATTTCCTCTACTACTTACTGGTAATGACTAAGAAAACCTGCAGTACTTAATTAAAACAATTTTACAATGCCAAAGTATATGATGAAAGACTAAACTAAAAAGAGGATATGCAGGTAACTTTTAAATGTTTCTCATAAATTTTTCAAACCTTATTTTTAATTGTTAATTTTAAGGCTTAATTTATATGTATATATCCAGTAATATAGAAATAAACTCTATTTATTTCTGTAAGAAGAGATGACTTACTGTTTAAAAAGCTGCCTAGCTTCTTAAAACCTTTTTTTTTAATTTACAAGTAGATATACAAATAGACTGGATACAATAAAAATGAAAGTACTACTATTAAAATATGTTTTCCTAATCAAATATAATTAGGGGTTTCCCCAAATAGACAATGATAACTTATGTGATTGTTTTCTCAGATGTAAGTTCATCAAATTCTTAATTTCTCTAGAGTATTTTTAGTTTCATGAAAAGACTAAGTTCATACTTGTCTTACTTTCCTACGTAAGTGATTGCTTCCCATATAAAGTGATACGACTGAACCTTTGGAAACGTTATCGTGATCATTTGAAAAGTAACCAGCCAATGATCTTATGACCCCAGCATAATTGAAGCCATCAGCTATTCTCTGTCCAGGAACAAGGCCCTGGATGGTTAGCAGAAGGGGCGATGAGGTGGCTCGGCCTCACATTCAGGCTGTCAATTAGACTGCATTAAGGAACACTTTTAGCAGGGTTAATGCCACTGCTAGAGAAAGGCAGGCATCTGAAGATAGCCAGTACTTAGAAATATTCTACATTAGAAACCAACTTCTCCATGGATGGAAGTCAATGTATTTATCTCTTACTCTATGGTAAGGTCATGGCTCCAATTACAATGTAAAAACGCATGAATTCTGAATGGTTTTCCTTTGCTGAAGACCACAGATTTTTTTTTTTTCTTTTCCTGACTGCACACTAAAGATCAACTTTTTAATTGTCTGGGTCAGATATGTGGGAAATAGCTATTATATTCTTCCCTTCCACAGTAAAGAATGAGATCTTTGAATAAAATCCCTTCTGAAAAAATGGAAAAAAAAAATGTGGAGCTCTGTTGCACTGCAGCAAAGTTTGTTTTTCACTAAGTCTCTATATTTTGAGAGGAAGGGAAAAATCCATCACTGTTAACACTGATAAATGGGTATAATTTTAATATTCATATTTCTGATTCAATTACAGTTACTGTGACATAAAAGGAGATGGCAAACTATTATGTTACTTTGGGATATATGAAATCCATACAAAACCCATAAGGGGGAAAAATATTCTTAGAATTGTTATTTTCTTTAAATACTCCAAAAATGTTCTAGTGCATTATGAAATATAAAATGAACTTATTTTAAATTCTCACTTCATTTGAAGCTAAAATTTATCTTTGTCAATACTGATCTGTTATAGAGATAGTACGAGATCAAGAATTCAGGGAAATGTATTATTATAATTGTGAAGAAAAAATTTAAAACAAATATTCACTTACCAATGTTAAATTTACTGATATTTGGTGTTGGATGCAATAAAAGGGCTATAAAATTAAAACGCTTTGTTAAAAAATAAATTATATTGTTCAAATTGTCATAAATTAAGAGAAATAATAGTTTCAGAAAATAAAACTTTAAGAAAGATATGTAAAACAAGCACAAGCTTTGGCCCCAAATTCTTCTCAGAAATCAAATTGGAAGCTACCAATGCCAAAATTCAATGCATCAGTGTATCAGAAGTCTTTCTAATAACCACACGGATATTTGTCAAAAGAATGAGGGACTTGGAATTAGACAACCTGGATTTGAATCCTAACTTTGTTCTTGCTAGCTTTTAGAATTTGGACAAATGATTTAATCTACTTAAGCCTAGGCATCTCTTGTCCTAAAATAATAAAACATAGCACCTAAACAATCCTATCATCAACTGCTTATTTGGCTGATGGCCTAGAATTGAAATGTCTGGAAAACATGACCAAGCATTCATTTTATAGATTAACTCTAGTTTCTTCAGGGATATAACTGTTTATTTTTATGGCCCTTCCTCAAATTCCAATTCAGCTGTAGCATTGTTCCAAATTCTGTCAATAGTAGGATTTAAAACACACCCCAGATTTTCTTAGAATAGAGTAGAAACATATATTTGAATTATTTTAAAATGCAGCAAGTAACTCTATTTATTACATAATGTTCTATATATTCTAAAATGTATTTGAGGCAGATACATATATCATTTACTCTAAAATACACCTGGTTAATATGTTTTGTAAGTTGGATCACTTACCATTATCTTTAGCAACCCAAGAGTTTACCAGATTTAGGCTACAGGGGTTTTTTTTGTTGTTGTTGTTGTTATTTTTTTCTTTAACCAATCAATATAAAAACTAAAAAATGATACTTCCTTGATAAAGAATCCCTGTAGCAATGTAGAAGACACCAGTTTGATCCCTTGTCTGGGAGGATCCCACAAGCTGCAGAGAACCTAAGCCCATGCACCACAACTATTGAATCTGTGTTCTAGAGCATAGGAGCCATAACTACTGAGCCTATATACTGCAGTAACAAAGCTTGTGAACACTAGAGTCTGTACTCTGCAATAAGAGAAGCCACTGCTTAAAACTCAACATTCAAAAAACTAAGATCATGGCATACTGTCCCATCAGTTCATGGCAAATAGATGGGGAAACAATGGAAACAGTGAGAGACTTATTTTATTGGGCTCCAAAATCACTGCAGATGATGACTGCAGCCATGAAATTAAAAGACGCTTGTTCCCTGGAAGAAAAGTTATGACCAACCTAGACAGCGTATTAAAAAGCAGAGACATAGCTTTGCTGACAAAGTTTGGTCTAGTCAAAGCTATGGGTTTTTCCAGTAGTCATGTATGGATGTGAGAAGAATACTCAGTCGTGTCCAACTCCTTGTGATCCCATGGACTATACAGTCCATGGAATTCTCCAGGCCAGCATACTGGAGTGATTAGCTTTTCCCTTCCCCAGGGGATCTTCCCAACTCAGGGATCAAACCCAGGTCTCCTGCATTGCAGGCAGATTCTTTATCAGCTGAGTCACAAGTTGGACTAAAAAGAAAGCTGAGAATCAAAAATTGACATTTTTGAAACGTGGTATTGGAGAAGACTCTTGAGAATCTCTTGGACTGCAAGGAGATCAAACCAGTCAATCCTAAAGGAAATCAGTCCTGATTATTCATTGGAAGGACTGATGCTGAAGCTGAAGCTCCAATACTTTGGCCACCTGATGCAAAGACTGACTCATTGGAAAAGACCCTGATGCTGGGAAAGATTGAAGACAGGAGGAGAAGGGGATGACAGATGTGAGATGGTTGGATGGTATCACCGACTCAATGGACATGAGTTTGAGCAAGCTCTGGGAGTTGGTGATGGACAGAGAAGCCTGGCCTGCTGCAGTCCATGGGGTCACAAAGAGTTGGACATGAATGAGTGACTAAATTGAACTGCAGTAAGAAGCCCATGCACCACAACTAGAGAATAGCCCCTAGTCCCTGCAAATAGAAAAAGTCCATATGCAGTAACAAAGACTCAGCACAGCCCAAATAAATTAAATTTTTAAAATACTAAAATTTATGTAAATTATTTAAAAAGAGAATATGAAAATACAGTAAGCATGTATTTTTTTTCTCTTGTGAGTCCCTTGGACAGCAAGGAGAGCAAACCAGTCAATGCTAAAGACAGTCAACCTGAATAATCTTTGGAAGGACTGTTTAAGGAGCTCCAGTATTTTGGCCACCTGATGCAAAGAGCTGACTCATTGGAAAAGAACATAAAGCTCAGAAAGATTGAAGGCAGAAAGAGAAGGGGGTGTGACGGGATTAGATTGTTGGATGGCATCATCGACTCAATGCACATAAGTTTGAGCAAACTCTGGGAGATAGTGAAGGTCAGGGAAGCCTGATATGCTGCAGTAATGGAGTTGGAAAGAGTTGGACATGACTGAGTGACTGAACAACAACAACAATTATTTATTCTAAGTTATTGAACATGAATAGCATACTGGAGCTCAAGCTGGGCTCAGACAAATCTGATTCTACTACTTGATGATATTTTCTAAGCTTTTGTTGATCAAAATATTACTTCACAGAACTGTAGCATCCACACCAACTGGGAACTTGTAACAAATGCACTCTTTTCAGGTCCCAAACCATACCCACTTCAGTTTAGCAACATCTGCAGTTGATTTATAAATACAAGTTTTGAGAAGCATTGCTGTTTATGTAATTTATGTAGGTTCACAAACTAAATGACCTATTCTATTAATTACATCTTTGTCATCATTTTTAAAGGAGCTGTAGAGTGCAATAATCTGTCAGGCAAAACTGTTTATGCCAGAGTAGCTTTAACCAACTTTTCTAAAGAAATAGAAAGTTGGAACTTATGTATTTATGTTATATATAGGATGTTAATCAATTAGACAAGTTGAAAAATTCCTTTCCATACAAAGAGCAAAAGAAATCATTCAACTACTGATTTTCCTGAAATGAAAAATCATTGAATATATATGACTTACATCTCTGTGTATCAGTCTGTTTCTTTCTGAAACAGTGGTTTCAGTGTATTATATGTATATATATATATGAACACACAATGGTTTGGTCACTCACCTAGGGCCAGATATCCTGTAACATGACGTCAAGTAGGCCATAGGAAGTGTTAACTACAAGCAAAGCTACTAGAGGTGATGGGATTCCAGCTGAGTAATTTTAAATCCCAAAAGATGATGTTGTTTAAAGTGGTGTGCTCAATATGTCATCAAATTTGGAAAACTCAGCAGTGGCCACAGGAAGGAAAAGGTCAGTTTTCATTCCAATCCCAAAGAAAGGCAATGCCAAAGACTGCTGAAACTACCATACAATTATACTTATTTCACATGCTAGTAAGGTAATGCTCAAAATCCCTTAACTGCTGCTGCTGCTAAGTCACTTCAGTTGTGTCCGACTCTGTGCGACTCCATAGACGGCAGCCCACCAGGATCCTCCGTCCCTGGGATTCTACAGACAAGAATACTGGATTGGGTTGCCATTTCCTTCTAAAATGCATGCATGCATGCTAAGTCACTTCAGTCATGTCCAACTCTGTGCAACCCGACAGACAGCAGCCCACCAGGCTCATCTATCCCTGGGATTCTCCAGGTAAGAATACTGGAGTGGGTTGCCATTTCCTTCTCCAACTAGGTGTCAGCAATATGTGAACCTAGAACTTCCAAATATACAAACTGGGTTTAGAAAAGGTAGAGGAAGCAGAGATTAAATTACCAACATTCACAAGATCATAGAAAAAAACAAGGGAATTCCAGAAAAACAACGATTTCTGCTTAATTGACTACACTAAAGCATTTGACTGTGTGGAATATGACAAACTGGAAAATTCTTAAAGATATGGGAATACCTGAACACCTTACCTGTCTTCTGAGAAAATCTGTATACGGGTCAAGAGACAACAGTTAGAACAGGACATGGAACAACTGACTGATTCAAAATTGGGAAAGGAGTATGACAAGGCTGTGTATTGTTGCTTGTTTATTTAACTTATATGCACAGTATATCATGTGAAATGCCGAGCTGGATGAATCCAAGTTGGAATCAAGATTGCAGTAAGAAATATCAACAACCTCAGATATGAAGATGATACACTCTATGACAGAAAGTGAAGAGGAACTAAAGACCGTCTTGATAAATGTGAAAGAGGAGAGTGAAAAACTTGCTTAAAACTCAACATTCATAGTTTTATATATATAGGTCTTTAGTTTCTTTAGGTATATATATTCCTAAGTATTTTATTCTTTTCGTTGCAATGGTGAATGGAATTGTTTCCTTAATTTCTCTTTCTATTTTCTTGTTATTAGTGTATAGGATGCAAGGGATTTCTGTGTGAGGGTTTTATATCCTGCCACTTTACTATATTCATTGATTAGCTCTAGTAATTTTCTGTTGGAGTCTTTAGGGTTTTCTATGTAGATGATCATGTCATCTGCAAACGGTGAGAGTTTTACTTCTTCTTTTCCAATTTGGATTCCTTTTATTTCTTTTTATACTCTGATTGCTGTGGCCAAAACTTCCAAAACTGTGTTGAATAGTGGTGAAAGTGGACACCCTTGTCTTATTCCTGACTTTAGGGGAAATACTTTCAACTTTTCACCATTGAGGATAATGTTTGCTGTGGGTTTGTAATATATAGATTTTATTATGTTGAGGTATGATCCTTCTATTCCTGGTTTCTGGAGAGTTTTTATCATAAATGGATGTTGAATTTGGTCAAAGGCTTTCTCTGCATCTATTGAGATAATCATACGGCTTTTCTTTTTCTTTTTTAAATTTTATTTTATTTTTAAACTTTACAATATTGTATTAGTTTTGCCAGATATCGAAATGAATCTGCCACAGGTATACCTGTGTTCCCCATCCTGAACCCTCCTCCCTCCTCCCTCCCCATACCCTCCCTCTGGGTCGTCCCAGTGCACCAGCCCCAAGCATCCAGTATCGTGCATCGAACCTGGACTGGCGACTCGTTTCATACGTGATATTATACATGTTTCAATGCCATTCTCCCAAATCTCCCCACCTTCTCCCTCTCCCACAGAGTCCATAAGACTGATCTATACATCAGTGTCTCTTTTGCTGTCTCGTACACAGGGTTATTGTTACCATCTTTCTAAATTCCATATATATGCATTAGTATACTGTATTGGTGTTTTTCTTTCTGGTTTACTTCACTCTGTATAATAGGTTCCAGTTTTATCCATCTCATTAGAACTGATTCAAATGTATTCTTTTTAATGGCTGAGTAATACTCCATTGTGTACATGTACCACAGCTTTCTTATCCATTCATCTTCAATGTGTTAATCTGGTGTATTGCATTAATTGATTTGCAGATATTGAAGAACCCTTGCATCCCTGGGATAAAGCCCACTTGGTCATGGTGTATGATCTTTTTAATGTGTTGTTGGATTGTGATTGCTAGAATTTTGTTAAGGATTTTTGCATCTATGTTCGTCAGTGATATTGGCCTGTAGTTTTCTTTTTTTGTGGTATCTTTGTCAGGTTTTGGTATTAGGGTGATGGTGGCCTCATAGAATGAGTTTGGAAGTTTCCCTTCCTCTACAATTTTCTGGAAGAGTTTGAGTAGGATAGGTGTTAGCTCGTCTCTAAATTTTTGATAGAATTCAGCTGTGAAGCCGTCTGGGTCTGGGCTTCTGTTTTCTGGAAGATTTCTGATTACAGTTTCAATTTCTGCGCTTGTGATGGGTCTGTTAAGATTTTCTATTCTTCCTGGCCCAGTTTTGGAAAGTTGTACTTGTCTAAGAATTTGTCCATTTCTTCTACGTTTTCCATTTTATTGGCATATAATTGCTGATTGTAGTCTCTTATGATCCTTTGTATTTCTGTGTTGTCTGTTGTGATCTCTCCATTTTCATTTCTAATTTTATTGATTTGATTTTTCTCCCTTTGTTTCTTGATGAGTCTGGCTAATGGTTTGTCAATTTTATTTATCCTTTCAAAGAACCAGCTTTTGGCTTTGTTGATTTTTGCTGTGGTCTCTTTTGTTTCTTTTGCATTTATTTCTGCCCTAATTTTTAAGATTTCTTTCCTTCTACTAACCCTGGATAACACTGGTGAAAGAAATCAAAGAGGACACTAATAGACGGAGAAATATACCATGTTCATGAATCAGAAGAATCAATATAGTGAAAATGAATATACTACCCAAAGCAATCTATAGATTCAATGCAATCTCTATCAAGCTACCAATGGTATTTTTCACAGAGGTAGAGCAAATAATTTCACAATTTGTATGGAAATACAAAAAACCTCAAATAGCCAAAGCAATCTTGAGAAAGAAGAATGGAACTGGAGGAAACAACCTGCCTGACTTCAGACTCTACTACAAAGCCACAGTCATCAAGACAGTATGGTACTGGCACAAAGACAGAAATATAGATCAATGGAACAAAATAGAAAGCCCAGAGATAAATCCACGCACCTATGGACATCTTATCTTTGACAAAGGAAGCAAGAATATACAGTGGATAAAAGACAATCTTTTCAACAAGTGGTGCTGGGAAAACTGGTCAACCACTTATAAATGAATGAATGAAACTAGAACATTTTCTAACACCATACACAAAAATAAACTCAAAATGGATCAAAAATCTAAATGTAAGACCAGAAACTATAAAACTCCTAGAGGAGAACATAGGCAAAACACTCTCTGACATAAATCACAGCAGGATCCTCTATGACCCACCTCCCACAATATTGGAAATAAAAGCAAAAATAAACAAATGGGACCTAATTAAAATTAAAAGTTTCTGCACTACAAAGGAAACTATAAGCAAGGTGAAAAGAAAGCCTTCAGAATGGGAGAAAATAATAGCAAATGAAACAACTGACAAAGAATTAATCTCAAAAATATACAAGCAACTCCTGCAGCTCAATTCCAGAAAAATAAACGACCCAATCAAAAAATGGGCCAAAGAACTAAACAGACATTTCTCCAAAGAAGACATACAGATGGTTAACAAACACATGAAAAGATGCTCAACATCACTCATTATCAGAGAAATGCAAATCAAAATCACAATGAGGTACCATTTCATGCCAGACAGAAGGGCTGCTATCCAAAAGTCTACAAGCAATAAATGCTGAAGAGGGTTTGGAGAAAAGGGAACCCTCTTACACTGTTGGTGGGAATGCAAACTAGTACAGCCACTATGGAGAACACTGTGGAGATTCCTTAAAACACTGGAAATAACTGCCTTATGACCCAGCAATCCCACTGCTGGGCATACACACTGAGATAACCAGAATTGAAAGAGACACGTGTACCCCAATGTTCATCGCAGCACTGTTTATAATAGCCAGGACATGGAAGCAACCTAGATGTCCATCAGAAGATGAATGGATAAGAAAGCTGTGATACATATACACAATGGAGTATTACTCAGCCATTAAAAAGAATACATTTGAATCAGTTCTAATGAAGTGGATGAAACTGGAGCCTGCTATACAGAATGAAGTAACCAGAAAGAAAAGCACCAATACAGTATACTAATGCCTATATATGGAATTTAGAAAGATGGTAATGATAACCCTGTATGCGAGACAGCAAAAGAGACACAGATGTATAGAACAATCTTTTGGACCCTTTGGGGGAGGGAGCAGGTGGGATGATTTGGGAGAATGGCATTGAAACATGTATAATATCATATAAGAAATGAATCCCCCGTCCAGGTTTGATGCAGGATACAGGATGCTTGGGGCTGGTGCACTGGGATGACCCAGAGGGATGGTATGGGGAGGGAAATGGGAGGGGAGTTCAGGATGTTGAACACGTGTACACCCATGGCAGATTCATGTTGATGTATGGCAAAAACCAATACAGTATTGTAAAGTAATTAGATTCCAATTAAAATAAATAAATTTAAATTAAAAAAAAAAAAAAACTCAACATTAAAAAAACTAAGATCATGGCATCTGGTCCCATCACTTCATGGCCAATACATGGGGAAAAGTTGGAAACAGTGACAGATTTTCTTTTCTTGGGTTCCAAAATCACTGCTGTTGGTGACTGCAGCCATTAAATTAAAAGATGCTTGTTCCTTGGAAGGAGAGCTATGACAAACCTAGACAGAGTATTTTACAAAAAGCAAAGTCATCCCTTTTCTGACAAAGGTCCATATAGTCAAAGCTGTGGTTTTCCAGTATTCATGTATGTATGTGAGAGTTGGACCATAAAGAAGACTGAGAGCCAAAGAATTGATGCTTTTGAATCGTGGTTCTGGAAAAGACTCTTGAAGAGAGTCCCTTGGACTGCTAGCAGATCAAACCAGTTAATACTAAAGGAAATCAACCCTGGATATTTCCTGGAAGGACTGATGCTAAAGCTGAAGCTCCAATACTTCAGCCACCTGATGTGAAGGGTGAAACATTAGAAAAGTCCTTGAAGCTGGGAAAGATTGAAGGCAAAAGGAGAAGAAGGCCAAAGAGGATGAGAGAGTTCATTAGCATCACTGACTCAATGGACATGAAGTTGAACAAACTCCAGGAGATAGTGAAGGCTGAGGAATCCTGGTGGTCTCAGTCCATAAGTCATATCCAAATTATGGACTTAGTGTAATTATTACACTTAGAGTGTAAGAGTCGGATATGACTTAGTGACTATTCAACAAAAAGAACATGAGAACAATCATCTTTACTCAGTGCCTTTTCAACCTTTTTTTCTTTTCTTTATATCCTCAAACATGAAAATATATACAGTATTGTCAAGGAACCATAATGAATAAAGAGAATAATATCTTAAAATGTTTCATTTCTTCAGAAGTTTCATTTGGTAGCCATCTCCTCTGTCTCTTTTAGAAAAAAATGTGTTGTTACATTAAATTTAAATTCATTTTGTATTGCAGAGCATCCAGTGTTGATAACAATGGCTTATAATATAAAACAGTCTTTAAGCAATTATTAAATATTAGTCATAATGATTATCAATTAGCTTCCCATATTAGCTTCCCATAACCAATAATCATAATGGTTATGGTTATTATCCCCATTTTATAGATGAGAAAACAAAAATTCAGAGAAGTGATGTGACTTTTCTAAACCTTGACTCTTTATAGATCTTCCTAACTTAAAAAAAAATTGGTAATAATTTTGTTATACTATGCCTTAACTCAACAAGAGAATTCCCATCTTAAAAGGAAAAAATATATATCTTTCTATATTTTCCTCAGGGCTTAAACATATAGAATTTGAAACAACTATTTGTGACTGTTCAAAGGCTTTGCTTCAAAATATATTGGCTTGGAATTTTTATAAATAAAAAAGTGTGTATTGAATTATTAGATAAATGAATCATGTACATAAATTTTGTAAAAATGCATATACATATTAATTTTTTGTCCAAATATGTTTCCTTTCATGATTTAAGTTTCTTCCAAACAGTAGTTTATCTGCAAGCTGTGGACTAGTCTTCTCTTTAGTCAAATATGTGTGATGCTATGAAAAGAACCAAGAATAAATAGATGGTTATTTTAAAATAATTACCAAAATAGACCTAGACTAACTTATCTAAAATAGCACCATTGCTGTGTGTGTATTGCATTACAGTAGATATGTCTTAAATACTTTGTTTCACCAGTAGAGCTAGAGGGAAATGTGTTATTAACTTTTATTATCTTATTCAAATACAATCTGCAAAAAAATCATTAATAGTTTCTCTCATGGATGCACAGAGTGAGAATTACCTTTTTATGTATCAGTGCTTATGTTAATTTACTATTGTTTAAAGTTTTATTATCATAAAAGTATATATAAAATGATTTTACACAGCAACATCACCTAAGTGAGAAATAATTTATAGATAAATTTGAAGAAAAATTTCAAAGGTACTTAAAGATTATCACCTAACTTATTATGCATTCACAGAAAATTATATTTAGGATTGCTTGCTTTTTCTAATATAAGAAAATCTTCCAAAGAGGAGTGACTGAATAAAAATTCATTTTTTAGTACAGTAGTATACTACTGCCTTTAGAAAAGCAATTGTTAAATATTCAGGAAATAATTTTAGATGTTAGCATTAAGTACAATTGGAAATTCAGAATGACTTTGTTTCTAGTAAATGAGAGATAATATTATATTGTGATAATATCTCTTGATACTGACTGAAGTATTATAGTCTAGCATTTATAAAGACTATAAAGTGCTGATGATTTTAAACTATCTTGCAAACCTAGATTTACCCACTCTGATGTTTTGGAAGAATGCTAACTATATTCAGTTTTTGTTATTCCCAGTAATTATGTTCTATAAAGTCTCTGCAAAAACTGAATCATTCACTATTCAGTGAATAATGATCCATTTTTCCTAGGGCCCTCTCAGGTGGTGCTAGTGGTAAAGAACCCGCCTGCCAATACAGGAAATGTAAGAGAAAAGGGTTTGATCCCTGGGTTGGGAAGATCCCCTGTAGGAGGAAATGGCCACCCACTCTAGTATTCTTGCCTGGAGAATCCTATGGACAGAGGAGCCTGGCGGGCTTCAGTCCATGGGGTCTCAAAGAGTAGGACACAACTGAAGCGACTTAGCACAAACCATTGTTCCTAGGAGAAATACAGAATTAGTTTCCTGCAAGCTTCTAGTCCTAACATTTTTGTCAACAAATCAAAACATAGCTTTGTTTTATATATGCTTATTTTAAAGACACCTTATTTAATACAGCGTTGCTTTATTAAAATTGAACTCACAGCCTTCCCAGGTGGCTCAGTGATAAAGAATCTGCTTGCCAATGAAGGAGACACAGGAGACACCAGTTCAATCCCTGTGTCAGGAAGATCCCCTGGAGGAGGAAATGGCAACCCACTCCAGTATTCTTGCCTGGAAAATCCCATGAACAGAAGAGCCTGGCAAGCTACAGTCCACAGGGTTTCAAAGAGTCAGACATGACTGCTCAACCAAGCACGCACACATGCAAAGCCCACAGCACTATAATTAATGCCTGAACGTAGCTTTTCTAACATATGTATTCTCTTTAGATGATACATCAGAGCTTTCCTGCACTTTTAGTAGATGGACAGCACTTTGATACTACCCTTGAGGGCAATTTAGAAAAGTGAAATAATCAACAAAAAAGCACAAAAAACAGAACTGTGGCATTTAAATAGACTACAAAAAGAACAATTGTTTATAGTATGAGAACTGAAACAAGAAGGTCAGCTGTCATCTTATTTGACATCAGCTGGAAATGTGTGTTGAGTAATTTGAACTTTTGTCATTCTGTGTATATCCCACAGTGTATAACACCACAAGTGTTTTGTGGTTGTTTCTGTTTTGCTTTTTTTTTAATCGGAGTATATTTGATTTATAATATTGTGTTACAATATTGTGTTAGGTATACAACACAGTGGTTTAGTTATACACACACACACACACACACACATATATATATACACACACACATAATTTATACAATACCTATAAGTGGCTGGATGGCATCACTGACTTGATGGACGTGAGTCTTTGTGAACTCCGGGAGTTGGTGATGGACAGGGAGGCCTGGCATGCTGTGATTCATGGGGTCGCAAAGAGTCGGACACAACTGAGCGACTGATCTGATCTGATCCGATAAGTGTATTTTGTATACATGTGTGTGTGTGTGTATATATATATATATATATATATATTCATTTTCTAATTATTTTCCCTTGTAGGTATTATGTAAATTGTGTATGGCTCCTTGTGCTATACAGTAGTTCCTTGTAGGTTATCTACTTTATGTATAGTTGTTTGTATATGATAATCCCATGAGTGTTGTTCTGGGAGGGTCATACAGAAGTTTTAGTGAAAAGAGAAATTCTCAAACATAGAATCCATGAACAATGAGGATCCACTGTACTTGGTTTTACTTATTTCACTTAGAATGACTATTTATTAAAAATTGAATTCTGCTCTATTCAGTGCTTTCTTTTCTGTGCTTTTGGTGATTTTACATAAGATGGATATGCTTAAATGAGATTCTAATGAGAAGAATCATTTTCTTGTTTTTGTCTAAGCTGAGAGTTATTTCACTAAGCACATCACTTCTCTGTATCACCATTAAACATCTACTCCCTTTAGTTCTTGGAGCTCAGGAGATATTCTTACATAGTCACTTCATGCTTAGTATTATACAGGTTGAACCACATCAGTAATACTATAAAGTTGAGAAAAATGATACACTTTGGCAATTATGTTACCTTAAAGATTTATCCCTGACAGTTATTAATTCTATGACTTTTGAAAATTGCTTTACATATTCAGTACCTTAGATTTCTAATTCTTAAATAAGCTTAATATATAATATACTTAGTATTTAATGAAAATATACATTTCAAATCATTCCTGGTGCTTGTCACAGAGTAGGCAGTAAATAAATGCTATACTTTCCCCTATACAGTAAAAATGTATGATATATATGAAAGGCACAATACAGAAAATGCTGTCTCACCACAGAAAATAAAGTATACTTTGCTGAAGGTTAAAAACACAAACGGTAATTAACTTATATCTCTTAAGGGTAAATTAAAAAGCAAACAAAGAATAAAGGAAGAATGAAAAATCCCATTATAACCACTTGTTTTTCCAAATGCAATGATTAGATGACTGAGCTCATATGGTCATGAGGGAAGTACAAACTTAGCTTGATAACATGTGAAATATATGAAGTGATATATCAGGTTTTTACCTTAAAACACAATAAAGTTAAAGGGCAATTTCTTAAAAAAAAAAATGTAAGAGGCTTTACAAGTTTCAGCTGAACTAAGCAATGCATTTTGAAAGAGCACCATAAAGAGAAATGTGTCTAAGGAATTAGTTGGCAGGTATGGCAAAACAACTTAGAGAAAGTGGGAAAATATGTCCGTAGGCAAACTATCTTGACACAGAAAATTTCAAAAGCATCAAACACAACATGAACATTTTTCACTTTCTTGACTTATTTCATTTGAGCCACCTAACTCACCAAGGAGTACTTCTTGAAATTAACAAAGTTTACCATGCCTAAAGCCATTAAAAAAAAAAAGCAACAACAAAAAAGGAAAAAACCAAGTCAATAGATGGCATTTTTTTGCCTTTTATCTAATGATAATCAAAGAACTATGAGACTTAAAGTACTTCTGAGTTTTTCCTGATAATAATATTTGAAATGAGCTTTTTAAAGACATTGCAATGCATTATAAAATAGACACATGTTAGCAGAGGATAAGTAGTGATTGATTGATTGAAAATGGTGAATGTTATTTTCTAATCTCTCAAAAGAGAGTAGAACTGGCATTTACAATAATTCTAGCCTAGCGTATTTTAATCATCTGGAACAAATACTCCCCTAATTTAAGAGGTTTTGAAAATATAAACACTCATCTCCTATGCTAGCAAATCACACAACTGCACTTATCTCACATACTAGCAAAGTAATGCTCAAAATTCTCCAAGCCAGGCTTCAAAGGTACATGAACCGTGAAGTTCCAGATGTTCAAGCTGGATTTAAAAAAGGCAGAGGAACCAGATATCAGATTGCCAACATTCATCGGATCATAGAAAAAGCAAGAGAGTTCCAATAAAACATCTGCTTTGTTGAGTATGCCAAGGCCTTTGACTGTGTGGATCAGAACAAACTGTGGAAATTACTTCATGGCAAATAGAGAGGGAAACAAAGGAAACAGTGACTGACTTTACTTTTTTGGGTTCCAAAATCACTGCATATGGTGACTGCAGCCATGAAATTAAAAGACACTCCTTGGAAGAAAAGCTATGACCAATCTAGACAGTATATTAAAAAGAAGAGACATTATTTTGCCAACAAAGTCCATCTAGTCAAAGCTATGGTTTTTCCAGTAGTCATGTGTGGATGTGAGAGTTGGATTATAAAGAAAGCTGAATGCCAAAGAACTGATGCTTTTGAAGTGTGGTGTTGAAGAAGACTCTTGAAAGTCCCTTGGACTGCAAGGAGATCCAACCAGTCCATCCTAAAGGAAATCAGTCCTGAATATTCATTGGGAGGACTCATTCTGAAGCTGAAACTCCAAACTTTGGCCACCTGATGTGAAGAACTGACTCATTGGAAAAGACCTCAATGCTGGAAAAGATTGAAGAGAGGAGTAGAAGGGGATGACAGAGGATGAGATGGTTAGATAACATCACCAACTCGATAGATATGAGTTGGAGCAAGCTTCAAGAGTTGGTGATGGACAGGGAAGCCTGGCACACTGCAGTCCGTGGGGTCACAAAGAGTGGGACTTGACTGATTGACTGAACTGAACTGAAAATATAAACTGTATTACCTTAACAAGAATGTAAGGAGTGTTGTAATTTTGCTACATCAATAAATCAGAATTTTATAGGTGTCTAATTATGTTATTGTTTACAATGTTGCAAATATTTATAATAGAAACATTTGTGTTGTAGCCTTTAAAAATAGGAATGAGGGCTCTTTTAATTGATTCTTGATTTCAGTCCTTCATTTAAATAAATAGAAATTGAAGGTAATTGTTTTGATCAACTTAGGGCAAAATGAGTGGCATTGATAATTTTTATCATTAATCTAAAAATAGTGGGGAATCAAGAGTTTTGGAAAACCGAAAACTAACAATTTCACATATCATATATATGAGGAATGCCAAAAATAATAACAAAAAAGTAACAGAAGTCATGCAAAGCCAGTGGATACTCTCTGTCTCTTTATGTTCCAAAACAGTGAATTTCAGGAGTAACCAAATTTGAATTGATTAAAATGCTTTTTATTGGAGAAAATATTAAATAACCAAGACAGCAGCAATGATTTCTTTTTAATCTCAAATTGATGTGTTTTCACTTCATCTGTTCAAGCTTTCTGATGCAGCCTGGGAGGATTACCTCCACTCCCTGTTCGGCCTTTAACATCCACCTGCAAAAGGAAGTTTCATAAAATGTTTGTCAGTTCTCTTTTGAAGTTTTACCTCTTTAGAAATGTTTGGTGGACTCCACTGCACCTATGTCAGGTAGCCTGTGGCCAGAGAAGAATAGAAAGTACCGATGGAATTGCTGACCTAAGTTAAACATCCTTTCACTGAGACTCAGAGGGCCACGTTGGCACCCAGATTGTGTTTTCTATCTTAGCCTACTTTGTGTATGCTTTCCTGAGCCTTTTACTCTGCGTTTGTTTATTTACTATCCTCTCCTTGACTCACTCTGAAATATTTTTCATGCAGATGATAAAAGGTATTTTGGACTAAGCAGAAAGCCCAAATGGGTTCTGTCTTCTGTGTTCTTTTCTAAGCCGCCCTAAATAACTCACATTGTGAAGCTCCTCCATTTAGTGACTCTTCAGTCCCTCAGAGCTAGTCTAGTGTGGCAGGCTAAGCACTTGCGCTAAAACAAATCCCTTCTGAACCATAGGTATTTCATAAAGGGTCTTCTCAATAGGAGAAATGCACAGAAATCCAAACCCAGGCTGTGCTGCTTCCTTTTGATTCTAAGGAGGTGGTTTCCACATCAAAAGACAAGACTGACCCAAGGGCAGCAGCCTCTACTGCAGCCTGGGTATGTCACTGTTACCATAGGTATTAAAAAAATAAAAATAAAAAGGAATTCAAATAAATTTTCACTAGACCAGTGGGAAACTATTTTCACCTTACATTTTAAGCTACCTTAGAATGACAGTAATGCAGAGGATCTAAGGAGGAAAATGAAATTTACCTTACATGGTTCAGTGAAATTAAAAAAAAAAAAAACACTAGATTAAAATTCTGCCTTTTTTGGAACATCAGAATATCTCTTCTTTTAAATGCTTGATATACTGGTGACTAAAGTTGCTATAATTAAAAACCAAACCACAAAGGATGTAAATGTGGATATTTAGAAAACTGGGAAATACTTAAGGTTTTGAAAGCATATTTACCCATTGTGTATAAAATTCTAAGAATTATAGAATGTCCACATTAAAATATGTAGTAAAGAATGTGGATACATTATTGAAAAGAACCTTGGACTAGTTAATTTTCTAAAAGTTTGTAACTAATACAAATTTAGCCATGTTTTCCTTGTATATTATTATTATTTTTATATATCTTTCTATAAGCTAGGATGTAGTCTAACTATTCTGTCAACTCTAGAGTCTTGTTTAAAGACAAAATAAAATGATGTAATGCCAAATGCACTTTAAAAAGAGCTGCCTTATCTTAAGGAAGTGTAAAACTGCAAAGAAAATATGAAATTGGAGCTTTTATTTTTTTTCTTTATTTTTCATTAGTCTACTTGCTCATAGTGACATTAAATGTAGCATAAAGCCACATATACTAAGTTTTATTATTACATCATAAAATTCAATTTGGTACTTACATGATATTGAAGTAAAAGAACATAATGTTTTCTGATGATGCCACTGAAAAGCAAGTTCTTACAATTGGTAACAATATTCAAATTTTGTTTAGGGCAAGAACATTTTCATGGTTACCAAAGGACCTTCATATTTAATTTTAGAAATTGTTCCCACTTTATAAAGAAAATAATTTGCCAACTTAGATTTAACACAGTCAGAACATTTGGCACTGAATTAACATTTTGAATTCTGCCTAGTCATTAATGTATTAATGGGATAGATTCCCAAAATTAAGGTCAGTTTACAAAAAATCACACTAAGGTAATATCATAACAGTATGCTATGAAGTAGGCTTTTATTTCAGTCTCTTTAGGGGGAGGAAGATGGTCATGTGAGAATCTATAATAAAGGCCCATGTTTACTATTTGGGCAACAAA
This sequence comes from Bos javanicus, assembly GCF_032452875.1. Taxonomy (NCBI): domain Eukaryota; kingdom Metazoa; phylum Chordata; class Mammalia; order Artiodactyla; family Bovidae; genus Bos; species Bos javanicus. The sequence continues at coordinate 59,566,302 of NC_083879.1, read as the reverse complement.
TAAAAAATTCATTGTCAGGAGAGTGTATTGGTTCTTTCTGGTACTGTAACTTTTATTGTATAGAATTATTTTTTATAACTATCAGCTTCTGTTTCTTTTTTTCATAATATCAACACCCACCTACATTATTGGTTTTTGTTTTTTTAATATGTTTTATGTATTACTGTTGTTTTATCTTGATTAAATAGAGTATGAAAATTTATGCAAATTTATCACAATGCCTGAAAAAGAGGACAGGGTCACTTGTTCAGGTATAAACATTATATGTTAGTATGAAATTTTAACTCTTTCAACTCAGACTTAAAATATAATTTTCAGCTTCTCTAACTTTCTTGTGTATGACCACTGCTTTCTTTTGGGTATGGGGACAGGAAATAAGCATTTTGTTTCCTGATTATAAGTGATTCAAACTTGGTAAATACATAGATTTTTATCTATTGCAAGTAAATAAATATATTTTTATCTATTGTGAGTAAATACATAGATTTTTATCTATTGCTTCCTGAAATTCCAATAATGTAAGAAAAAGAAGGTTAAAAAGCAGAGGCAGAGGGAGATAGGGAGTAAAATTCACAAGGTCAAAGATACAGGAGAAAAAGCAACATAAGCAAAATGCTGGAAGCTGGTGATAAGTGCACCAGTGACAACTGATTTATCAGATAAGAAAAAACTGAGACTTAAGCTGGCAGGAAAAATGCCTAGGAACAAACCCATTTGCAGGGCAGTATCCCAGAAATCCACAGGAATTTTCGCACTGGTACTCTTGAAAGTACAGATATCTCTGGAGCTAAAATTTCCTTGTGTGGTGCATCCAGGCGAGAGGTTTACTCTCTCGAGAGTTCAACAGGCATCATATTGGAAGAATCAGATGGAGCTGATGGTAATAACACATGCTGAAAAGCAGAGAAAAGAGTAGAAGCTTGCATCCTTGAGCACAGAAAGGACAGAAATATTCCCATCCAAAGCCCTGCTACCCTCACAGAGATTCTGGTAGATTTTAGAGTTCTTAACTATCAACTATGGACAAAGAAGCAGGAATCCCTAGACAACTGAGGAAATCTTCCAATATGAAAGAATACTAACACAATGAAGGACTACTGTAGAAACAGACATATATGGAGTAGAAAAGATTTTTTTTTTTAATCTATACTCAATATCCTAAAAAAAATAAATATATATATATATATATATATATATATATATATCAATGGTATTCTATCCATCTACTCTAAAGTCTGTATAAAGTAAAATATCCCAAGGAAATGTAAATAAATCTTTGGTATGTATATATATAAAATTACATATATAATGACAGTTTTGAAAATAATCAAGATATGTATCAGGATATAAAATTGAAAAAAAAAAAGTCATACTAGAGAACAAAGCTACCAAGATATTGAAAATAGCAGAGAAGAGATAAGAAAATTAGAGAATCAGTGCTGAAACTGTTCTATGTGGTTATTAAAAGGTCCCAAAACAGGGAGTACAGGAAATGCCAGAGAAGATATTTTGATTGTTTCTTGTTTAAAATTGCCCACCACTAAGTGGTGGGTGTGGATAAACAAAGAAAAGCCCACACTGATATAAACATTAGAACATTAGGATTAAAGCCCTAATGTCATTCAAATTTTAGAAGAAAGCCCTTAAGTCATCTAAGAATAGGAGGAGAAATGACACATTTTATTTCATCACATCAATACCATAGTTAGAAATAGTGAAGCACTTTCTTCAAAATTTGATCCGTCAAATGCCCAATCTTTAATTGATTATATAGACTAGCAACCCAGTTTACTCATGTATTTATCCTATTATCCAAGCGTTTTTGAGTACTTGTAATGCCTCAGTCATTGAGATAGTGGAGGTCAGAGGAGCCTGGTGTCACTCAGTCCATGGGGTTTCAAAGAATTGGACACAACTTAGTGACTGAACAACAACAACAAAATTATCCTCAGTCATTGTTATAGATACTAAGGAGAAAAATATGTTCTAAAATCCTTTAGCATAGTTTATGTTTTAATAGTAGGATCAAAATAAATAGGTAAAAATAGAGAATTTTAGACCTTGATAAGGGCTGAGTACAATAAATAAAGTCTTCATTGAAAATCGGTTTTTGAGTAAACAAAAGAAGTAATATAGTAATAGAATTTGGATAATTGTATTCCAAAGAGTTCTACAGGAAACAAAAGGCTTGACCTGTACGTACGATATAGCATATCCAAATTCTAGGAAGAAGTTAGTATGCTTTAAGCTATGAGAGAAAGAGGATCGAGACAAGAGATCAGTAAACTAAGGGTAGAATTGGGATTATATGTTAAATATTGACGATCATATTAAAGACTTTGGGTAAACTCTGAGTGAAATGGAAAGCTGGAAAAGAGTTTGAACATTTTAGACAAATTTTAGCACAAATATGATGCCAGGACAGAATGAAGGACATCAGTTACGAGGGTGCTGCAATGGTTCAGACAGGGACAAAGGTGGCTTAGACTGAGTTGTGGCAATAGGAATGAGGAAACATGGGTGAATCCTGGCTATTTTAGAAGAATGCCAGGTTTTGAAGGTTAAGCTCTGAGAATTTGGTGATGGACTAGATCAGAGTATGAAGACAAGAAAGCTGTTAAAAATAATGTCAAGATATTTAATTGAACAATTGAAATAATAGAGTTGCCCTTTAGTGGAATAGACACCATCACAGTATGCACATGTTTGTTGAGCCATCATTATCTCCATTTAGAAAAAGTATATGTGAAATGCCTGATTATCATTGAAGAGGCTATGTCAAGAAGGTCATTATAAATGTAGATATGGAAAGACAGAAGAGAAGTTCTGATTATAGTCATCATAATGTACATGGTAGTTAAAGACAAGAAAAATGCATATGATTGCGTAGGTAGTGAGCATACAAAAAATGTGTTGTCCTTATTCCAAGAAAAAGGTAAACTCTGCATGATTACCTAGTATGTTTTGTATCACATTCCATTTCATTTATTAAAAATATTCCTCCATCAGTTTTCCTATCATCATGTACATGGTACCTGAAGACAAGGAAAGTACATTAAGATTGCCTAGGGAGTGAGCAAGGAGAGAAAACAAAGAACCAAGCCTAGAAGCACATTTTTACATTGGTGAGATGAGCCAGCTCAAGAGACTGACCAGCTAAAGAAATAAGCAGAAAGATAAAAGGAAAATTAGATTAGAATAATATCACAGAAACCAATTGAAGAAGGTGTTTCAGAACAAGTGTTAATCGATAGTGTCACATGCCACTGATTTTCAACAAAGGAAGGCTGAAGTAAGTTCATTGTATTTCACAACAAGAAATCATTGCTGATTTGATAAAGGAAGTTTATCTGGTAATTTTGAAGTGATGGGGCAGAAATATAACTGTAGTCAGTTTAAGAGAGAATAGGCTGACATAAACAAGATATGATATATTTTAAAAACATATAAAGTTTTGTTCCATAGAAGAGAAGAAAAATGAGATAGTAGTTGAAATAAGAGAGAGATCAGGGCAATTTTTCTTTCTGGGAAAAATAATAGCATGGTTCTATGCTGATGAAAATGAGCCAGAAGAGAGAGAGAGAGAGATGATGATGATGATGATGATGATAAAAATACGGGAAAATTGATAGAGTGATATCTTTATGAATTTGAGATGAAATTGAGTCTAAGACATGCCAGGCAATTATAGAGAGCTTACCTTTGCTTGGAATAAGGACAATGCATCATTAGTAACAGGAGAGATGAGATTCAAGATGATAGATGGAAGCTGATAGACTGAAGGTTCCTTCTGATTGTTTCAGTCCTCTTAGTGATGTATGGATCAAGATTATCATCATCTGAGAGTAAGGTTAGAGCAATTTAAGGAGAAAATAAATATAAAATAGATATTAAGGAGAGTTGGAGAGAAGAAGGAAGACTTTTTCAGACATTTGAGAATCAAAAAATTATTTGGCCCATTTTATCAGAAAGTCACACTGGATATAAGTTCTACTACAATGAAGGAATTAAACAAGGCTGAGAATATGAAGATGAAATACAGGTGAGAGCAGAGGCAGAGGAAATTTCAAGGTACATCTCAGAATATCAGCTCTGCCTAAGTATCCAACTACTGGGGAGCTGGGTGAGGCATAGCCCCAGGAGGGAATATAGCCACACACAGACAATATGTAACTTTTACTTCCTTAAGTCATTAAAATATTTCAGTAGTTAATGTCACTTCTAGCAGAGTTGAATGAAAAAATACTGATAAGCACAAAGAAACCAACCACATTAACTATTCAGTTCGGTTCAGTCACACAGTCGTGTCCGACTCTTTGCGACCCCATGAATTGCAGCACGCCAGGCCTCCCTGTCCATCACCAACTCCATAATCTCACATAAATATATGAGATAGTTTAACAAAGAAAAAAAATCAGTCAAATATGGCTCAACTATTGATTATATTTTTATACTCCAAATATTGTAAGCCCTAATTGCTCATCTGTCTCACAATATCAAAATTATATCAGGTATATTTGAATGGATGTTGAGGGGGTAGGTTTCTAAAATGTTAAATCACTTATTCCCATGCAGTTAGTCAAAAAATGTGATGTGAATTGAAACAGATATTAATTAATAGTTGTAACATGACATATAAATAAAATGTAAAAAAAAAATTGAAAACTAGATAAAATAGGAATTAATTAAAAGTACCTCTGAGCAGCAGAATTAAAAAGAAGAAGCGGTACAGAAGAGAAATTTTTAAATTAGTTGGTAATCTAGGCATGCGTGCATGGTTGGTTGCTTCAGTTCAGTTCAGTTCAGTCCCTCAGTTGTGTCTGACTCTCTACGACCCCATGAATCACAGCACGCCAGGCCTCCCTGTCCATCACCAACTCTCAGAGTTCACTCAAACTCATGTCCATCAAGTCAGTGATGCCATCCAGCCATCTCATCCTCTATCGTCCCCTTCTCCTCCGGCCCCCAATCCCTCTCAAAATCAGAGTCTTTTCCAATGAGTCAACTCTTCACATGAGGTGGCCAAAGTATTGGAGTTTCAACTTCAGCATCATTCCTTCCAGTGAACACCCAGGACTGATATCCTTTAGGATGGACTGGTTGGATCTCCTTGCAGTCCAAGGGACTCATGAGTCTTCTCCAGCACATAGTTCAAAAGCATCAATTCTTCGGCACTCAGCTTTCTTCATAGTCCAACTCTCACATCCATATATGACCACTGGAAAAACCATAGCCTTGACTAGACAGACCGTGGTTGGCAAAGTAATATCTCTGCTTTTCAATCTGCTATCTAGGTTGGTCATAATTTTCTTTCCAAGGAGTAAGTGTCTTTTAATTTTATGGCTGCAATCACCATCTGCAGTGATTTTAGATCCCCCCTCCCCCCCCCAAAAAAAAAGTCTGACACTGTTTCCACTGTTTTCCCATCTATTTCCCATGAAGTGATGGGACCAGATGCCATGATCTTAGTTTTCTGAATGTTGAGCTTTAAGACAACTTTTTCACTCTCCTCTTTCACTTTCATCAAGAGGTTTTTTAGTTCCTCTTCACTTTCTGCCATAAAGGTGGTGTCATCTGCATATCTGAGGTTATTGATATTTCTCCCAGCAATCTTGATTCCAGCTTGTGCTTCTTCCAGCCCAGCATTTCTCATGATGTACTCTGCATATAAATTAAATAATCAGGGTGACACTATACAGCCTTGATGTACTCCTTTTCCTATTTGTAGGTCTTCATAGAACTATTCAACTTCAGCTTCTTCAGCGTTACTGGTTGGGTCATAGACTTGAATTACCGTGATATTGAATGGTTTGCCTTGGAAATGAACAGAGATCATTCTGTCGTTTATGAGATTGCAACCAAGTACTGCATTTTGGACTCTTTCATTGACCATGATGGCTACTCCCTTTCTTCTAAGGGATTCCTGCCCACAGTAGTAGCTATAATGGTCATCTGAGTTAAATTCACCCTTTCCAGTCTATTTTAGTTCGCTGATTCCTAGAATGTCGACATTCACTCTGCCATCTTTTGTTTGACCACTTCCATTTGCCTTGATTCATGAACGTGACATTCCAGGTTCCTATATATACTGCTCTTTACAGCATCGGACCTTGCTTCTATCACCAGTTGCATCCACAACTGGGTATTATTTTTGCTTTGGCTCCATCCCTTCATTCTTTCTGGAGTTATTTCTCCACTGATCTCCAGTAGCATATTGGGCACCTACCGACCCGGGAGTTCCCCTTTCAGTATTCTATCATTTTGCCTTTTCATACTGTCCATGGGGTTCTCAAGGCAAGAATACTGAAGTGGTTTCCCATTCCTTTCTCCAGTGGGCCACATTCTGTCAGACCTCTCCACCATGACCCGTCCGTTTTGGGTGGCCCCACACAGCATGCCTTAGTTTCATTGAGTTAGATAAGGCTGTGGTCCATGTGACTAGATTGATTAGTTTTCTGTGAGTATGGTTTCAGTGTGTCTTCCCTCTAATGCCCTGTCACAACACCTACCGTCTTACTTGGGTTTCTCTTACCTGGACCTGGGGTATCTCTTCAGGGCTGTTCCAGCAAAGCTCAGCCACTGCTCATTACCTTGGACGAGGGGTATCTCCTCACGGCCACCCCTCATGACCTTGAACGTGGAGTAGCTCCTCTCAGCTCTCATGCAGCTGCTGCTCTCTGGACGTGGGGTTGCTCCTCTTGCTTGCTTCAGTCATGTCCAGTTCTTTGCAAACCTGCTTTTCTGTCCATTGGATTCTTCAGGCAAGAATACCGGAGTGGGTTGCCATTCACTCCTCCAGGATGTCTTCCCCACCCACGGATTGAACCCACATCCCCTAGGTCTCCTGAAGTGCATGCAAATTCTTTACCACTGAGCCACTGGGGAAGCCCTAACTAGGCATAAGTGATTTAAAAACAGCTATTTAATGATATAAAGTTATTTTCAGTAATTTTAGAAGTCAGAAATACTACTATCAGTGCTCAATCATAACTCTACCACTAGGAGTATTCATTAGTCACGTTTGGACAAGTTTTAATTTTTCTCTACTTGTTTTAAAATATTACAAGAAGTAATAAATTGTTTGAAAATTGTTTAAAGTGGTTATTACTGTGTCCCATCTATATTTCACCAATGCGACATAGCACCTCTCACTTGAATGCCTATATTCACCTTTGCCCTTTTATGAATACAAGCTATTAATTCATGTGGGATACGTATTTCTATGCTTGAGCAATCTCAATTCTTAGTTATATCTGGGATGACTATGATTTTGTATTCTTGATAGCCCAAATTCAGTGTCATATTAAATGAAATATAAATATTTATCTTACTAAAATAAGTTATTTTTCTTTTACTATGCCTCAGTTTGAGTTTGTTGATATATTATTTTACATACAAAGGCATTCATTTTTAAGATTCCGTAGTTATTTTGTAATCAATACCTATCTTGGTCCATGAATGAAATGTGTTTCCTAACAATTTAAGGACTTTATCAGCATGGTAGGAAAAAAGGCAATATTGTTACATCATTGTACCTGACAAGACAAGAACTATTTTATTTACTTCATTTCATGTTTTTAGCACATTCTAGATTAAAAATTACAAAAGCAAATAAAAGAGCACCTTTCAACACTTCACCTAAAAATAGCCATAGTAAAGTGAAAGTCACTCCATCTTGTCTGACTCTTTGCCACCCCATGGAATGCAGTCCATGGAATTCTCCAGGCCAGAATACTGGAGTGGGTAGCAATTCCCTTCTCCAGGGAATCTTTCCAGCCCAGGAATCAAATCAGGGTCTCCTTCATTTCAGGTGGATTCTTTACCAACTGAGCTATAATGGCATATAATGCTGTATTTTCTCCTAGCCTTACCTATTGTATGTGTATGTATGTGATAATTATATAATTAACTCCTATAACATATATATTTTTATCCCAATTTATTCATTTAATACTATCTCCCATGAATTTTTAAAGTTAGTACTGCTACTCAATATTCATATGTGACTGAGGAAATATAACAATAATATCTCAATAAAGATGTATATATGGATTTATTTAAGTTTTACTATGTTATTGGATATTTAAATAGTTTTTAACATTTTTAATTTAAAATAACCCATTGTAAAAATTATTACATAAACCTTCAGTTATGTCAGCATATATGACATTGAAACTATACCTCATACCTAAGGTTAAAAAAAAATCCTGAAACCACACTTCAAATGTTAAGAGAAACCGATGATTAACGGAAATTCTTGAGCTTGTCTTATAGAACAACAGATAAGAGAACAGCTAGTTTAAAACACTCCCTTGTAGCACAGCAAAACGGTTGAAACTGGGTGGAACTAACGTTGCTTAATTTTTAAAGAGAGTTACACCATAAAAAAAGCTGAGGGCCAAAGAATTGATGCTTTCAAACTGTGGTGTTGGAGAAGACTGTCAAGAATCTCTTGGACTGCAAGGAGATCAAGTCAGTCTATCCTAAAGGAAATCAAGCCTGAATATTCACTGGAAGGACTGATGCTGAAGCTGAAGCTCCAATAATTTGGTCAACTGATGTGAAAAGCTGATTCATTTAAAAAGATGCTGATGCTGGGAAAGATAGAAGGCAAAAGAAGTGGGCAGCAGAGGATTCGGTGGTTAGATAGTATCACCAAGTCAGTGGACATGAACTTGAGGAAACTCTGGAAGATGGGAAGCCTGGCATACTGCAGTCCATGGGGTCCTAAAGAGTCAGACACTCCTTAACAACCAACAACAACGATGTGGATTACTGGAGTTGTGCAGAATAGACTTGCTTGTCTGAAAGATGCCCTTTTGTCATTTGAGGCCAAAACTTTACCCTCAGATCATACTCATGCCACCGTTTTCTAAACATGTATCCATGAAGAAGCATTTTATCTTCCACCACAGCTCCAGTCACGCTATACTCTTCATTTGTAAGTTTTCAGAGAACCTCACCTTCAAGGAGATGAGTTTGAGACTTATTCTCACTCTACTCTGTTGGTTGCCTTGTAAATAAACCCTTCCTGTGCTACAAACCTCAGTGTTTCTGTGTTTGGCTTGCTACTTGTTGGCAAGGAAACCTGGTTTAGTAACACAGTCTGTAATAGTTCTCAATAGAAACTACCTAACTTACTTTTTAAATGTTGCAGCAATTGATATCTTTTTCTGAAATATAAGACAGCGTTTTGCTGGTTATCCCTGAATTTTTTCATTTAAAAAATGGCCAAAATTTGATAGGTGAATAGTCTCAATTTTTTTCACATTTCACACTTTGCCTCTTTTTTGTTCATATTAATGTTAACATTGCTCTTATACTTATTTGATATGTGATTTTTTGTTTTTCTCAGCAATGATACAATTTCTTTTCTCAATTAGTATGAAATCTTTATTAATAGAAGCAATAACACTTAATTTAAAATATCTACTGCACACATTTTCCTCAATTAATTGTTTGGAGACTTGAAGTTAAAATGAAATAGGAGACGCTCTATTCAGTATAATCTGCATTTATGAGTTACCCGTGAGCATTCTGACCAGCTTAAAGGCATTAAGATCTTGGTAAAATATAAGTAGTGTAATAACATAGCTTTTGTGAAATGTCACTTCTATATTTTCAACAACTAAAAGCATTGCCTTTATGCATTCATATACATGCATTTGTGAGATATATATATAGTCTTGGGCTTCCCAGGTGGTGTTAGTGGTAAAGAACCCACCTACCAATGCAGGAGATGTAAGAAAGGAGGATTAAATCCCTGGGTCAGTAAGATGCCCTGGAGGTGGGCATGGAAACCCAATCTAGTATTCTTGCCTGGAAAATCCCATGGACAGAGTAGCCTGGTGGCAACAGTCCATGGGGTCACAAAGAGTCAGAAGTGACTTAGTACATATGCACAGATATGTTGTCTCACATACATGATCATGATTTTGGAAGTAATTAAACAATTCTATTTAACTTGATAAATTAGCAGAACTTTAGTATAATAGATGACATTGCAATTTGAAAGCCTCTCGTGAAGAGAAAGATGTACATACATGCTCAGTCATGTCTGACTCTCTGCAACCCCATGGACTGTAGCCTGTAGCCTGCCAGATTCCTCTGTCCGTGGAATTTCCCTAGCTAGAAAACCGGACTTGCTTACCATATTCTACTCCAGGGGATCTTTCCCTCCCAGGGATTGAACCCATATCTCTTGCATCACCTGCGTTGGCAGGCAGATTCTTTACCACTGGTGCCACCTGGAAAGTCATGAAAAGAACATATAATATTATAAAAATAATTCATGCAGAAAATCCAAAATATCTAAACTAGATTATTATATATCTTGAATTGTAGCGCTAGTAATTTAAGTTCAAAGAGATAAACTTATACTATATCAGATAACTAAAATTTTGCTTATCAGTTTTTATACCTTCTGACTTTTTATAAACATTTCATACAGAAGATATCCTTAAAATAATTTTAATCTTAGTGTAAATCAGCATACTGAAATGCAAAGTAAGAGAGATATTTTTAGGAAGTTTATTATTAGAAAAGATATTTTGATACATTTTCCTTCTCTGAAAAATATCTAACTAGAACCATTAGTCACTGAAAATTCTAGCATCTAATTAAATGTAAGAAGTTAGTAATAGATTTAAAAGGATGAGGCATCAGACAGATACAGAAAATAGCTGCCTCATTTCAGTCATCTCTAGACTTGTGCTTCTGGGTGAAAATAGAGAAAACTTTAGCAATCTTTCTCTAAAAACACTGTAGATTTTAAAACATTATTTTACAATGTGCTGGCTCTTTTAGTGGAGTAAGACGGGTTGCAGAATAGCCACACCCTACAACATGGTAATAATGGTCAATCTTTGAAGACTTGGAAGCTAGGTATCATAATTCACTTTGGTGACAGGGGCAATGTGAAGAGTCCTGTGGTCACTCAGACCTAAAATCTGGGTCTCCATTAGGCCATGTTCTCAAAGGGAGGGAATTTTTAAAAGTCCTGCAGAATTGCAGAAAAAGATACTGGTATGTTTAAATTTGTACTCTGTATGGGGCAGAACTTAATAAGAATGTGTACTAATGTTCTGGAGAATAACCAGATGTCATCATTTACTAAAAGGATGGAACCCAAAATTCATATTTTCTGTGTTGCCTGAGAAATTCCAATTTAATAAAATTAAAGTCTGGATCACACAGAGCCCAGGCATAAGTAACCTAAAACCAAAAACCCTCTAACAGAATTTGCTTTCATATAACATGTATCAAATTATTTTTAAAAGAATGTTAACAAGGAAAATAATGTGCTTAATTGCTTCAGCCGTGTCCAACTCTGTGTGACCTGTGGACTGTAGCCCACCAGGCTCCTCTGTCCATGGGATTCTCCAAGCAAGAATACTGGATTGGGTTGCCATGCCCTTCTTCAAGGGATCCTCCCAACCCAGGGATTGAACCCGCCTCTCACACACCTCATGCATTTGCAGGCGGGTTCTTTACCACTGACTTCCCTGGTGGCTTAGATGGTAAAGCTTCTGCCTACAGTGCAGGAGACCTGGGTTGGATCCTTGGGTCAGGAAGATCCTCTGGAGAAGGAAATGGCAACCCACTCCAGTATTCTTGCCTGGAAAATCCCATGGACGGAGGAACCTAGAAGGATACAGTCCTCTTTGGGGTCGCAAAGAGTCAGACATGACTGAGTGACTTCACTTTCACTTTTCTTTACCACTAGCACCACCTGGGAAGCTCTGTAAGGAAAATAATATTCTCCATTAAAAGTCACTAAATGCTTAAGGAAAAAATATCCATTATGAATCATACCTCTTTCTTGTCAGCAAAGATTTTATTAGATGAGACCTTGGGAAAGTAGTGTTTGATATAATTGGGGGAGGATGGCAGGTGGACAGTAAAAACCACTGGGAGATTCATTAAGCAACAAACTGCATCAAATATTGCAGTGACAGGGAAGGGTATGATCGGTTGGTAGGACTGAGGACAGAGCATGAGACGGAGCAACAGAGCTACTGTGCAGGAAGTTTACATGAAGTTCAGGTGTCAGCTAGTCAAGCCAGTCCAAAATTAATGGCAAGCAAAAAGGTATATCAGTCCTGTCAATGGAGTTTGAAATTTTGACAAAATAATAAGAGAATACCAAAATTGACTAATAAAGAACCAAAAAGTATTGATACTATAAATGAACAGCATAGTGAATTATTAAAAGCAAAATAGACACTGCTGAGGAGAATATTAAGTAGAAGATAGATCATTAAAAAAAAAAAAAGAAGAAGCAAAAATATTTAATTAGCAGAGTAAGGGCCAAGGTGGGTAAAGTGAAAATGTTAATGTGTTTAGCTGGCATTCCAGAGATAGTATCTGAGATATTTCCTCAAATGGTAAACAAGACCCATCTTCATATTCAGAAAGAACAAACAAAAAAAACCAGGCAGAATCCATAAAAATAAGTCAACTCATAGACATATTTATGTAAATCTGTTGAACACCTAACACCTATATGATTAGGAAATCATATAAACCCTCAGAAAGAAAGAACAAATGACCAAGAATGAAATATCAATTAAATTAAAAAGTAATATTATTTTTTTTTAAAGAGGAAGCCAGAAGACATTTCACACAAATCTGTACAGATAAAATCACTTTCAACCTACAGCTTAATACTCAAATAAAAAATAAGGGTAAAAGTAAGATATTTTGAAATTAATAAAACCTGACTTTGCTACCAAAAGCTATATATTAAAAGAAAGCATAAAGTTATGATTCACAGAGAAGGAATGTAGTTTCAAATGAAGCTCTGTGATGTAATAAATACACAAAGAAAATTACACTAATATGTATATCTATTGAATACATAAAACATTACAGCAAATATCTAAATAAGATTAAAATGAATTAGCCCTAATATGCTGAACATTTTATGAAATAAGTATTTAATAAAATGCTAATTGTAAGACAAATTAAGCATCAAGTTAGACTTAAGCACAAACATATCCAAATTTTTGGAAGGATCGTTAACAGGGTAGAAACATAAATTCCAAATTAATCAAAAGATGACAGGAAAAGTAAAATAAATAATGTCAAAAGTGAGCTATAAAAGTAGCCTAGAGGCTTCCATCCAAAGCCAGTGATCCATTGAACAAAAAAGATGCTGTTTTTTTTTAATTGAAATATATTTGACATATAACAGTGTGTAAATTTAAGCTGTACCGCATATTAATTTGATACAATTGTATATTGTAATATAATTGTCATAGCAATAATTAGGATCTCTAGCATGTAACCAGAGAAGGCAATGGCACCCCACTCCAGTACTTTGCCTGGAAAATCCCATGGATGGAGGAGCCTGGTAGGCTGCAGTCCATGGAGTCACTAAGAGTAGGACACAACTGAATGACTTCACTTTCACTTTTCATTTTCATTGGAGAAGGAAATGGCAACCCACTCCAGTGTTCTTGTCTGGAGAATCCCAGGGATGGGGGAGCCTGGTGGGCTGCCATCTGTGGGGTCCCACAGAGTCGGACACAACTGAAGTGACTTAGCAACAGCAGCAACAGCATGTAACACAATTATTATTTATTTTTAGTGTTGGAATAAAGTTCTAGACTCTTAGAAAATTTGATTATTGTAATATGGTGTTATCCATACTTGCTATTCTGTGCATGAGATCTCTAACTTGTTTTACTACTTTTTGCAAGTTTTTTCCCTTGAACAGTAGCCAGCCTGTCCCTCGACCTCCCTGTCCTCTTATACCACTTACATGTGGAATCTAAAAAACTACATCTTTAAATACACTGAGAAAGGATTTTGCCAAGTATTTTCTAAGTCATGAAGAAACAAAAACCTTGCTGTTTGGAATTCTTTTCAGTTCTGTGTGTGCTCAGACATTATTATAAAGTCATCTTTTGTCCTATGCCATCATAATCACAGTGACTTTATAGAAGGTTATTGTTCTCTGAAATTGTTTATGTTGAAGAGGAGAACATTATAGCTTCTCGATTCTCTCTTGAAAATGCTGATGCCTTTTTTTTTCTCAGTGCCTGCCCTTTTTAGTTTCAGTTTAAGAATAAGATTAGCTCCCTTTTAAGTTTGTTATTTGGGTCTACCATGAAAAAAGACACATAGAGCAATATGGACAAACAGAAAACACAAAATATAATCACAGAGTTGTAAATCAATATAAATGTAGTCAATTCTTGAAAGATGATATCAGTTGAATTCAAAACCAAAGTTATATCTTATCTATAGCACAGCTACTTACATTATAAGAACACATAGAGTTGAACAGTAAAAAACAAAGAAACTAGTTATATGATGAAAATACTGATATAAACCAAAGGGAAGTTGATACATGTAATTTAATAATAAATAAAGTAACCTTTAAAATGACATTACTGGAGATAGTCACTATTTCCCTATTAAAACTTTCAATTGAGCAGGAAGATATAGAAATAACAAACTTGCAGGGGAATTAATAGGGATAACAACTGAAAGCAGGTTTCTGTCATAACAAAAGCCTAAAATAAGAGGAGTTGGCAGGAGGAGGCAAAATTTTTGGTAAAACTGTCACTTGTAGTAACTGAAAATGTGCATTATTACCTATCTGTTTAACCAGAAGCTCTGGGGGAAGTGGTTAGAAAACTGAAACCTAATGTTGTGTGTTGACTGTTTTTGACCAGTTACACAGATGGACTCAGGAAAGAACTGGCCAGTTTTCCATTAGAAACAAAATGAAATAGGTCTTTTCTAACATTATTTTCAGAGGATGTAATTTTGCCTGGAGAAAATGAGTGGGGCTTCTAGGTGGTGCTGGTGGTAAAGAAATGACTTGCCAATGAGGGAAACATGAGACATGGCTTTGATACCTGGGTCAGGAATATACCCTGGAGGAGGAATTGGCAACCCACAGCAGTGTTATTGCCTGGAAATTCCATGGACAGAGGATCCTGGTGGGCTACAGTCCATAGGGTCACAAGGAGTCTGACATGACTGAAGTGACTTAGTAAAAATGCAAATGATTTAGGGGTTGATTTAAATCATTTAGAGGAGCTAGTGCTGGATAAAATCTTTTGTGTTCTATAAACCCTTTGATCCCTGAAAACCACAAAGGCTAAAGCTATTAAATGATTCCCCTACTCTGCCTAAATCTGAAAATCCTTTCAACTAAAACTAATCTGTATAAGGAATTGGGATGATGTCAAATTTCTGGATTTTTGACTGACAAATGCAAGATAACGTTTGGGTCAGGTTTAAATTCTTGTCATTTAGTATTTTTGAGCTTTAACCTGCAAGACAGTTTTAGTTTTGAATATTTACTTTTACTCCAGGAAATTTCTTAATATATAGGATGACTATGTGATGACTTTTTTTTTTTTTTTTCCAGCTCAGTACTTCTCATAATGACATTTTATTTCATTGAAGAACTTATAATACGCCTAGGACATTTTGCACTCTATCTATCAGATTTGGGCCCTTAAATCTATTTCTCACTTCCACTGTATTATCATAAGGAATTTGATTTAGGTCATACCTCAGTGGTCTAGTGGTTTTCCCTACTTTCTTCAATTTAAGTCTGAATTTGGCAATAAGGAGTTCATGGTCTGAGCCACAATCAGCTCCTGGTCTTGTTTTTGCTGACTGTATAGAGCTTCTCCATCTTTGGCTGCAAAGAATATAATCAATCTGATTTCGGTGTTGACCATCTGGTGATGTCCATGTATAGAGTCTTCTCTTGTGTTGTTGGAAGAGGGTGTTTGTTATGACCAATGCATTTTCTTGGCAAAACTCTGTTAGTCTTCGCCCTGCTTCATTCCGTATTCCAAGGCCAAATTTCCTGTTGCAAAAAAGCAAAATGGCTGTCTGGGGAGGCCTTATAAACAGCTGTGAAAAGAAGAGAAGTGAAAAGCAAAGGAGAAAAGGAAAGATATAAACATCTGAATGCAGAGTTCCAAAGAACAGCAAGAAGAGATAAGAAAGCCTTCTTCAGCGATCAATGCAAAGAAATAGAGGAAAACAACAGAATGGGAAAGACTAGAGATCTCTTCAAGAAAATCAGAGATACCAAAGGAAAATTTCATGCAAAGATGGGCTCGATAAAGGACAGAAATGGTATGGACCTAACAGAAGCAGAAGATATTAAGAAGAGATGGCAAGAATACACAGAAGAACTGTACAAAAAAGATCTTCACGACCCAGATAATCATGATGGTGTGATCACTGACCTAGAGCCAGACATCCTGGAATGTGAAGTCAAGTGGGCCTTAGAAAGTATCACTACGAACAAAGCTAGTGGAGGTGATGGAATCCCAGTTGAGCTATTCCAAATCCTGAAAGATGACGCTGTGAAAGTGCTGCAGTCAATATTCCAGCAAATTTGGAAAACTCAGCAGTGGCCACAGGACTGGAAAAGGTCAGTTTTCATTCCAATCTCTAAGAAAGGCAATGCCAAAGAATGTTCAAACTACTGCACAATTGCACTCATCTCACACGCTAGTAAAATAATGCTCAAAATTCTCCAAGCCAGGCTTCAGCAATATGTGAACCGTGAACTTCCTGATGTTCAAGCTGGTTTTAGAAAAGGCAGAGGAACCAGAGATCAAATTGCCAACATCCGCTGGATCATGGAAAAAGCAAGTGTTCCAGAAAAACATCTATTTCTGCTTTATTGACTATGCCAAAGCTTATGACTGTGTGGATCACAATCAACTGTGGAAAATTCTGAAAGAGATGGGAATACCAGACCGCCTGATCTGCCTCTTGAGAAATCTGTATGCAGGTGAGGAAGCAACAGTTAGAACTGGACATGGAACAACAGACTGGTTCAAAATAAGAAAAGGAGTATGTCAAGGCTGTATATTGTCACCCTGTTTATTTAACTTATATGCAGAGTAAATCATGAGAAACACTGGACTGGAAGAATCACAAGCTGGAATCAAGATTGCCCAGAGAAATATCAGTAACCTCAGATATGCAGATGACACCACCCTTATGGCAGAAAGTGAAGAGGAACTCAAAAGCCTCTTGATGAAAGTGAAAGTGGAGAGTGAAACAGTTGGCTTAAAGCTCTACATTCAGAAAACGAAGATCATGGCATCCGGTCCCATCACTTCATGGGAAATAGATGGGGAAACAGTGGAAACAGTGTCAGACTTTATTTTTCTAGGCTCCAAAATCACTGCAGATGGTGACTGTAGCCATGAAATTAAAAGACACTTACTCCTTGGAAGAAAAATAATGATGAACCTAGATAGCATATTCAAAAGCAGAGACATTACTTTGCCAACAAAGGTCCGTCTAGTCAAGGCTATGGTTTTTCCTGTGGTCATGTATATGGATGTGAGAGTTGGACTGTGAAGAAGGCTGAGTGCCGAAGAATTGATGTTTTGAACTGTGGTGTTGGAGAAGACTCTTGAGAGTCCCTTGGGCTGCAAGGAGATCCAACCAGTCCATTCTGAAGGAGATCAGCCCAGGGATTTCTTTGGAAGAAATGATGCTAAAGCTGAAACTCCAGTACTTTGGCCACCTCATGCGAAGGGTTGACTAATTGGAAAAGACTCTGAGGCTGGGAGGGATTGGGGGCAGGAGGAGAAGGGAACTACAGAGGATGAGATGGCTGGATGTCATCACTGACTCAGTGGACTTGAGTCTGAGAGATCTCTGGGAGTTGGTGATGGACAGGGAGGCCTGGTGTGCTGCGATTCATGGGGTCGCAAAGAGTCAGACATGATTGAGCGACTGATGTGATCTGATCTGAGGACATTTTGCAGATAATTTGAGAAACTCAATCTTGAATAATGTGTGAATTTTGGAGAAGATTTAATTAATTAAGTTAATCAGAGGGCACACCTCTGATGCACTAGAGAGATTTCTGGTTCTAAAATCTATACATTCTATCACAGGTTTCTGTTTCCTCCTTTGTTCATTATGCCATTCATTTTCCCAGCTAATAGTAATGTAAAGTTGTTAACTACCGTTAATTTAGGAACATACCTAGACACAGAAATTTCAGTCCATTCCTTTCTTCTTACTCAAACTAAATCAGCAGAAAAAAGTAGAGGTATAATTTACAGACCCTGCTTTCTGCTTGAATGTGATATCCTGAGTAGACTCTGGTACAATTAGGGAGATTTCAAGTCCACTAATACTTAAATCAAGCATGTGTCTTCCAATCTAGCTTTATAAGTCATAAAGATGATCTCTCTTGGTCTTTGTCTATTGCTGCATCCGCTGTCTATTTCTCAATTTATCTGTAACTTGAATAGAGACAATGAGTGTTATTTACAAATGTGAGCTTTAGATAATCATGTAAATGCCCTAGCTTGTGACAGAATCTTTAGGCTGATAATTCTGATTTATATTTTTCTTGCCATTCTCTCTGTTCTGGGCTCTAACTGCATTTATCTAAGTACTTATGAGATACCCTCTACACAGATGTCTCATAAGCAGCTCAATCTTGATACATTTAAAATTAAAGACATTCTTTAATGTTTATTTTACTATTTTCAGTGTTTTTGTTCATTACCTTTAAGCATCTAATCCAGAGGTTATATAAGACATTGATATAGTCTGTCATTAACTCAGGAGCTTTTAGGATTTCTAAGGGATTGTTGTTTAGTCTCTAAATAGTGTCTGACTCTTTGCCACTCCATGGACTATAGCCAGCCAGGTTGCTCTGTCCATGGAATTCTCCAGCCAGAAATACTGGAGTGTGTTGCCATTTCTTCTCCAAAGGATTTTCCTGATTCAGGGATCAAACTCTCATCTCCTGCTTGGCAGGCAGGTTCCTTATAACTGAGTTACCTGGGAAGCTTCTTCAAAGGTATACAAACAAATTATGTGGGAAAGGCTGACATAACATAATGTAACAACTAATGAAACTGAAGAGGTTTTCTTATCAGTAGTTTCCTTAATCTTTCCCAATAGGGATGTGTACCAAGGCATGGAGGAAGCTATTTTTAGAATTGAGACATATGCAGGTTGTTCTTGGACTTCCTAGTTGGCCTCAGGGGTAAAGAATCCACCTGTGGTGCAGAAGATGCAAGAGACCTGGGTTCGATCTCTTGTAGGGAAGATTCCCTGGAGTTGGAAATGACAACCCACTCCAGAATTCTTGTCTGGGAAATCTCATGGACAGAGGAGCCTGGTTAGCTCCAGGGAGTTGAAAAGAGTTGGACATGACTAAGCGACTGAACACATAAACAGTTGCTCAATCTAGGAGGCTGATGCTGTTCGGAAAGTGAAATTAAGGGAAACAATTAGAAGGATTAGGAGCAGGTTTTATGTAGGGTGAAGAATGAGGGAGGGAAAAGTATACTTCCCATAACATGAGAAGTTATGAGTTTAGTATAGGCAAGCATGCTAAATCGCTTCAGTCTGGTCCCACTCTGTGCAACCCCATGGACTATATATAGCCCACCAGGCTCCTCTCTCCATGAGATTCTCCTGGAAGAATACTGCAAGAATACTGCAGTGGGTTGCCATGCCCTTCCGCAGGGGCTCTTCTCAATCCAGGGATTGATCCCGCCTCTCTTACATCTCTGGCATTGGCGGGAGGGTTCTTTACCACTAGGGCCACCTGTGAAGACCAGTACAAGTATACAGCCAGTTTCTCTGGGGCTTAGTGTCTTTGACCTGGCCACAGCCTATCTTGGCAAAATGTATTCAGTCAAGTAAAAAGAGCACACTATTCAAAGCCTTAAATGCTACTTGAAAGGAGTTTGAATGGAGTTTCTTTTTTTGTAATATACCAACATTTGACTTACTTCCTCAAAGGAATAAGACCTCTTCCAAATAGTCAATATAAAATGCTGAGCTATCTATAGGCAGAGAATCACCAGTAGAAGATTCTCTAATTTAGCTGAGACCCTCCTAATACAGTAAATTAGATCATGTTCACCTTCATTTATCTCTATTCCTCTTTCCCCAACATATCTGTCTAATTCTCTAGAATGTACTTGTCATGAAGTGGCTCTCTCATTCCAGATATCACAATAGACTCAATGCTACCTGTCAGCATCCTCAGAACTTGATTTAGTATAAACAACAAAATGCTTTTTCCTTAGCATCCAAGAATCCTTTTAGCCTTCACGTGTCCTCTTACTCCCTCAAAAGTCCAATGGATTAATGACAATGCCTTCACCTCTGGAAATGTGATTTTCCTTTAAAAGAACACTCAGTCTTCATTGAAAAGCTAGATAAGAAAACTGGTGAGAGCCTTATGCCCTAGACCAAGAATGTTTGATTCAAACCTGACTCTTCAGCTAACTACTTATGTGTCTCTGAAGAAGCTTTTTAAACTCTTCTTTCCTATAAAATGGGAAAATCAGCATTTATATCATGAAGTTGCTGAAGACTGAAAAATTTAATATAATCCTTTCAATATTAACAATTCCACAGATATTTATCATTATTCTGAAGTGTTACATTTTTACTAAATGTCCATTTTTTGAAAGAAGAATTTGAAATGTTTTTCATTTTTGTTTCCCTGAGTACATATTTTGCAGCAACTAATCTTTTGAGTTGTCTAAATAATTACAGCAAAATATATATTTCTCAGGAAAGTTCTGCTGACAACTTATCTCACACTTGTTTTAATATATTCTGGGCCAAATTCATTTATAAAGATGCCATTTTTTTTTTTTTTTTTACTGTATCTGTGTTTCTCCATTCTCAGTGATATTACTACCAAGTCAGACAGCAGATGGAACTGTTAGTTCCATCATTATTGGAACACTTCTAAACATTTAGAAAACAAAGGTTATTTTTTCTTCTAGATAGGGAAGACAGTAACAGAATTGACCAGCAGTTTCAAAGTTCCTTAGCAAACAACATTAATTTTATATAACAGCTTATGGAATGTTTGCTAGAGAGCATTATATATATATTTTTTCTGGTTATTAATGCTATTAAAACTATTAAAATATACTTTACTAATAATATATGGACTAGAAATTTTCTTTCTTTTCAATGAAAAATCTGGCTGATTACACAATGAAATTGCTCAGGCTTCCTGTTGGTTTTGTCATTTGAACATTGAATTAGCTTGTGAATAATACATAAAGGAAAAAGAAAGACCCAAATTCCATCCCACTGCCATCTGGCTGAAGAGGATAAATGTCACATGCAATTGGCATACTCTTGCCTAAGATTAATCTCTACCCTTTTTTGTAAATTCTAAACCATGTTGTCTTCTTAAGCACAGAGGGGAGAATGATCTTCAAGATTTATTTTTAGAACAGAGAATGCCAGACTAGATAAATCACTAGTGTTATTCCAAATTACACAGCCTATATTCCAAAATCGCAAGGTAATGGGAAAAGTTATAGAGTTGTCCATAAGGAAAATGAGAAATAGCTAAATAGACAGCCTAAAGTGTTTATTATTCTGGAAAGGTGAATCAAAATATTAGTGCAGCACAATTCACATAGAGATGGTTTTTATGATTATTTCACACTGTTGTATTTTGTCATAATATCTTTAAAACATTTTATGTTGCAATTCGGCATATGGTGGTAAATTA
Source organism: Bos javanicus (assembly GCF_032452875.1). Taxonomy (NCBI): domain Eukaryota; kingdom Metazoa; phylum Chordata; class Mammalia; order Artiodactyla; family Bovidae; genus Bos; species Bos javanicus. The sequence continues at coordinate 59,544,779 of NC_083879.1, read as the reverse complement.
ATTATGTAGCAATGTTTTTAAGAATTTCATTCAAACTCAGTTATATGTGATTCTATAATATTAAACTTTGAGCATAAAAATATAATAAAAATTTCAAGTCAGTAAAAAAATCTACATTTATTTATATTTTTTCCTTGCCCATACATAAGAACATCACTCTGTATTGTTATCAATATATTTTGTAGAAAAGATTGAACAACTGTTACAAAAGCTATAGCCAATTAGGTTGTTTAAAATGATTTTATGGATTCAAAAGTATAACCCACTCATAGTAAAATCACTACACTATGAACATTCATTTACATATAAATACACAGAGAGGATCACTTAGCACAAATCTATGAAAGTGTCATGACATCACCCAGAGACATAGTGTTTAAATATGATCTGTGCTTTTACATATTAATATGCACAGTTTACTATAAATGTATGTATACAAAAATTACAACACAATTTTTCCCCAATGGACATTATACCCTGAATTTTTTTATTCTTAGTGTCTCTAGAACTCTCATTGTTTTTACTAGTCCTATACAATTCCATTATATCATTCCACTATAATTTATTATGTAGGGGATTACATATAATTAACATTATTTTCCCAATATATAAATGGAAAGCTAGCCAAGGGATAGTGAAAGATGGCACAAAGTACCAGCACAGACAGATAGCAAGTGTGCTGGGTTACTGTGCAAACTGTAGTGTGCACTGCCTTGAAAGTAGAAACAAAGGAGGAGTGAAGCCAGTATTTTATTGTTCTTTCTTTGGCTAAAATATAGCTGTCAGGTATAAAGCTTTCCACAGTGGACACTTTGGGTCCAGGTAGTTTAAATTCTATATCGTCAATAAAGAAAAGTACTTCTTTTTTGACAAGAGAAAAAATATAGAGGAGAGAAGATGATAGATAAAATAGTAAGAAAGAAGATAAATTGTTTTGCTTACTTCAAGAATTGAACTTTAAAAGTCCTAAGGACACAGAATACATCACATTGTTATTTTTGATAGTTTTCTTGGAATCTTCTACCATGCCTTTTCTCCTGTGATACCCCAAAACAGCCATGATTTCTTTCTAATTCAGTCCTAGTGTTAACATATCCATCAGTTTGGTTCCTCCATTTGTACTTCAATTCCACAAAGAATGTTGAAAGTTCCTATTAGACTATCAGTAATATCTAAGAGTGCCCAACAACTTCCCAGAAATTATTGTTATTTTCAAGAAAATGTAGTAAATGGTAACATCAAATGAGGAGCTGTAGTTTTTCTGCTAAATTCTTCATTGGAAATTCACAGGGCGGCCTCTTTTACTTGCATATTTAATCAATAGTTATACAGTCTTAGGGGATAGAGTATTGGAATTTTGAGTGAATTTACATATTGATTTATTCCCATCCATACTTCAGTGATAAGTATCCAGCTTGTTCATACGGTAGGTCCTTAACAACCACAAGGTTGATGCCTAACCTGCCTTCCTAACAATAGCTGATAGAAAAGAAAAATGATGGGCATATGACCAGAGTTAAGCCAGTTAGATTCTGTTCTCTAGCATCTTCAAATTTGAGTATGTTAATGGTAGTCTTCATATGTACAAATTTTATTGGCTTTTAACCATTTGACCCCTTCCTCTGAATAAAACTGGCCCTGTAGTTAAACACAGTTTTAGTTAGCCAAGAATAGGGAAAAGCAACTGAACAAACAAAAGGTAATGAAAACAAATCACTGTCAAACCAAAAAAAAAAAAAAAAATTCAAAGCATTCAGACACCTGATGCGCAGATTCAAAGGAAAATACAACAATCATATCGGACTCTATACACCCTACACACACACGCACTTACACATACATACCCCTAATTATTTTCTCATGAAGTGAAGAGAAGTGAAGTCGCTCAATCGTGTCTGACTCTTTGCAACACCATGGACTGTAGCCTACCAGGCTCCTTAGTCCACGGAATTTTCCAGGCAAGAATACCGGATGGGTTGCCATTTCCTTCTCCAGGGGATCTTCCCAAGGAAATATATTATGGCAGCCATCAGATCAGATCAGTCACTCAGTCGTGTTCGACTCCTTGAGACTCCATGAATCGCAGCACGCCAGGCCTCCCTGTCCATCACCAACTCCCTGAGTTCGCTCAGACTCACATGCATCGAGTCAGTGACGCCATCCAGCCATCTCATCCTCTGTCGTCCCCTTCTCCTCCTGCTCCCAATCCCTCCCAGCATCAGAGTCTTTTCCAATGAGTCAACTCTTCGCATGAGGTGGCCAAAGTACTGGAGTTTCAGCTTTAGCTTCATTCCTTCCAAAGAAATCCCAGGGCTGATCTTCTTCAGAATGGACTGGTTGGGTGTCCTTGCAGTCCAAGGGACTCTCAAGAGTCTTCTCCAACACCACAGTTCAAAAGCATCAATTCTTCGGCACTCAGCCTTCTTCACAGTCCAACTCTCACATCCATACATGACCACAGGAAAAACCATAGCCTTGACTAGACGAACCTTTGTTGGCAAAGTAATGTCTCTGCTTTTGAATATGCTATCTAGGTTGGTCATAACTTTCCTTCCAAGAAGAAAGCATCTTTTAATTTCATGGCTGCAGTCACCATCTGTAGTGATTTTGAAGCCCAGAAAAAAAAAGTCTGACACTGTTTCCAGTGTTTCCCCATCTATTTCCCATGAAGTGATGGGACCAGATGCCATGATCTTCATTTTCTGAATGTTGAGCTTTAAGCCAACTTTTTCACTCTCCACTTTCACTTTCGTCAAGAGGCTTTTGAGTTCCTTTTCACTTTCTGCCATAAGGGTGGTGTCATCTGCAAATCTGAGGTTATTGATTTTTCTCTGGGCAATCTTGATTCCAGCTTGTGCTTCTTCCAGCCCAGCGTTTCTCATGATGTACTCTGCATGTAAGTTAAATAAGCAGGGTGACAATATACAGCCTTGACAAACTCCTTTTCCTATTTGGGACCAGTCTGTTGTTCCATGTCCAGTTCTTGCTTCCTCACCTGCATATAGGTTTCTCAAGAGGCAGGTCAGGTGGTCTGGTATTCCCATCTCTTTCAGAATTTTCCACAGTTTCTTGTGATCCACACAGTCAAAGAATAGTCAATAAAGCAGAATTAGAGGTTTTTCTGGAACTCTCTTGCTGTTTTGATGATCCAGCGGATGTTGGCAATTTGATCTCTGGTTCCTCTGCCTTTTCTAAAACCAGCTTGAACGTCTGGAAGTTCATGGTTCAAGTATTGCTGAAGCCTGGCTTGGAGAATTTTGAGCATTACTTTACTAGCATGTGAGATGAGTGCAATTGTGCAGTAGTTTGAGTAATCTTTGGCATTGTCTTTCTTTGGGATTGCAATGAAAACTGACCTTTTCCAGTCCTGTGGCCACTGCTGAGTTTTCCAAATTTGCTGGAATATTGAGTGCAGCACTTTCACAGCATCGTCTTTCAGGATTTGAAATAGCTCAACTGGAATTCCATCACCTCTACCAGCTTTATTCATAGTGATACTTTCTAAGGCCCACTTGATTTCACATTCCAGGATGTCTGGCTCTAAGTGAGTGTTCACACCATCGTGTTTATCTTGGTCGAGAAGATCTTTTTTGTACAATTCTTCTGTGTATTCTTGCCATCTCTTCTTAATATTTTCTGCTTCTGTTAGATCCATACTATTTCTGTCCTTTATCTAGCCCATCTTTGCATGAAATGTTCCCTTGGTATCTCTAATCTTCCTGAAGAGATCTCTAGTCTTTCCCATTCTGTTGTTTTCCTCTATTTCTTTGCATTGATTGCTGAGGAAGGCTTTCTTATCTCTTCTTGCTATTCTTCGTAACTCTGCATTCAGCTGCTTATATCTTTCCTTTTCTCCTTTGCTTTTCACTTCTCTTCTTTTCACAGCTATTTGTAAGGCCTCCCCAGACAGCCATTTTGCTTTTTTGCATTTCTTTTCCATGGGGATGGTCTTGATCCCTGTCTCCTGTACAATGTCACAAACCTCATTCCATAGTTTATCAGGCACTCTATCTATCAGATCTAGGCCCTTAAATCTATTTCTCACTTCTACTGTATAATCATAAGGGATTTGATTTAGGTCATACCTCAGTGGTCTAGTGGTTTTCCCTACTTTCTTCAATTTAAGTCTGAATTTGGCAATAAGGAGTTTCTGCTCTGAGCCACAGTCAGCTCCCGGTCTTGTTTTTACTGACCATATAGAGCTTCTCCATCTTTGGCTCCAAGGAATATAATCAATCTGATTTCAGTGTTGACCATCTGGTGATGTCCATGTATAGAGTCTTCTCTTGTGTTGTTGGAAGAGGGTGTTTGCTATGACCAGTGCATTCTCTTGGCAAAACTCTATTAGCCTTTGCCCTGCTTGATTCCGTATTCCAAGGCCAAATTTGCCTGTTACTCCAGGTGTTTCTTGACTTCCTACTTTTGCATTCCAGTCCCCTATAATGAAAAGAACATATTTTTTGGATGTTAGTTAAAAGGTCTTGTAGGTCTTCAGAGAAACGTTCAACTTCAGCCTCTTCAGCATTACTGGTTGGGGCATAGGCTTGGATTACTGTGATATTGAATGGTTTGCCTTGGAAACAAACAGAGATCATTCTGTTGTTTTTGAGACTGCATCCAAGTACTACATTTCAGACTCTTGTTGACCATGATGGCTACTCCATTTTTTCCAAAGTATTCCTCCCCACAGTAGTAGATATAATGATTATCTGAGTTAAATTCACCCATTCCAGTTCATTTTAGTTTGCTGATTCCTAGAATGTCGACGTTCACTCTTGCCATCTCCTGTTGCACTAGGGTTTTATAAATGAGTAAGTCCTACTTTTGACCCCCTAATTAATTCAGTTGTCTAAACATAAAAAATAAACCAATGATAAAAAGGTACCATGTAACACAGCTAGCTATATTGTGATATAGTCTGTTTTCAAGTGTTTTTCACCATTTATTACATCTTCCTCCCCCACTTTCAAGCATTAACTATCTTTCTCATATTGAATATAATGTACATTCTACTATTGTGTGTATAATCAAACCCTTATAGTGAATTTTGTTCTTCTTTTGTCAGGGATTCCTACATTCTGGAGGCCAGGGAATCATGTGCATTTTCCTTTCAGCCTACAACACTTGGCACAGAACAAGCTCTAAAAAATTAGCAATATAGTACAAGCAAGTCAAAAATAATAATGAACACAGTGAATTCTTTCAAAGTATGGATTACCATGAAATCCAACACACTCTATAAAAAGAGCAAACACAGAATACAGTTATCATTGAATAATCAGAAAGCATTTTTTAAAAAAGCATAAAAATACCAGAGCCATAATATATTTTTAAAAAATGAGAAACAACATGTGCTTGTTCTTAGTTGCTCTGTCGTGTCTGACTCTTTGCGACCCCATGGATTGTAGCCTGCCAGGCTCCTCTGTCCATGGGATTCTCCTGGCAGAGTTCTAGAGTGGGTTGCCATTTCCTCTTCCTTGGAATCTTCCCAACCAGGGATCCAACCCGAATCTACAGTGTCTTCTGCATTGAAGGCAGACTCTTTACCATCTGAGCTACCAGAGAAGCCATAGAGTTCATAGATTTGTTGTTGTTCAGTTGCTCAGTCATATCCAACCCTTTGCCCCTTAAATAAATGACTCCATCAAATTTATCTTTGCTTCGCATGAGGTGGCCTGACCTGCCTCTTGAGAAACCTGTATGCAGGTGAGGAAGCAAGAACTGGACATGGAACAACAGACTGGTCCCAAATAGGAAAAGGAGTTTGTCAAGGCTGTATATTGTCACCCTGCTTATTTAACTTACATGCAGAATACATCATGAGAAACGCTTCCAGAATGTCTTTAAAATAACCTTTGTTGTTGTTTTACTGGTTGCAGTTAGTTTCACGTGTTGTTTGCATTATCAGAGAAATGAATGCAGAATGTCTTCCTCTATTCTACCTATGAAAATCAATGAGCTTTCTTCAGTAGCTCTTGGTTGTTCTCCGCATATATGTGTGTTAAGTTGCTTCAGTCCTATCTGACTCTGTGACCTCATGGACTGTAGCCCACCAGTCTCCTCTTTCCATGGGATTTGTCAGGCAAGAATACTGGAACAGATTGCCATGCCCTCCTCCAGGGAATCTTCCTGACCCAGGGATCGAACCCAGGTCTCTTAAATCTCTTGCATTGCCATGCGTATTCTTTACCCCCAGTGCCACGTGGGAACCCAAATAAAATCCTTTCTGAGTGTTACATTCAAATTAGCAAGTTTTTGGACTCCACGGATAAGCTAAACACTGTGCTATCATCTGAGATCATCAAGATAAAATAGTCTCTTATCTGTAGGGGAAAAAAATCTATGCAGTGTTCCCAAAGGAAATTAATAAACAAAGTTATCTTTAAAAATTACGCTATGAAAGAAAATATGTATATGCAGCAATTCTGTGCTCTTACAGACATCACTCTGCTTCTGTAATAAAAAATCATCATGTCCCTACATATTTCCATTTAGATCCTCCTCCAAAATATTATTATATGCAGGCATCAATTTATATACTTTATTTAATATTAAATATAAATTTTCAATAATACCATAATAATTGTTACATGAGGTGATTTAGTTCTAATTCCATTCCACAAAATCCTATTTGGTCCATAATGTCCCTGATGTATTTTATTGTCCTCATAAAAACATAAAAGCAAACCATTTTACTCCCCAATAATTCTTTGAAGAAGTGTGTCCAGAGCCTAACATAGAACCCTACCAATATATCTCTTCAATGCAATTCAAACATTCAAGATCACGGACTGCTTTACATGGAGCTATTAGCTTAGGCATAAATTCTAGGTTGATGAAAGACACTGGGAACACAGTGGACAAATAGACAATTGAAATAAAGTGGAATCCTAATCACTGATGAGGTGTGTGGCAGAAATAGATGATTTGTGGGACACCTAAGACTTGTGGACCTGCTCGTGGAATGTCGATAGACAGCGTGTGTTTACATCTGAGTGAGACCAGTTCAGTTATGATGTGGGTCACCATATACCTCCCTTGCAGTCTCTCACTTTCCTTCATGTCACTGGGGTTCACATGTCAAAGAGGGTGATATCACAAGTTGGAAGGAGTCTGGATTCCTGAGTCACTCTTTGGAGTAAAGCCACAAGTTCCCCAATGAAAAACATTTGAAATAAACTTTGTATGGGTGAGAAATAAACTTTTATTGGATTAAGCCACTGAGATTTTTGAGTCATTTATTGCAAGTCCTACATTGCTCAAGCTAAGAGAGGGGTCAAGGAGAATATGATTTGAGTTGACTGATGGGCATGACTGGAGAAAACCTACTCTGCTCTGCTCTTTGTTCTTCTTATGTTTCACAGTTTTTCTACATTCTGCCCTATTTAAAAATTGGTGCTCAGAAAAGCTTGATAGGATCACAACAGAGAACACGATGGGTGTAAAGCATTAAGAAAATAGAAATAAAAACAGAACTTGCTCCTCTTTTCACTTTTGCATATACTTTCAACATTTAGCATGAGAGACTGGAGTTGGAGAGGAGGGTGGATGAGGCAGGCAATGAAAAATAGTAATAACATGAGTTTTCTCTTTATGTCTTCCTTCCTCTGTTTTTGATGCCACAGTTACATACCAGAATTAAAGTTGCAGGTGTTAGTGAGACCTAAGAAGAGTCAATGAAAGGATATTTCTATGACAGTCAGTCTCAATAGGTAAGGAGGGACAAATACGTAGTATCGGTACCTTATGTGAAGAAATGCATATGAATCATGCCATACAAATTAAGCCATTCTCACAGTATTGCTCAAGATGACTGCTTATGGTAACACCCATAAGTATTTTTAAAATTTCCTTAAATTGATTCAATCCCTTTAATTTTAATAACATGCTGACTGTATATATATTGTTTAACCTCAGCTTAAGAAGATTGACATATTCAAAGCAAGTTTTCATGGCATGTTACTGTTCTTGGTATGTGCAGATGCCTTTCTTATTTTATGTATCTGTTCCCTTTTAGTATCATATCTTCCATCTCTTCTTTCCTCAAGGCAACCATTCTGTTCTCCCTAATGTGTTATTTTCATTTGTATGAGTTTCTTTGGAGAGTTTATGAATTTCAATTGAGTAATATAATGGATGTTTTCAGACTCAAAACAGTCTAATTAAAATGATGATGTAATATTAATTTATGATAGACTAAATTTGGTACACTCCACTACCTCAAATAGAAGTCCTCAAGCCATGCTCTTAGGAAACATTTAAATACTAGACCAAAAATGCTTCCAAATTAAGATAAGGTGATGACAATATCCCAACATTGGCAAACACACACACAAACACATAATATGCATATATGTGTAAATAACTCTAGACTGCCTTAGCAAAATAAAACAGATTGCATGGTATAAAAAATAGAAAATTATTTTCTCCCAGTCCTGAAGGCTGGAAAATTTAAGGTCAAGGTCTAACAAGAGTTTGGTTTCCAGTGAGAGCTCTCATCACAGCTTGAGATGGCTGCCTTCTTTCTGTGTTCTTACGTGGTGGAGAAGTATCTTTTTATCTTCCTCTTCTTATATGGTCACCAATCCTATCAGATTAGGGCCCACTCTTGTTAATTTTAATTACTTCCTAAAAGCTGTATGTCCAAATGCAGTCACGTTGAGGGTTAGGGTTTCAACATTTGTATAGCAATTGAAAAGCAGAGACATTACTTTGCCAACAAAGGTCCATCTAGTCAAGGCTATGGTCTTTCCAGTGGTCATGTATAGATGTGAGAGTTGGACTGTGAAGAAAGCTGAGTGCCAAAGAATTGATGCTTTTGAACTGTGGTGTTAGAAAAGACTCTTAAGAGTCTCTTGGACTGCAAGGAGATCCAACCAGTCCATCCTAAAGGAGATCAATCCCAGGTGTTCATTAGAAGGACTGATATTGAAGATGAAACTCCAATACTTTTGCTACCTCATGAAAAGAGCTGACTCATTGGAAAAGACCCTAGTGCTGGGAAAGATTGAGGGCAGGAGGAGAAGGGGACGACAGAGGGTGAGATGGTTGGATAGCATCATCGACTCGATGGACATGGGTTTTGGTGGACTCTGGGAGTTGGTGATGGACAGGGAGGCCTGGAGTTCTGTGGTTCATGTGGTCACAAAGAGTCGGACACAACTGATTGACTGAACTGAACTGACTGACTGAATGTATATCTCACACACAGATGAAGCCACACATATTGGAGAGAAATTTCTCTATTATTGAAGTTGTAAATCAAAAAGTTTGTTGTGGCATTTATTCTTATGTTTGTAAATAATGTACAACCTGATGTTATATATTTATTCATTATTTGGCAAATAATCCTTGCTCAAAATGCATAATATACTTGATTCATCAGTTATCTATTGATAAGTAGTAGCCCATTATTAGGAGAAGGCAATGGCACCCCACTCCAGTACTCTTGCCTGGAAAATCCAATGGGCAGAGGAGCCTGGTGGGCTGCAGTCCGTGGATCGCAAAGAGTCAGACATGACTGAGCAACTTGACTTTCACTTTTCACTTTCATGCGTTGGAGAAGGAAATGGCAACACACTCCAGTGTTCTTGCCTGGAGAATCCCAGGGGACGGGGAAGCCTGGTTGGCTGCCATCTATGGGGTCGCACAGAGTTGGACACGACTGAAGCGAATTAGCAGCAGCAGCAATACGTATGAAACACTGTTACAAGTTCTTAAAATTAATCAAAGAAGAGGGGAAAAATTCTGTCTGGTTGTAGCTTACATAATAATAGGTGACTATTGACAGTAAATAATAAACAAGACAAAAAGGGAATTATGCAGTGTGTTAGAAATTGAAGTCTTCTATGGAAATAATAGAGAAATTTAATAAGGATAATAATGGAGTATCAGCATGTCTTATAGAAAAAGTAGTATTTGGGGAAAATTCAAAGGATATTAGGCAATTAATCATACAACTATCTGAGGGAAGAAGATTCCAGGCAAGGGAACTGTGAGGTAAACTTGTTGAAGGAGAGAACATTTAAAACTGCAAGAAGACAGTGTGGCTAAAGCAGAAACAATAAAGATTGAAAGAAGTGGAAATGAGTCCAAACCCAACTCGCATAAAATTGCATAGGCAATTAGTTGTAAACTTCTTGGCTTAAACTGTGAATGAAAATGAGAATCATTGGAGCATTTGAAATCTGGTTTAAGATTTACAAGACTTAGTGCTGTTGCTGTGTTGAGAACTAAAGAGGAAGGATGGCAAAAGTGGAACCAGAAACCCGCTGAGTGGCTGTTAGAGTAATATAGGCAAGAGGCAACTGTGTTTCTGATAAGGCTGGTAGTGCTAGAAGTTGTAATAAATATTGGGATCTTAAATATATTTTGAAGGTAGTGTTCAGAAAGAACTACTGATGGTTTGTGTGCAGGTAATTTAGCACTCAAGTACAGAGTTGGTTTAAGTTTATTATATTGTGATCACTATCTCCTGCTGCAAAAAGCAATAGAACTTTCAGCAGGTCACAAACCTAGTTATAAAGCCAAATATTCTGGAAAATAAAAATGTTTCCATGAAGCAAACTGGGGTAAATTCAACATAGACTAACTCACCATATCACATGTGTTAGACTCCATTCGGAGAAGGCAATGGCACCCCACTCCAGTACTTTGCCTGGAAAATCCTATGGACGGAGGAGCCTGGTAGGCTGCAGGCCATGGGTTTGCTAAGAGTCGGACACGACTGAGCGACTTCACTTTCACTTTTCACTTTCATGCATTGGAGAAGGAAATGGCAACCCACTCCAGTGTTCTTGCCTGGAGAATCCCAGGGACGGGGGAGCTTGGTGGGCTGCCGTTTATTGGATCACACAGAGTTGGACACGATTGAAGTGACTTAGCAGCAGACTCCATTGGTTCTCTAGTGGAAATGTAACTTTAAAGTAGGTAGTTTATATATTCAGCTCTACATTTCCTAAGATGAACTGACAGCTTAGTTTTGAAATACATTCAGTCATCTGTAGACAGTAGCATGACGTGTTCTGTTGGCAGTTCAGTTTAGTTCAGTCGCTCAACTGTGTCAAACTCTTTGCAACACCATGGATTGCAGCAAACCAGGCCTCCCTGTTCATCAACTTTGGAAGTTTACTCAAACTCATTTTCATTGAGTTGGTGATGCCATCCAACCATCTCATCCTCTGTCATCCCCTTCTTCCACCTTCAATCTTTCCCAGCATAAGGGTCTTTTAAAATAAGTCAGATCTTCACATCAGGTGGCCAAAGTATTGGAGTCTCAGCTTCAGCATCATACTTCCAATGAATATTTAGGACTGATTTCATTTAGGATTGACTGGTTTGATCTCCTTGCAGGCCAAGGGACTCTCAAGAGTCTTCTCCAACACCACAGCTCAAAACCATCAATTCTTCAGCACTCAGCATCCACATCCAGCTCTCCAGCTCTCACATCCATACATGCCTCTTGGAAAAATTGTAGCTTTGACTAGATGGACCTTTTTTGGCTAAGTAATGTCTCTGCTTTATAATATGCTCTCTAGGGTGGTCATAAATTTTATTTCAAGGGGCAAGCATCTTTTAATTTCATGGCTGCAGTCACTATCTGCAATGATTTTGGAGCCCCCCAAAATAAAGCTTGTCACTGTTTCTACTGTTTCCCCATCATTTGCCATGAAGTGGTGGGACTGGATGCCATGATCCTAGTTTTCTGAAGGTTGAGCTTTAAGCCAACTTTTCACTCTCCTCTTTCACTTTCATCAAGAGGCTTTTTATTTCTTTCTCACTTTATGCCATAAGGGTGGTATCATCTGCATATCTGAGGTTATTGATATTTCTCCTGGCAATCTTGATTCCAGCTTGTGCTTCATCCAGCCCAGCGTTTCTCATGATGTACTCTGCATATAAGTTAAATAAGCAGGGTGACAATATACAGCCTTGACATCCTCCTTTTCCTATTTGGAACCAGTCTGTTGTTCCATGTCCAGTTCTAACTGTTGCTTCCTGACCTGAATACAAATTTCTCAAGAGGCAGCTCAAGAGGTCTGGTATTCCGATCTCTTTAAGAATTTTCCAGAGTTTGTTGTGGTCCAAACAGTCAAAGGCTTTGGCATAGTCAATAAAGCAGAAGTAGAGGTTTTTCTGAAACTCTCTTGCTTTTTCAATGATCCAAAGGATGTTGGCAATTTGATCTCTGGTTCCTCTGCCTTTTCTAAAACCAGCTTGAACATCAGGAAGTTCACGGTTCACATATTGCTGAAGCCTGGCTTGAAGAATTTTAAACATTACTTTACTAGTTTGTGAGATGAGTGCAATTGTGCGGTAGTTTGAGCATTCTTTGGCATTGCCTTTCTTTGGGATTAGAATGAAAACTGACCTTTTCCAGTCCTGTGGCCACTGCTGAGCTTTCCAAATTTGCTGACATACTGAGTGCAGCACTTTTACAGAATCATCTTTTAGCGTTTGAAATACCTCAACTGGAATTCCATCACCTCCACTAGCTTTGTTCATGGTGATGCTTCCTAAGGCCCACTTGACTTCACATTCCATGATGTCTGGCTCTGAGTGAGAGGTCACACCATTGTGATTATCTGGGTCATGAAGATTTTTTTTGTATAGTTCTTCTGTGTATTCTTGCCACCTTTTCTTAATATCTTCTGCTTCTGTTAGATCCATACCATTTCTGTCCTTTATTGTGCCCCTATTTGCATGAAACTTTCCCTTGTTATCCCTAATTTCTTGAAGAGATCTCTAGTCTTTTCCATTCTATTGTTTTCTTCTGTTTCTTTGCATTGATCACTGAGGAAGGTTTTCTTATCTCTTCTTGCTATTCTTTGGAACTCTGCATTCAAATGGGTATATCTTTTCTTTTCTCATTTGTATTTTGCTTCTTTTCTATTCACAGCTATTTGTAAGGCCTCCTCAGACAACCATTTGGCCTTTTTATGTTTATTTTCCTTGGAGATGGTCTTGATCCCTGCCTCCTGTACAATGTCCTGAACCTCCGTCCATAGTTCTTCAGGCATTCTGTCTATCAGATCTAATCCCTTGAATCTATTTGTTACAGAAATCCAAGTCTATGCCCTGACCAGTAGCGCTGAAGAAGCTGAAGTTGAATGGTTCTGTGAAGACCTATAGGACCTTTTAGAACTATCACCCAAAAAAGATGTCATTTTTCATTATAGGTGACTGGAATGAAAAAGTAGAAAGTCAAGAAATACCTGGAGTAACAGGTAAATATGGCCTTGGAGTTCAGAATGAAGTAGGGCAAAGACTACTACAGTTTTGCCAAGAGAACACACTGGTCATAGCAAACACCCTCTTCCAACAACACAAGATAAGACTCTACACATGGACATCACCAGATAGTGTATACTGAAATCAGATTGATTATATTCTTTGCAGGCAAAGATGAAAAAGTCCTATACAGTCAGCAAAAACAAGACCGAGACCTGACTGTGGCTCAGACCATGAACTCCTTATTTCCAAATTCAGACTTAATTTGAATAAAGTAGGGAAACCACTAGACCATTCAGGTATGACCTAAATCGAATCCCTTATGATTACACAGTTCTGTTGGCAAAGTGCCTTAAAATGAGACCTTCAAGGCCCATTGGTTGTTTGGACTCAAGAGTCCCTCTGAAGGCATACCTGGAGAATATTAGTCCTGGATAGAGTCTCACTTTTGGCCAAAGTCATGTTTGAGGATGGCACTACAGCAACCATAAGAGTCTACTCACCTGAGTCTAATCTCTTTATATGCTCTTGGTTTCTAATCAATTTCTATGCTTATATTTTGAGGTTGACTTTGGTGAAATTTTCCATTACATCCAAAGAATGTCTGTATACTTCTCAGGTTAGACATTAACAGCCTAAGAGGTATGAGGTCCCTGAGAAATACAGATTTTACCTTCTAGAAGCTTTTGGAAGTTCAACCTCTAGTTCTGATATTTGGTTTTCATTGAAGGTATAATACACCACCCTAAAGTGATGCAGGCTAATTCTGTTGGCCCGTATTTACCAGCATATGAGGTTTTAGATCTTGTTTCTAGTTATTATCTGTGACAAATGCAGTATAATACTTGTACCCTAAAATAAAATTCACTGCACACTTTTTTAATCAGGTATAAAAATGTAGGGGTAATTTTGTGGGTTTTTTTGGTATGAAAAGTCATACATAAAATATCAAAGCATGATTTCTGTGAGTAAATGAATAAGGAAAGTCTTTTCTCTAGTTTATAGAGCTGTGCCAGCCTGGCTGGGGTCTGGAAACTCTTTGCTGTGACAAAGATAAAAACTTTGTCCTGCCATGCAGATGCCTTGGGTCCCAGCTGTTTATTTCTGTAAACTTGATCCATATGGGAAAAACAGGCTCAGTAATATCTTTTAACAAGACTGCTCTGAGGACAGAACTTAGAATGTGACTCTAAAATTCTTCTGCTTCAATTTATAGATTATTATGTTCCAAGACTTTGCCTGAGCTGTTTTCTTACCTGCCTTCAAGCAGAGAATCTTGCTTTAGATCAGATCTCCTGTCAGTGTCATGGGTAATGAAAGTGCTAATGAGAGTACCAACACCACAGGAAGTATCAAAAGGCTTAGATAGAGACTGGTAGAGACATAGAGGCTGATCACAGGAGTGGAGCAGGGAGAATGTGTACACAAGAGGCAGGTCCCCCAACTGGCCAGAGATCCTGGCATAGACAATACTGGTTGGAAAAATAAGACCCAAGGCTAGAAGCATATCTGCCATTTTATGTTATAAAGTGGGCCAAACCTAAGGGTGAAGTTGGCTTTGGTGGCCGAGGAGGAGGCAGAGGTGGCTTTGGTGGCAGAGGCTGGGGAGGCTTTGGAGGGCGAGGAGGCTTCCGAGGAGGCAGAGAAGGAGGAGGAGACCACAAGCCACAAGGAAAGAAGGCGAAGTTTGAATAGTTTCTTCTATCCCTGTCTCTCCCTCTTCCATTTGAAAGAAAGGACTCTGGGGTTTTTACTCTGTTAACTGATCAATGACAGAGCCTTCTGAGGACATTCCAAGACAGTATACAGCTCTGTGGTCTACTTGGAAATCTGTATAGATAACATTTCAAGGGAGATAACCCTGTTGGTGTTGACTGGATATTCGTATAAACTTTTTAAAGAGTGATAGAGCTAACCCTTATCTGTAAGTTTTGAATTTATATTGTTTCTTCCCATGTACAAAACCATTTTTTTCCTACGGGGAAAAAAAATAAAATAAAGTGCTATTTTTCAATTTATATCAGTGATGAGGTCAGATATTTTATCTTTTGTATCTGTATTAGGAAGTGCAGAAAGAGCAAGGAAGGATAAAGCCATGGAGTGTATATACAGTCTCTGAGAAGTGAGCATATTCAAATTTTCTATTTCAGAGCAAGCATTTTCACAATGAAGACTGTGACTTGATCACTTTTTGTCCATTTGGCTGCTGTGACAATATACCAGACTGAGTAGCTTATAAACCCAGATATTTATTTCTCAAGGTTCTGGAGGCTTGAAGTCCAGAATCAAGGCACCAGCATGGTCACATTCTGCTAAGAGGCCTCTTGCTAGGTCATAACCAGTGTCTTCTCACTGTGCCTCATGCAGTGGAAGTGGTGAACGATCTCTGGGGTCTCTTTTATAAGACTGATACATTTTTAATTAATTTTTCATGGAGTATAATTGATTTACAGTATTGTGTTAGTTTTGCTGTACAGCAAAATGAGTCAGACATATATACATGCACATATATCCACTCTTTTTTACCTGTGTATATGTATATACATATATACATGTACATATACCCACTTTTTTACATATGTATATGTATATACATATATATATTCACATATATACACTCTTTTTTTAGGTTCTGTTCCCATATAGCTCACTGTAGAGTACTGAATAGAGTTCCCTGTGCTATACAGTATAGGATCTTATTAGTTACCTATTCTATATATATAGTAATGTGTGTATGTCAATTGCAGTCTCCAAATCCCAATCTCCTTTCTTCCCGATAACTGTAAGTTTGTTTTCTACATCTGTGCTTCCACTTCAGTTTTGTAAGTAGGTTTTTTTGTACCATTTAAGAAGATTAATCTTATTCGTAAGGGCTCTGTCCTCATGACCTAATCACCCCCTAAAGACCATGCTTCCTAATGCCATCATCTTTGGGAGTTAGAATGTAAACATATGAATTTGTGGGGGGGGGGGTCACAAACATTCAGGCCAGAATAATCACAATCCTTCCAAAATATGATTATTGATGCTATTAGCTAAAGATGGAAGATCTGAATAGACTAAGGACTGATCTGAAGGATATCTTTGATTCTTCATCTCTCCATACTAATATCTTCAAATCAAATAACTTATGACTATAAGTATCTCTCTGTGGAGAAGGTGATGGCACCCCACTCCAGTACTCTTGCCTAGAAAATCCCATGGATGGAGGAGCCTGCTAGGCTGCAGTCCATGGCGTCGCTAGGAGTCAGACATGACTGAGTGACTTCACTTTCACTTTTCACTTTCATGCATTGAAGAAGGAAATGGCAACCCACTCCAGTGTTCTTGCCTGAAGAATCCCAGGAATGGGGGAGCCTGGTGAGCTTCCGTCTATGGGGTTGCACAGAGTCAGACACGACTGAAGCGACTTAGCAGCAGCAGCAGCATAAGTATCTCTGACATAGATTTACTTCAACTTTAGAAGTCAATGGCATAATATTCCTAATATACAGTATGGATTTTCCCCTTAATGGTAACTAAACATTATTTGTTGAAGATCACATTGGTTTGTTAATAATGTAGTCAGGGAGCACATCTTGAATGTGTAAAAATATCTTTCAAAGAAAATCTTTTGGTTAAATTAATGTGGTTATATATTTAAATGTGCTGTTAAAACAAGCACTTTTAAATATATGACTGCTTCAATTTTAAGGATCTTCTTCAGTAACTCAGTGATAAAGCATCTGCCTGCAAAGCAGGAGATGTGGATTCAGTCCCTGGGTTGGGAAGATATCCTGGAGGAAGAAATGGTAACCCACTCCAATATTCTCACCAGGAAAATCCCATGACATAGGAGCCAACAGGCTACAGTCCATGGGGGCTCAGAGAGTTGGACATAACACAGCAACTGTGCATGCATGTTAAAACAAGTCCAAATGGAATACAAGGAAATATATAAAGAACCCAACACAACTTCCAAACATTTGTGATGGGGAAAATGATGTTCTGTCCACTAATAGGAGTTTTATATGAATCAGGAGATTTTTTTAAATGAATTTAAATGAAATGAAATGTGTTCCAATTCAATAACAAAATTTATCATGTAAAAATTATGTAAATAGAGCTGAAAGATCACATAATGGTTTGAAATGAGGTGCAATTTAAAGTGCAGTATGGTATTTTGATAATTCTTACCATTACCATTATATCTTTCAGGCCATCAGACTTGTTTACACTTTTATTTTTTGATATAGAGCTGATTAAAGTTCAGGAAGAATGAAAACAAAACAAAAAAAATAAGTGACAGAATAGTCATTTCATCTAGGCTTTATAATTAGAGTTTTATTTGTATTTTATCACTAGGAATAAAAAAATTTGAATGAGAAATTTGCATTCCACTGAAAACCCTTAGAAAAATAAACCATAAATCTAAAGACAATGTAAAATTTTTAAAAACTGTGATCCAATATAGATGCAAAATATTCAAAATTAGTGTATGAAAATGCAAGAATGAAATAAGCCATATCCTGATTGAAGATTAAACTAAGCATAAAGTAACTAAAGTTCTCTCTTTTTAACATTGAATCAGAAAACTAAGACCACTTTATAATTTTTAATTCCATTTCTTTAAATTTAATTGATTTTTTGAATGCTGAACTAGCAGAAAATAATATAACTGATATTGGCCAGGAAAACATTTGATGGTGGATGCAAACCATTTGAAGATTCTATTTTGTTAATGTCTTTGGCTGTAAAAGCAATCAGGACAGCATCTATTTTTATCCTAAAAGTATATTCATTGACAATCCCTACCTCCCTATTTGATAAAAGTGGTAATATTAAGAGAAGAAGAACTTGCCTAATGTTCTGACATTCTAATAATTTATCAGTGCATTTGCTACTTACTCTATTTTGAACTGGAATATATGTTAATTTAATTGACCTATGCTTGTATAATTAAAATAATTTTACATACAGTTACAGTTATATATTATACATGGTTTTGTAAATATAGTTCATTATATGGTATAACCATTAGATGATTATTCTAGTTATGGGTGATATGAGTTCAACATTTCCAATAATACTTGTAATAAAATCAACTATTATAATTTTATTAAGTACTTTATGGTTTACAAAGTACTCTAGTAACAATACCAATTCTGTATGTATTAAAAACGTGTAATTATCTATCTCCCTATTAGGGTTATAGTTTTAGTAACTACACAAATATTTATAATGCCTAGATATATGTAAAGATAAATTATGTGGCTAGAAATAAATAAAGGGATGGAGCAAGGTGAGACTGTTATAAAGAACAACAGAGCAAATATTAATGCCAGAAAACATGAGGACTTAGGGAGAATAAAAAGCTGAAATTATTAAGAAAAGAGAATTAAGAAGGATAAAGTCATGAGGGTTGGAGACACTGATATTTAAACATGTAGAGGAGATAAGGAAAAGGTATTTAAAGAAAGACAGAGAGGTCTGAGAAAACAGTGCATCCACTTTTCTTAATGTATGAATGGAAAACCTTCTAGTTTATTTTAAATCTACAGCTTGTTAAGGAGCGTCCAGTGCACAGCTAGACTCATGCTTGATGAAAAAGGAAACAGTTTCTTGTTCAAATATGTAATTCCCCAAAATCTCTTCATGGTCTTCATTTTTTTTTTTTTAGTATATTCACGTTAATTGCATGCTGCTTAAATGTGGTTTTACATATTTACTCTCAGCAGCTCACTTTTAGAGCTACATTTATTTTCCCACAAATGAGTCTTTCAACTCTTCAATAAATGCTCTTTCAATATTTGATATGGTGGTATGTATGCGGTTGCTGTCTTATCCTAAATTAAATGTTTATTTGAGACACTTCATTTAAAGTGTTTTCATTTTCTACTCATTTTAGTTGGAAAAGCAATCATACAGTCTCATTCAAGCTATCTTTTCCTCTGGCATTATTGTTCTTGTTAGTGGTGAAGTAACCTGAAAAGAGGGGAAAAAAAATCAAATTGAAAAAGACATGCAAACAAATTGTAGCTTCCAGTCTTCACAATGGACACACTGCACACACACAAAAAAAAGGTTTAGCGGTAATCTCTGACTGTGCCAATTCAGTTCACAAAGGCCTATTTGTTCATTCATGACAAACAAACAAACAAAAAAACAAAATGAGTTCCACTGAAGGTAAAATCCTTTACTTAATAGCCACATTGATGGCATTTTCATTTTCCTGCTTTAGGACTTAGGGCCAATGTGATTTCATTATAAAAAATTTGTGATTATTTTAATAGAAAATGGCTGGGTGTAGGAAATATTTTTTATGTTGATTAAGATTGCAGAAAAGATGTCATAGGCTCTATGTACAAAGCAATACTGCACTATTTATTTCTTTATCTGATGATGCTTCACTATATTGTTTATACTCCCACTCTTCCCAGTACATCCGGGCACAATTTTACCCCCTTCTACATGTTAAGGCAATGGCACCCCACTCCAGTACTCTTGCCTGGAAAATCCCATGGACGGAGGAGCCTGGTAGGCTGCAGTCCATGGAGTCACTAAGAGTTGGGCACGACTGAGCGACTTCACTTTCACTTTTCACTTTCATGCATTGGAGAAGGAAATGGCAACCCACTCCAGTGTTCTTGCCTGGAGAATCCCAGGGACGGGGGAGCCTGGTGGGCTGTCATCTATGGGGTCGCACAGAGTCGGACACGACTGAAGCGACTTAGCAGTAGCAGCGGCAGCATATTAAGGATAAAATCTGTTTCCTTCTTCTCTTATTTCTAACTTGGCATTTAGGGATAGTGAAATGTTCAGCTATGAAGGCATATTTATAAGTTCTGAACCAGTTTATTTATTTCAGCTTGCTGTAAATAGAAAAACATGCATTTGAAATATAAAATAAGGTTATAGAATTTATAAGATAAGGATGCCAGGGCATAGTAAATGAAAACACAGGGTGCACAGTTAAATTTAATTTTGAAATGAATGTCAAACAGGTTTTCTATTTAAGGATTCCATGTGATATTTAGGACACACTTGTACTAAAAAATGTCACTGTTGTTTATCTGAATTTTAAATTTAACTGAATGTCCTTTATTTTGTCTGATAATCCCATTGGGAAACTTGGTCATAAGATCTTTGTGTCATAAATTTCTATCATTTTAGAAGGAATAAAAATCTAAATTATATAATTTATCCATTGCTATTATGGTTAATTACTAAAAACTGAAATAACAAAAAGTATATGATTAAAATTCACCAAGTTAATTATCCTGTCCTATGATTAAAATTACCAGTTGAACAAAATGCTAACCTAATCCCTTTATATTTCCTAACTGAATCAGATTGAAGCAGTATTTATTCTATAATCATTAATTTTATTATGCTGTATCAGTTTCAACTTTTGTGGCTCTGTTTTGTGTATTTCAAGCCATAGAATATTTTTCCAAAGTACTATATATGTTAGCTAGTATTTACTTTGTAATCTAATAAGAAAATTATATTGTTGATATGTGCGAATCTGAGAAACAGGGCTGTCTGAGTATTTTCTCTGAGTTTCCTTCAATGGACTTTGGGATCCTATTCGCAGAAGAAGAAAATAAAAACAGTGAGAAAGAAAAAGAAGGAAAGCTTCTTTAACTTTTTATTTAAACTTTTTAATAAGCACTTTCTTTCAGAATACTTAAAGAAAATGACCCTAATGTCCTCTCCATTTGCATTAATCTCAAATAACTATTTGTGTTAACAAATGCAACTTCCCTTTCTCATAGATCTATTTATTTTAGTAACTTAGCAGCAGAGTGGTACAGAGTGAATGCAGAGGCCTTTGATTATGATGGCCGACATTATCTATGGTCCCTTGAGGTGACATGTGAGATTATGGGTTAAAGGTTTTCCTTATATTAAAAACAAACAAACAAACAAAAAAACTCAAAGACATGCTTTGCTGTTGCCAGCTTTTCTTTTATCTAAAACATTTTCCCGTCAAATCTCAATTATCCATATTAGTATCTTTCAACTCTATTAATGCCATAAATCTTAGAATTATTTCCTTGGAGAAGGAAGTGGCAACCCACTCTGGTATTCTTGTCTGGAGAATCCCATGGATAGAGGAGCCTGGCGTGCTACGACTATGGGGTCACAAAGAGTCAGACTCAACTAAGTGTCTAACACACAAACATCTTAGAATTATAGACCATACTGATATATGTTAGTTTATTGCATTGATATTTCTTTAACTAGGCTTAAAAAATTTGATATTTTTTTCTTACTTTTTGCCAATTGCAAATGTTCGTCTCTGTACCTAGGTTTAAATATTGGTATTATCTGGGTCCATAAAGTCTTTCCCTTTATCTTATCGAAACAGGTCTTCTGGGCCCCATATGTAAGAGGCTATATGTCATCTTAGTTTAATGTGATCCTTCTACTATTCCTTTCTTTTCCTTATGTTACAGAAACCCTAGTGGTTGTTTGGCTTCTTCATTTCCAGAAGTGGCAGCAGTATTCTATTTCGTTATTGCAAGGGACTAAAAACTCCCCTTTATTGTAAATCACCTTGTGTAAAAAATCTTGGAATTTATTGACTCTCTGCCTACCAGAATTTTAGAAATTTCCCTAAAGATATGCAAAGAACAATAATAAACATCACAAAGATGTTAATAAATTTAATAGTAGGAATATGTCAAGTTCAACTGCTTAGATAATTATGCTATATAAAAATAGAAGATTTAATTAAAAGAAGCATTTTGGGGGCAGGTCTAGGTTGATAGTTTTAAAGATACTACTGAGACAACTTTATCTGTAGTAAAGTCCAAAGAAGGCAGGAAAGACAGGCTATGATGTTTTCCAGTACTTTTGTGGCCATAGAGTAATTTCTTGTTGAGGTGGGTGTTCCGAAAATTTAAGTAAGTCCATCTCCCTTAAATTAGATTTATTTGTTAAGAGTGTGTGGGATTATCCAAAAAATCATAGCATAGCATACCATATTCTCAGATGGGGAATTAGAGATTCATTATTTTAACTAAGTAAACACTTAAGGAACTTTCTGATGTTTTTAGCTGATAATACAAGATTTAACTTTTTATGAGTAAATTAAGTGTTGATTTTAGAGACTCTTAAGATTAAGCATTTTAAATAATTCCTTTATTCATTAGATATTAATCATGAGATAAGATACATCATGAATTTTCCTCCACAGTAACAACGTTTCAAATGCAATGTGGAAAATGGTGATTTATAGCATGATTTATTATGCTTATGTCATTACTTCTAAATAATTTATGTCATCATGTTTGTGGAGTATAACATTGATCATATGTCAGTATTGCTATAAATATGAGCAGCCTTTTGCACATTTGCCTTTATGTCTGATCCTTATTCTTGCTTGAAGTTTTTTAAAGTTTTTAATATTCCCAAAATAAGGACACATAAATACTTTTTTAAAACTTCACCTTAGCCCACAGACTACTTTTAATGATGTTAGCTAGGTTGTTTAAAAAAATAAAATAAATAAAAATAATCATTTGTTTTGGAACTACTTAATCAACCTTCCTTAAAATAAAGTGTTTTATATTTTATTTACTTACATTTAATCAGTTCAGTTCAGTCGCTCAGTCGTGTCCAACTCTTTGCGACCCCATGAATCGCAGCATGCCAGGCCTCCCTGTCCATCACCATCTCCCGGAGTCCACCCAAACCCATGTGCATCAAGTCGATGATGCCATCCAGCCATCTCATCTTCTGTCGTCCCCTTCTCCTCCTGCCCCCAATCCCTCCCTAGCATCAGGGTCTTTTCAAATGAGTCAACTCTTTGCATGAGGTGGCCAAAATATTGGAGTTTCAGCCTCAGCATCAGTCCTTCCAATGAACACCCAGGACTGGTCTCCATTAGGATGGACTGGTTGGATCTCCTTGCAGTCCAAGGGACTCTCAAGAGTCTTCTCCAACACCACAGTTCAAAAGCATCAATTCTTTGGCACTCAGCTTTCTTCACAGTCCAACTCTCACATCCATATTGGTGCAAATGTAATTGCAGTTTGGGACTGTGAATTTTAGATCAATATAACTAGGCTCAAACACATCTTAATTAATCAAATAGGAACCATTACAATCGACACATTTTTGCCAAGGTGAAATAAGTTTGTTTATTCCTGTAAGATAAAAATCCATGTTTCAGAATTCAACAAACTCTTGGAAAGCATTTTCTTCCTCCTGTGGTTATGGAAGCATTTTCCCTACAAAAAGTTGTCAAGATGCTTGAAGAAATGGTAGTTCATTGACAAGAGGTCAAGAGAATAGGGCCGATGAAGCCAAATTTCATAGCCCAATTTGTTCAACTTTTGAATCGTTGGTTGTGCAACATGTAGTTGGGTGTTGTCATGGAGAAGAATTGGACCCTTTCTGTTGATCAGTGCTGGCTGCAGGACCTGCAGTTTACAGTCAATTTCATTGATTTGCTGAACATACTTCTGTAATGGTTTCACTGGGATTCAGAAAGCAGTAGTGGATCAGAGCAGCAGCAGACCACCAAACAGTGACCATGACGTTTTTTGGGTGCAAGTTTGGCTTTGGGAAGAATTTGGAGCTTCTCAGTACAACCAACTGAGCTGGTCATCTCCAATTGTCACGTAAAATCCACTTTTTGTCACACATCACAATCCAATCAAGAAATAGTTCATTGTTGTTGCATAGAATAAGAGAAGACAACACTTTAAGATGATGATTTTTTTTTTATTTGCAATGAGCTCATGAGGCACCCACTTATCAAGCTTTTTCAACTTTCCAATTTGCTTCAAATGTGAAAGATTGTAGAATGGTTGATGTTGAGGACTTCAGCAACTTCTACTATAGCTGTAAGAGGATCAGGTTCAATGATCCTCTTAACAGATCATACTCAACTTCCAATGGCCAGACACTGCACTCCTCATCTTCAAGGCTCTCATCTCATTTACAATACTTCTTGAACCACCACTGTGCTGTATGTTTGTTACCCGTTCTTGGGCCAAATGTGTTACTGATGTGAGTTGTCTCCTCTGATTTACGACCCATTTTTAACTCGAATAATAAAATCCTCTGAGTTTGCTTTTTGTCTAACATTATTTCCCTAATCTAACATAAATATACACAAGTAACAAATTATTAGCAAACAAAACATAAAGCAAGAAATGTGCATTAAAATGATGTATGACATAACCACATTTACTTAAGTAGCATTCCAATATCAAATGGTAAACTTCAACAATACAAAATGGCAATTACTTTAGTATCAACCTAATAATAACACAAATCGTGCTCTTTTCCTAGTTAAATTAATGGCTTTGTACCAACCACTTTCAAATACTCCACATCCTGCATATCTTCTTTACTGCCAGCCTGAGAATGGACAGATGTGGTAACATAAATTCAGGGTAAAACAGAGCAAGATGTGATTTCTACATTCAAATAAGTCAATATAGAAAGTTTCCTGTATTTCATGGACCTAATCTGATGGAAGTGTCAAAAATTTGTCTTTCCAAAGTGACAGAAAATTGTAGTTTATCTTATCAAAACAAAATACTGCTGGAAAGAACCTTAATCATAGACTATATAATATATGAATGGAAAGTTTTCAAAAATTCTATGTACTTATTTTCTGATTTTGAAAAAATATATAGAACATGTATTTGTTTTTTTAAAAAAAATACAATAAAAGAATTGTTCTCAAAAAAATTCCATTGTAATAAGAAGAGCCAGGAGCCAGAAGCCAGAAGAACAGACTGAAGGTTCTAAGCCAGCACATACACTACTCGCAGAAAAATGCATGAAGTGTTTAATGCATCCAGAATCCAGTTTCCTTCTCTATGGAGTAAAAGGACTATATTGAAATTCTATATAATGTTTAAAATTCTAAAAATCTATAAGTTGACAACCCAAAGATATCTTCAGTATCTCTTTCTTCTTTAACAAAATGGCAGGATTAAATAATTCTTATGATTTTAATATTCTCAAAATATAATTTTGTGAATATTTTGAGGTATCCAGTGATTAACTCATATATTATGAACTCTCCTATTAGAAAAAATGTAATGGATTTCAATTTTTGGTCTGATCAGTCATCATTAACAAATTTTGGTCACAGGTTATATTTACTAGTCAGTTTTACATCTTAATATATGCTTTAAGCATTAAAATGTAGGCTTCTTATTTTGCTATGAAAAATCAAAGTCAGTAATTTGACTCTTCCTGAGATATTTTTCAGTGATAGGGTTTGGAAAGAGGAAAAAGCAAAGAGAATACATGAAAGGAGGCAATAGGAAAAGAAAACAAGACAAAGAGAATTGTATGATAGTGTCAGAACCTGAACCAAAATCATTGCAGTAAAGTGCATTGAAAGCGGTCTTTTGCCAAGCCAGTATAAACATTGTTATGTGACTAAATCCCTGGTAGATTTATACTGAGTATCTGGATCTAAAATAATTATGTACATGTGGAGTATTATGGCTAACACATAAACAATTATTTTGAATTTGTTAACATTGCAAAAAAATGAGGGTGTTAGTGGGTCAGTCCTGTCTGACTCTTTGCGACCTCATGGACTGTAGCCCTCCAGGTTCCTCTGTCAATGAAATTCTCCCTGCAAGAATACTGGAGTTGGTTGCTATTCCCTTCCCCACAGGATCTTCCCAAAGCAGGGATCAAACTCAGGTCCTCTGAATTGCATGCAGATTCTTTACCCAAGCCACCAGGGAAGCTGATTAAAATTACAGATCTGATTGCAACTCTTAATAGTCATGTAAATGTTTAGTTATTATTTTTATTAACATCAACATCAGCATGGTCTAATTTTTTCTTGTTTTCTCTTTTTCACAGATCATTAAATACAGTCAACTTATTTTGGCTTCTATAAAATTCTGGGCTTATGATAGATAAATAGAATAGCAATGTGAGTAGTTCTCTGACAATTATCTGTGCAAGCTTAGAGTATGATATGGAAATGGGAGAGTTTAAGGAGAAAAATGATTCATTATGTTATGGGTTAAATTTTTAAAGTTGTAATAATCAAAGCATGAAAAAATATATAGAAGCAAGGAACATAAAAATGATATGAAGAAATGGGGAAGCAGGAAAACTGCAGGAAAGGAGTTACATTTCTTCTAGGTCTTGAAAAGGAGACTTTATGTATTGATAAACTAAGGATAACATGTAGAAACTAAAGTTGAAAGTATTGGATAGTGTTAGTGTGTTGAATTTGCTACTACAAAAAGTCTGGCTGAAATAGACTACAATTTGCAACACGGTCTGTTGCTTTCAAACCTGATTTACATTTTTTTTTTATTGCTAAGACATTTCATTTCCTTGTTCTTCTAAAACAGCTTAATTGACTTTTTGTGAATTACTGTGAACGCATATGTGCTTTTGTGTTTTTAGATAGGGAGTCTGGGTTAAAGGTGCTTTGGGAAATAGCTTTCTATTGCCAACAAGTGAGATGTTTTCAGACAACGCTAAGGGAGCCATTCTTCTGAAATTTATGTTCTAAATGTGTTTGGAGATTGCTGTTTGTCTAAAATTAATATACCTATAGATCCCTCTAAAATATATAAAAATATTAATATTATATATAAAATTTACAATGTAGACATAAAACTCAGGAAGCAAAGCACAATAGCCATTCATTTCCATATGCAGATCATTATACTTGTACAGACTAGGACAATGAAGCAGATGCTAGACCAGATTTTCTGTTCACACAAACACACAATAATATTGATTCATCTAGTGACAGTGTGTTAAATATTCCAGACATTGTACTAGATTCCGGACTTATTGTTGAAAACAAAATAGACAAGAGACAGCTCTTCCCCTTGCTTAGAATGTTGGCTGAGATGGATAAGTGGTAAAACTACTCAGAGTCAAGTTCATGTGATAATGAACTCCTTCACAGTTTGGATCTATGTTCAATATCTTTTCTTTTAAGTAACTCAAAGAAATAGGCTCTTATATAGCCTGAAGAGGGTATTTTATGCCTCTGAATTTTTGATATCTTTCTCTAAAGAGATCTCTTGCTCTATAGCTCTAAAGAAGAGAAAGTCACTACTTATACTTGTTTTAGCCGAGTTACTGTGAAACACTCCAGCCCATTGGTAGAAAGGTAGTAATAGCCTCATCTCAAAAAAGTACCTTTTTAAACCTTTAACAAGATACTGTGTCGTAGCCAAATCAAAGAATAGCCATCTTTTCACATTTGGAGCTTTTCACCCCAGCACACTGATTTCCTTTCTTGGATTTCTTTTTTTTTTTTTTAACTTACAATAATTTTGGTTTAGCTGATTATTTAAAACTGAAACCTGCATTTATTTCTCATCATATTTATGATAAAAAGGTAATCAGAATCTTATCACTGATATTTGAACTCACTCTCTAAGACTGCAGCATCCTGAACCCTATCCAAAACCTACTTGAGCAGAACTCTCCCCACCCCGCCCTTTCTTTTTTTGTGGAACAAAGAAATGGAAAAATCAGGCTGACTGAAGACAGACTCTTTTCCAAGAAAGAAAAGGACAGAAAGAGAATATTACTAGTGCATGCACAGACTCATCTTCTAAACAAATAAGTCAGAACACTCTTTCTAAGTCCTCTATGGCTCACAAGACATAGAAGAGAGAAGGCAGTAGGGAACTAGGGTCTTTTTAAAGAGAAAACATTGGGAGTGGAAAATAAGATCTCATCCTACACCAATAACATATACTTTGCCCACTAGCAGCCTGACTGATCTGACATCTTATGATTATTCTGCACTTCCAACCAACACTGAACCACTCTGAACTCCCAATTTTCGTGCCAGTGTTTTAAACATGTTCCCATTTCAGAGAAATCTAGTCCCACTGCTTAGAATGCTTTATTTAGGATTTCATGCCATTCATTTATGACTTTGTTTCGTTTGGATCTCTTTTCAAATGTCTTATCTGAGAGTCCAAACAGCACTGTCTAAGACAATCCACAACATCAGAACAGTTCTTTACTTGGTTTATAACTCTTTTGAAACCTGGCATTTCATTCTGTATTTAGGTTGTGTGTTTTATCATTTTCTATTTACTCACTGGAACTTAATTTCTCTGAGAATTGTGTTTAAGTGCTCTTCTTTCAGTGCCTAGTAAAATACCTAATAATCTATTGTGGTTGTTGTTCAGTCTTTCAGTCATGTCTGCCTCTTTGCAACCTCATGGACTGTAGCATGTCAGACTTCCCTGGCCTTCACTATCTCCCTGAGTTTGCTCAAACTCATGTCCATTGAGTCTATGATGCCATACAACCATCTCATCCTCTGTCACCCCTTTCTACTCCTACCCTCAAACTTTCCAGCATCAGGGTCTTTTCCAGTGAGTTGACTCTTTGCATCAGATGGCCAAAGCATTGGAGCTTTATCTTCAACATCAGTCCTTCCAATGCATATTCAGGGTTGATTCCCTTTAGAATCAACTAGTTTGATATCCTTGCAGTCTAAGGGACTCTCAAAAGTCTTCTCCAGTACCACAGTTCAAAAGCATCAACTCTTTGGCACTCAGCCTTCTTTATGGTCCAATTCTCCCATCCATACATGACTACTGAAAAAGCCATAGCTTTGACTATATGGAGGTTTGTCAGCAAAGTAATGTCTTTGCTTGTTAATATGCTCTCTAGGTTTGTCATAGCTTTTCTACCAAGGAGCAAGCATGTTTTAATTTCATGGCTGCAATCACTGTCTGCAGTGATTTTGGAACCCAAGAAAATAAAGTCTGCCACTGTTTTGTTGACTAAAAGGATGCATAATGTGAGAGGAGTGAGTTAAGTTTTATTTGGGGCAAAATGAAGACTGCAGCCTGGGATTCAGCACCACAAATAGCTCGAAGAGACTGCTCCAAAGATGCAGTGGAGGGAGGTCAATATATAAGATTTTGGTTAAGGAGGTGTTCAGTGCAATCAAGCATGCTTTACAAAGATTTTCTCCAGTGTGAAGGAATTTGTTGCAGGAAGTGGAACCCTTTCCAGGGCCAAAAAGTGAGCTCTTGTCTAACACTCAGAAGTGAATTGTCAAGGAGACACAGACGCTGACAAAGCAAGAAATTTTACTGGGAAAGGCACCTGGTTGGAGAGTCCTGAGAGTCCAAAAGAAGGGTAAGGGAGCCCAGGAGAACTGCTGTGTCATGTGGCTTGCAGTCTTGGATTTTATGGTGATGGGATCAGTTTCTGGATTGTCTTTAGCCAATCATTCTGACTCAGAGTCCTTCTTGGTGGCACACCCATTGCTCAGCCAAGATGGATACCAGTGAGAAGATTCTGGGAAGTAGTCCGACGTATGATGTTTTGTTTGAACCTTTCCCAAACTTTTCTGGTTGGTGGTGGCTTATTAGTTCCATATTCCTTACTAGGACCTCCTGTTGTAAAATAACTCACATAAGTGGTTACTCTAGTGCCTGGCTAGGGTGAGTAGTTTCAGTCATTGTGCTTCCCCTAACAGATTTAGTGATTCTCTAGATATGAAGAGATGCAAAGATTGGGGTCATGAAATCATTTCTTGAAAATGTCTGACTATCTAAAGACTTGTTCACCAGTTTTCCTGGAGCAGAGTGCCTCACTCTCCACCCTGATTTCCTCTTAGGTGGTGTTTTGAAGGTCAGTAGCACCCCACTCCAGTACTCTTGCTTGGAAAATCCCATGGATGGAGGAGCCTGGTAGGCTGCAGTCCATGGGGTCTCTAAGAGTCGGACACAACTGAGCGACTTCACTTTCACCTTTCACTTTCATGCATTGGAGAAGGAAATGGCAAGCCACTCCAGTGTTCTTGCCTGAAGAATCCCAGGGATGGTGGAGCCTCGTGGGCTGCCGTCTATGGGGTCGCACAGAATTGGACACTACTGAAGTGACTTAGCAGCAGCAGCAGCAGCAGCTGCTGTAGTACAGGGCTCAGGCTCCACAGAGACAGAGGGCAAATGCCTTTGTTGTTGATCAGTCACTGGCAAATACTCTTGGCAAGTGCCAATTTGTAGTCAACAAATGAAGAAAGGGAATAAGTGGTACTATTAAATCTAGCTGGGCTTCCCAGGTGGTTCTAGTGGTAAAGAACATACCTGCCAATGGAGGAGGCATAAGAGATACAAACTTGATCCCTGCCTCAGGAAGATCCCCTGGAGGAGGGCATGACAACTCACTCTAGTATTCTTGCCTGAAGAATCCTATGGACAGAGGAGCCTGGAGGGCTACAGTCCATAGGATCACAAAGAGTTGGACATGACTGATGCAACTTAACATGCAAAGCATTATGTCTAGTAGGGTGCTGAAACAGGAATCCAAGTTCTTGTTCTCAGAATCGAAGAATGAACTTCGCAAACACACAAATGTTCATGGTAGCAAGCACACAGGATTTATTTCAGAGAGAAATAAATGTATCCTGAGTACAAAGCTCTCAGCATAGATGCTGAGAGGGGGTGAAGTGTCTGAAAAGGTGGGACTTACAGCAGTTTATACCTTACTAGTATTGATTATACACTTATGATTGGTTCTTACTTTTAACATGTCATTTCTAGCCTATCAGCTTAAAGGTCATAGTGTTTAACTTGACATCTTTATGGCTTTTTTTTATCCTTGGATTCTTAATTTGCCACTCTAGGAGTGGAAATGATGAATTCAGGCACTACTGGCTTTAAACATATATTTCCCATGTTTGTAATACAATGTTAGCTCTCTCTCTCACACACACACAAACATACACACACACACACAAACCACTTTGTCAATACCAAAGAATTTTCAAAGCATATTACAAAACTTAAAAGTGCTCCATATAACAATTTGATCCTTGTTAATAATAAATCTGATTTTATTAATTTGTTGATTAAAACTAATCAATGACTTTCCATAACCCTGAAAATAAAATACAGATTTCTTAACATGGTCTATAACATCCATCATGATTTCCTTTCATTTTTTCCAACATCACTTCAAATGACTCTTTTTTAATATGCTTCAGAAAATTGGTTTACTTTCAATTCCCAAGGCACTCCATCCATTTTAGACTTTTTGCTTTTACTGTTTCCATTTTTCTATACAGGTCTGGCTTTGCCTCATTATTTGATTCCCATTATAATATACTATTTTTCCTCGATCTCTGTCTAGTGTGACTACATTAATAAGCCTTGCTCTTGCTCATCCTATTAATCTCTATCTCAGAATTTGCAATTTTTAATCAAAGCAATTATAATAGCTTTAATAACTTTCATTTTGTTGACTTATCTATTTTTATTTGTCTTTCCATCCTGAGTTCCATCAAAGTAAACTTATGAGTGGACAGGCTATCTCTGTTTTACTGACTGGTATATATCCACTATATAACATCATGCTTAACACAAAGTTTTTGAATTATCTGTTAAGTAAACAAATTTGTGGTGTTTCATATTTTCTGTGTCATTATAAAGCAATCTCTCTCAGATGCCTTGTAAAGTCAACCTCTCTGCTCAAGGAATGGCTAATCCTGAACTTGCTGAATATTTTGTTAAGATAATACTCTGTCCGGTATAATTTTTTGTAATAGTCTCCTAAACATTAATTTAAGATAGAAATCCATTCAGATATAACTGAATTGGCAGAAAGGATATATGTGTATGAAGCAAGGGAGAAAGAGAAAGGTATATCCAATTAAACGCAGATTCCAAAGAACAGCGTAGAGAGAAAAGAAGGCATTCTTCAATGAACAGTGTATAAAACTAGAAGAAAACAACATAAGGGGAAAGATTATAGATCTCTTCAGGAAAATTGGAGATATCAAGGGAATATTTTGTCCAAAGATGGTCACAGTAAAGGGTGGAAAATGTAGAGACCTAGTAGACTGGAGAGATCAAGAAGATATGGAAAGAATACATGGAAGAACTGTATAAAAAGATCTAAATGATCTGATTACTACGATGGTAATAATACCGCTCTGGTGGTAAGCCATCCAGAGCCAGACATTCTGGAGAGCAAAGTCAAGTGAGTCTTAGGAAGCACTGCTGTTAATAAAGCTAGTGGATGTGATGGAATTCCAGTAGAACTATTCAAAACCCTAAAGGATGATGCCATCAAGATGTTGCATTTAGTATGTCAGCAAATCTGGAAGACCCAGCAGTAGCCACAGGACTGGAAAATGTCAATCTTCATCCCAATTTCCAAGAAGGGCAGTACCAAAGAATGTGCTAATCATTGGACAATTGCACTCATCTCCCATGATAGTAAGGTCATGCTTAAAATCTTGCATGCTAGGCTTGAGCATTATGTGAACCAAGAACTTCCAGATGTCCAAGCTAGGGTTTAGAAAAGGAAGAGGAACCAGAGATGAATGCCAACATTCACTGGATTATAGAGAAAGCTAGGGAATTCCAGAAAAAAACATCTACCTCTGTTTCTTTGACTATGCCAAATCCTTTGATTGTGTGGATCAAAATAACTTTAGAAAGCTCTTAAAGAGATGGGAATACCAGAAAATCTTACCTGTCTCCTGATAAACCTGTATGCAGGTCAAGGAGCAACAGTTAGAACCCTGTTGTTAACAACTGATTGGTTCAAGATTGAGAAAGGAGTATAGCAGGGCTATCTGCAGTCACCCTGCTTGTTTAATCTATATGCTGAGCACATCATTAGAATGATGTGGATGAGTTACAAGCTGGAATCAAGATAGACAAGAGAAAGTTCAACAACATCAGATATGTGGATGATACCACTGTAACCACAGAAAGTGAAGAGGAACTAAAGAGCCTCTTGATAAGGATGAAGAATGAAAGTGAAAGATATGGCTTAAAACTAAAAAAAAAAAAAAAAGATCATGGCATCTGGTCCCATTACTTCAAGGCAAATAGAGAAGGGACACGTGGAAGTAGTAAGAAATTTCCTCTCCTTGGGCTCTAAAATCACTGCAGATTGTGACCAGAGCCATGAAATCAGAAAACATTTGCTTCTTGGCAGGAAAACTATGACAAACCTAGATAGTGTGTTGAAAAGTGGAGACATTACTCTGCCAACAAAAGTCCATATAGTCAAAGCTGTGGTCTTCCCATTGGTCACGAATGATTGTGAGAGCTGGACTGTAAAGAAGGCTGAGTGACAAAGAATTTATGCCTTCCAACTGTGGTACTGGATAAGACTTCTGAGAGTCTCTTGGACAGCAAGGAGATCAAGCCAGTCAATCTTAACGGAAATCAACCCTGCAAACTCATTGGGAAGACTGATGCTAAAGCTGAAGCTCCAATACTTTGGCCACCTAATGCGAAGAGCTGACTTATTAGAAAAGGCCCTTATACTGGAAAAGATTGAAGGCAGGATGAGAAGAGGATGACAGTGGATGAGATGGTTGGATGGCATCACTGATGCAGTGGAGATGACCTGGGCAAACTTTGGGAGATGGTGAAGGACAGGAAGGCCTGGCGTGCTGCAGTCCATGGGATCACAAAGACTCAGACACAACTGGGAAAATGAACAACAACTACATTATGTGTATAAATTTTAAGCCATATGTTGTATGTCTAATTATGTGTTGCTTTCTTAAGATTATCCAGTTTAGCATTTATTTTTTGTTATTACAGTGAATATATTTTAAAAATACTGTTTAGTTCAGTTGCTCAGTTGTGTCCAACTCTTTGTGACCCCATGGACTGCAGCACGCCAGGCCTCCCTGTCCCTCACCAACTCCCAGAGTTTACTCAAAACTCATGTCCATTGAGTTGGTGATGCCATCCAACCATCTCATCCTCTGTCATCCCCTTCTCCTCCTCTACCTTCAATCTTTCCCAGTATCAGAGTCTTTTCAAATGAGTCAGTTCTTTGCATCAGGTAGCCAAAGCATTGGAGTTTCATTTTCAGCATCAGTCCTTCCAATGAATATTCATGACTTATTTCCTTTAGGATTGACTGATTTGATCTCCTTGAAGTCCAAGGGGCTCTCAAGCATCTTCTCCAATGCCACAGTTCAAAAGCATCAATTCTTCAGTTGCTCAGCTGTCTTTATAGTCCAACTCTCACATCCATACATGACTACTGGAAAAACCGTAGCTTTGACTAGATGGACCTTTGTTGGCAAAGTGATGCCTCTGCTTTTTAATGTGCTGTTTATGTTGGTCATAAGTTTTCTTCCAAGGAGTAAGCGTCTTTTTATTTCATGGCTGTAATCACTATCTGCAGTGATTTTGGAGCCCCCAAAATGAAGTCTGTCACTGTTTCCACTGTTTCCCCATCAGTTTGTCATGAAGTGAAAGGGACCAGATGCCATGATCTTTGTTTTCTGAATATTGAGTTTTAAGCCAACTTTTTCACCCGCTTTTTCACTTTCAAGAGTCTCTTTAGTTCTTCTTATAAGGGTGGTATCATCTGCATATCTGAAATACTCATTATGCATCAAAATCTATCACATAATTTACCTATATTATTTAGTTTAATCTTTATGTTAACTCACTGGGGTAGACAATATCACCTCTGTTTTATCATTGAGAACATTGAGGGACAGAAAAGAAAAATAATTTTCCAAAGAATAAAGACTAAGACACTTGTAGAACTGGATTTAAAACCATATCTATTAAAGGACAATTACTGTAACCTTGATAGGAATTTAATATACATTTAGTTTTATTTTCAGCTTTAGAAAAAATTTATATCACTTTTGAGCATACTGAAACAAAGACTTCTCAGCATTACAATTTTTTAGTTTCAAAATATACCTATTTTATTGCCAGAGGCATTATCTTTGTAAGAAAACTGTGATTTTTTTTAAATAGAGTAAAAGTTTTTTCTTTTTTACTTTTTTACAGGAAAAAAAATATTCTAGTAAGTTTCCTCAAAAAAAAAAAAAAAGAGACCTAAATAAGATACAGAACTGAAACATAACTGAAAACAAATGAGCAAACATAAAGTACATAAAACACCTCCTGTTGTACAAATCACTGAAGGCGTCTGCTCTTTGGAAAAAAAGAATGCACACATCATTCTTCGTTTTTCACTTTGCTTCTTTACTCTGTTCAAGGTTAGAAATATAAAAGACACATTATAATTTATTCAGCCCACATGACAAGAACAAGACTGTCCCTTTAATCTATTTTTTTCTTTTTATTATTGTATCCTGATTTTAAATCATATGTCTGATAACAAAATGATGAAAATAGGTTGGAAACATCAGTGTAAACTCACTCATAGTGATTTTGATATATGAGAGAAAAGCAGAAAATATACTTAACCCAATTATGGTTTTCCTTATAATTGTGACACTCTAGTCTCCTCAATTTTATATTAAAAACTAATTAGGGATAAATGAAAAAGTCACATGATTTAGCTTAAATGTAAACTAAAAATTCTTTCCTAACTTAACTGGTTCCCAAAATAGAGCAGGCTTTGACACTTACGTACACAAATCCCATCAGCAGAGGGCAGAAAAGATGACAGTCTCAAATGTGAAACAGGAAAATATAAAAAATATAACAGTTTATAGTGAAATAAAAGTATGTATATTAAGCCTTGGGTTTTTTCAGCCACATATATTCTACACATATGAAAAATGTTGCTAGTAAGGTATAAATTTCACACAAAAAAATCACAACAAAAGCAACTATCACAGAACATATTTTCTCATTTCATGGAGGCAAAAATCTAGATAATCACTACATACACTGACCATCTACAAGCTCAAGCACACCTGAAATATTCTTTAACTCCATAGGCAAGAAGACTGGTTTGACCTCTATAAGCACATAAAGAACCTAAGGATGGCTATTTTTATAGTTTTACTTTTGTGTCCTCTTTCTTAAATGCATCAACTAGAGAAATTATATGAGTTTTATACACACATCCTCAAAGGTTATGCATAGTCTTCCTATCTCTTCTGTTCTGCACAGAAAAACCTAGTTGTTATTCTCCAGTGCCCTTTACTTTTACTAGAAATAATTTACTTTACAAGATGTCTCTGAATAGGGATAGAAGATATAAAATGATTAACTGGTCTCTCTTCACATCGATCCCACTCATCTCAAGTAGGCCCTAAATGCTGCCCTGAGAATATATTACTGTCTCATGGTCTATTTATTACTCAATTCTTCTAGAAAATGTATACCATCTCTTCTCTCCCCAAGTTAGTTAAATACCTCCCACATTCTTTACTGCTTTAGGTGGTCACATTTTGTCTTTCACTGACTAACATTCTCTTTTTATTTAGAAAAAATAATCCACTAATCTGTCCGCATCATTAATCACTTTCTCTTTCTTCTTATAATTAAAGATAAATCATCTCTCTTTTTACTAATGTCATTCTATCATGTTGACATAACCCATATTCTTTGTCTGCTCATATCACTCTGGGAATTCAATTGCAAAATCAATCTTTCTCTCTCTTTCCCCCCTTCGGAAGTTATTTCTTTTATGTTAAAACTCCCTCTCTTTCTCTCTCTCTCTCTCACACACACACACACCCACCACACACATTGTGTTGATAATAATCTGAACATGGCTAAACTCAAAGGTCTATTCTTAGCCTTCATTTTATCTGAACACTAGATTACCAAATTTTTTTCTTCAGTGATTATTTTTTTTCTGATTTGACTTGTATTCTTAGCTCAGCTGGTAAAAAATCCACCTGCAATACAGGAGATCCTGGTTCAATTACTGGGTTGGGATGGTCCCTAGGAGGAGGGCATGGCAGCCCACCCCAGTATTCTTGCCTGGAGAATCCTCATGGAGAGTGGGGCCTGGCAGGTTATAGTCTATAGGGTTGCAAAGAGTTGGACATGACTGTACGACTAAGCACAGCTTCACATAAATGGATATGGTTTTCATGACAACATTTTATCCTTTGATATTACCAAAATGTGACATCATAAACCATGTAATTCAAAATATGCCATTGGGGAAAATCTAGTCAGTTTAGGAAAGAAAATTGAGAAGGGTTGAAGCCAGAGGGAACATGACTTTCCGATCTCAGCATACAGAAAAGCAGCAATACATAAAAATAAAAAGAAAGAAAGGATGGAAGGAAAAAAGGGAAAGGGAGAGAAGGAGAGAAAGACAGGAAAGAGGAAAGTTGAGAAAAGGAAATAATGAGAGTTGCTAATTATTAGGGCATTTCCTGAACTAAAAAGCCTCTTGATGAAAGTGAAAATGGAGAGTGAAAAAGTTGGCTTAAAATTCAACATTCAGAAAAAGAAGATCATGGCATCTAGTCCCATCACTTCATGGGAAATAGGTGGGGAAACACCAGAAACAGTGTCAGACTTTATTTTGGGGGGCTCCAAAATCACTGCAGATGGTGACTGCAGCCATGAAATTAAAAGACGCTTACTCCTTGGAAGGAAAGTTATGACCAACCTAGATAGCATATTCAAAAGCAGAGACATTACTTTGCCAACAAAGGTCCGTCTAGTCAAGGCTATGGTTTTTCCTGTGGTCATGTATGGATGTGAGAGTTGGACTGTGAAGAAGGCTGAGCACCGAAGAATTGATGCTTTTGAACTGCGGTGTTGGAGAAGACTCTTGAGAGTCCCTTGGACTGCAAGGAGATCCAACCAGTCCATTCTGAAGGACATCAGCCCAGGGATTTCTTTGGAAGGAATGATGCTAAAGCTGAAACTCCAGTACTTTGGCCACCTCATGCAAAGAGTTGACTCATTGGAAAAGACTCTGATGCTGGGAGGGATTGGGGGCAGGAGGAGAAGGGGATGACAGAGGATGAGATGGCTGGATGGCATCACTGACTCGATGGACGTGAGTCTGAGTGAACTCCAGGAGTTGGTGATGGACAGGGAGGCCTGGCGTGCTGCGATTCATGGGGTCACAAAGAGTCAAACACAACTGAGCGAATGAACTGAAATGAACTGATAGTCTAATTTATTCTACAGCATAAACCAGAAATCTA
The DNA here is from genome assembly GCF_032452875.1 of Bos javanicus. Taxonomy (NCBI): domain Eukaryota; kingdom Metazoa; phylum Chordata; class Mammalia; order Artiodactyla; family Bovidae; genus Bos; species Bos javanicus. The sequence continues at coordinate 59,506,696 of NC_083879.1, read as the reverse complement.
CTTTTATCATGGTACAGGGTGTTTAGTAATGGGAAATATGGGCTTTCACCTCACTAAGTCACAATATACAATTCTAAGTTTTGAAGCAACAATATCATTTAGTTGTCAACATCTATATCAAAGTGTTCACCTGTCTTGGTGACATATTGGTAAACAGTGACACAGCACATGGTAGAGATGAGTTCAGCTAAGGAAAGAGATGTGGATGACAGAACATGAGACACTCCACAAAAGACCCCAGACCTTACTCAGTAAGATTTTGTAGGGTCATGATTGTTCTATCATCTGTCCTATAAGATCTAGGAAATTTTGGTAATTGTATTAATGTTTATACTCTCCACCCTGTACTAGGAAGAGGCATGGGTGAAGCTAAATTGCAAACATTAAGAGAGATCTTAAAACAAATAACACAGATAGGAATGCTTTTTGTTACTGTTAAAAGCAGTATTCACAATGCCCCCTAATTTATGCATGTAGAGAACTGTGAATAGGCACCTCATAGTCTGGATTATTTAATCAATGTATACAATTTCTTAGTGAACATGTATAACCATTATCTGATGGCATCTAAAATCAGAGAAATAATCTTTAATGATTTCCATTTTGAATAAAGATTTATTACAACTTAAAAAAGTAAAAGTATTAGTCACTCAGTCATGACTGACTTTTTGCGACCCCATGGACTGTATTACAACTTGCTAGCCTATTACAGATAGGTTATGTTTAGCTTTAATAATGAGACAATGCATTTCCATTTCTAAGGAGATTTTTAATAAGTTAAAATGAAGCAGGTCATAATTTTAAAATGTAAAGATAAAGGTAGTCTTTTTCATGTGTATGGGATGTTATAATAAACATAATTATTTCCTTTTATTATTTTTATCAGTGTAGCACTTTTATCATTGTAACAAATTATTAGCTACCAAGCATACACAGATTTGATTATCTTGTTGTCTTCAGCAAAAATGGAGTATGACCATCTCAGTAATCTAGGATACATTATAAAGTAACTATAGTAGTTACAGAGACAGAAAAAAGCAAATTAATTAGCTAAGGTAAGTATTAGCTACATAAACTATACTTCCCTTAAGCTTCTTTGAGATTAGTTTATATTATCAGCTGCTTTCTTACTTCTATTGCCTTCTCTTCTAAAAACATTGATAGTTTTGTAAAAAAAATATTATCGTTTATGGGGTTTGGTCCATATTTTTATATAACTGTTACTTATGCTATGCTAAGTCACTTCAGTCGTGTCCAACTCTGTGTGACCCCATAGACGGCAGCCACCAGGCTCCCCCGTCCCTGGGATTCTCCAGGCAAGAACACTGGAGTGGGTTGCCATTTCCTTCTCCAATGCATGAAAGTGAAAAGTGAAAGCAAAGTCGCTCAGTCGTGTCCGACTCTTAGCGACCCCATGGATTGCAGCCTACCAGCCTCCTCCATCCATGGGATTTTCCAGGCAAAAGTACTGGAGTGGGGTGCCATTGTCGTCCTAATATAAACTAACTTTTATCATGTAGGGAATAACTACATACAATTCAGGTTCTGTCCCTATTAATTTACTTTAATTGGATAAATTAAAATTAAAGAAAAAATGATTTTGTGTTGAGACTGAGTGATACCTTTTTACATTCCAACTTGGTCTTTCAAAAATAAGATCATCAAAAACAATGTAAAAACCTTCTTTAAAAAAGTTAATTTGTATAAACAAACTCCTAATAGGTTTTATTTGCCTCACATTTATGGAAGGAATATTGAAAATGCATAAAGTTTTCCGTATACAGAAATACATTTGAAACATGCTGGGCAATTGTCACCACCTTTTAGAATAAATAGCAATGTACAATAAATACTTCATTGGGAAATGAAAGATAAGAAAGTTTTTAAAATTAAGAAATTGGTATACTCCAGACAAAATGCACACCTCTATATTTTCTCAATATTCCCTCATGTATATTATACAGAAATCTATTGTATATTTATAATATTTAGAGTAATCCTATTGAAGTTACTTCTAAAACTTGCTAGGGAAAGATTCTTTGCTGATGCTCTGAAGTTTAATCGTAAATGCCTGCAATATACTCAGATAGAATATTACAGTAATGCACTGTGAAAATTGTGGCATACCATTTTTTAGATCTTGTTAACTCTGATTCATAAAATGTGACATTTCTTTCACCATTTGCAAGGCAGTTAATTTATCCAGCAAATCTCATGATATTCTCTACACTTGAAAAGCTTTACTATTCAGTAATAAACACTGTTTTTGTAGAAATAGAAATGATGTAGTTATATAATGTGATAAGTATTAAATTGTGTTATAAACTGTACAGTAACACTGCTCTAGAATGCTGAAATATCAGTTTCCAGACCAACAAGGTGCAAAATAACTACAATAAAATGTTAACTATGAACTTGGCACGGTATTTTTTATGTAGCTGCAACAAAGTTTTAGTGAGGAAATCTAAACTTTTCATTGTGTCTACTTCTCAGAATAGTGTCTTTGTAGACAGTTTTGACATTAGTAATAATAATATTATGTAAACAAGCAATATGTGAAATGTTTGTCTATAGTTTTATTAGAGATAAATCAAAACAGAGTAATACTCATTTGTGAGAACAAGTTCTGTTTCTAAAGATTAAATGTTCTTCCCTCAGCAGATCTAAAATGTAAGGGAACGCAGTGACATAACATTTTAGTATATTTTTTGAAGTAAGTTTTCAGAAGATTCTAATGTAACTCATATTTGGAATAGTCATAAAAGAGTCTGTAGAAAGCCAAAAAATGTGAAAAAATTACCTGTCAGTGATAAAATACAAATATATATCATGATACTATATAATTGTTTAATTGCACAGTTAAAATTTGACTATTCTAAAAAGAAAATTATTTCAAAACATTACTTATGACATTTTACATTGAAAAGAATAGTAATATTATAAATAAAACCATAGTATCATTAGGTTTCATAACATCTTTAATGATCCAATTTCTCTAAAAATAATAGATTTACACAATTTGGAAATGTCCTTCGGTTTTAAAGACAGATCTGAAAGCTGGAAACATAAGTAGTGACTGTGTTTAAAAATACATATGACTACAAAAATTCTACCACATGTCCTTCAGTTATTGAATGGATAAAGAAATTGAATAAACTATGATACATCCAGACAATAGAATATTAGTAAGGGCTGAAAGGAAGTGAGATATCAAGCAATAAAAAGACATACACAAATTTAAATGTTTATTACTAATTGAAAGAAGCCAATCTGAGAAGCCTGCTTATTCTGAAAAAGGGAAATGGAGACAGTATAGACATCAATGTTTGCAAAGAATTGAGTGAAGGGTGGCAGATAAATAACTGATACATGGAGAATGTTTATGGCAGTAACAATACTGTATATGATACCATAATGGTGATATGTTTAGTTGTTCAGCTGTGTCCGACTCTTTTATGATCCCATAGACTGTAGCCCACCAGGCTCCTCTGTCTATTGGATTTCCCAGGCAAGAATACTGGAGTGGATTGTCATTTCTTTCTCCAGGGAGTCTTTCCAACCCAGGGATCAAATCTGCGTCTCCTGCATCAGCAAGTGGATTGTTTACCACTGAGCCACCAGGAAAGCCCATAATGATGAATACATTTGTACAAAGCAATAGAATATACAACACCAAGAGTGAACCCTAATTAAAATTATGGCCTTTGGATGCTTATGTTGTGTTAATGTAGGTTCATTGATTATAGCAAATGTATCAATACCACTGTAGTGATGGATACTAATAACAGGAAGCTATGCATGTGTGGGGCAGGAATTATAAGGGAAACTCTCTATCTGCCCCTCAATTTTGCTGTAAAATTAAAAATATTCTAAAATTTTTAAAGTAAAATTTAAAATTCTATAAAATCATTGATATAAAGCACAGAATGAATATAATATCTTGAGCAAACAATGTTGTATTCCCATTCAACAATTAAAATCACTATGAAGCATGCAAGCATTGTAGACCCCCTATAATTTGTATCATGCTTACATTGTTATAAATCACCTGCTTCTATTCCCTGGAAACTTTCGTGATGCACAGCATTTTCTTAAATAGTGAGGAGACTTCTGCTGCTGCTACTGCTAAGTCGCTTCAGTTGTGTCCGACTCTGTGCAACCCCATAGACGGCAGCCCACCAGGCTCCACCTTCCCTGGGATTCTCCAGGTAAGAACACTGGAGTGGGTTGCCAGTTCCTTCTCCAATGCATGAAAGTGAAAAGTGAAAGTGAAGTCACTCAATCGTGTCCGACTCTTAGCAACCCCCTGGACTGCCGACTACCAGGCTTCTCAGTCCATGGGATTCTCCTGGCAAGAGTACTGGAGTGGAGTGTCATTGGCTTCTCCGAGACTTCTAATGATGGCTTATGGAGCAAAAAACTTTATGCAGCATGCATGAAGCCATACTAACTGGCAACTCAAAAAAAAAAAAAAAAAGGATCAAAAACTACGATTGTAGTATTTATTTGTGAAAGATAATGAATGACTTAATTACTAAAATTCCAGTAGGACCCACCTTGAATGAAAAAAGAAAAGTTAGGAAAGAGAAAAATAGTAATCCCCAAAGGGCTGTTTGTAGTAAGAATGTGCAATAGTGACGAGTGTTAGTGTTTGGAAAATACCTCTAACAATGATGAATGGAGGAAGGGCAGAATGAGGAAGTGGGAGAAATGAGGAGGGAGAGAAAGAGAAAAAGGTAACAGTGGAAGAAGATGGAAAACTAGGTGACAGATGAGATGTATTTTAGCAGCAGCATTGCATGAAAGGAGCAAAATGAAATATTTTGAGAGGAATCTTACAGATTTGTTCATTCACCCATAAACTCACAATTTTCTGCTTTAAAAAAATATTTAGCACCAGATGTGACTTTTTTCTTACTGTGATACTGTTCTAGGGAAGTCTGATTTTTATAGAAAGCATTTTGAGACTTTTTTGATATTTTTAGTTTGAAGTACAATATATTCCCAGTTGCACCTTGGAACAAATTGTTACCCTAACTTGAAATCCTCCCCCTATCTGACTGTGCTACAATTAGTAAACATCTTGGTTACAAGGCTGTTATTGATCAGACTTATGCACTAAAATTATGGGAAAGTAGTAAAGCACAATTGTGATTTTGGAGAGAATCTGGTATATGTGATGGATATGCTACAATGAGAATGAAGTTTTGATATTTCCAGAAAAGTCTACTAAACTCATAAAGTAGGACACAAACCAGAATGAACTCTCAATCTGTAAATTTACTTTTAGGCCAACTTCCATAAATATCTCCTATATTAAGAAATTTGAGGTATTTGTTGATATATGAAATTGAAGTTATTCCATGTTTTACTGTAGTCTACCAAAGGACCCTCTTCTCTGAAGAATTAGTTTTTCTGTGGGACTGAAATCTAACATGCTTTAGAAATGCTAGTATTAACTGTTTGCCAATAGAAACAAGGGAAATTAAAGAGTGACCTGGAATACTGTGCCAAAGACTGTGAGATGAAATATCTATATAGGGATGCTCAAATATTTTGGCCAAGAAATACTCATTTGTAGAATTAATTCTGATGAGATAACTAGACTAGATATGACATACCAGACATATAAGATTCTCCTCAGACTTTGATGCATTGGGATTTTATCCCAGTAAGCTAAGTAAAAAAAGTAAATAAATAAGATGTAAATTTTGTCAAGATTCTGTCTAGGGATGGTAGCCTGGAAGAAAGAAAGTCTTAGAACATAGCACCACTTCAGTCACTAAGCAGTCCCTGGGATACTCTATGTGAGAACAGTGGTGAGCAAGGAAAGCCATTTTTAGAGATCAATTCCTAGGCTGAAAAAAGAAGACCATTTCCTCTTCTCCCTTCAAAGACACCTCAATCCCTTCTCCAGTAGGCCTTTTAAGTAGGGCTGGCCAGTTTTATTTTTGTCATTGTTAAAGGCAAAATTGTAAATATTTTAAGTTGTATGGGTCATATGTCTTTGCTTTCACTGTTTCACATTTGTAGCTTGAAATAAATACATAGACAAATGAGCATTTGTTCCCAAACCTTAAAAAAATGGGCTGTAAAATTAATTTGGCCATTGGGTTATTTTTCTATCCCTGATCTAGGTTATAGGTTGCAAATCTTGCATGTCAAGGTAAATAGGGATATATCATGAAATGCTAATTTGATTGTTTTCAGTATACTTCCATTCCTTTCTTTCCTAGAATGTATGCCAAAGGATTATTTTTCTCTTTCCAGTCTGAATGAAACAAATACACATAAAAAAAGATTTAAAGAAAACTACAAAGGTGAGCTGTTTATATGGATTTTCCAAAAATTTCAAGCAGGATGATAATTTTTCCTTAAAAATTGAGTAGAAGAGATTGGTCCAGAAATATGAATGAGAAGGGGCAAGTTACTTCTGTAATGGAAGACTAGTCTTAAGAAGCTAGGTGTCTGATGAGCAAGAACTTTCTATTTCAGATTATCAAAAATTCTAATAAAGGACTGTCCTTGAGCAAGGACTGCTCTTACTTTATATTAAAAAAAGAAAAAAAAATTGGGAAATCTATGCTAGAGGATATGAAGCTTAGATTTATAGTACCTTCTATGGTATAAGAATCTCAGCAAAGTGTAAAACACCAGGTAAAATTGTCAGCAAGCAAATGAGATTCTCACAGAAAGGAAACACTTATGGTTAATGTTAAGAGCATAATTAAAAGAAAAAAAACTGTAAGGAAATAATATAAATTAGATAGTCCTAGATGATAAAATTTAAAAAGCTACAAAGAATTCTTTGAGCACAAAGAATCCAGAAAATCTATAAAATATTATAAAGAGAAAGAAGTAACAGATATAAGGACTAAGTAAAGAAAGCTGAAGATTTTTAACCAAGAACAAAAACAAAATTATGGAAATAAATTTTGATAGTTAATGTATGTGTCAACTTGGCTAGACCACAGTAACCAGATATTTGGTCAAACAACCATCTAGATGGCCTGTGAATGTATATTTTAAATTAATGTTTAAATTAGTAGACTTTGAGTAATGCTGATTGAAGGCCTTCAAAGAAAATACTGAGATCTCCTGAATTATGCCTCCAGACTGTCTTTGAACTTGAATAGCACAGCCTAAGTTCTTCCCTGTGTGTTCCTGCCCCACAGACTGCACTCTTGCCAGTTCCTATAATTGTATAATCACCTCTCTCTCTGTCTTTATCTCCTCCTATATCAATTTTTCTCCTCCTATATCTTTAGAGAATCCTGAATAATACATTTATCATGTACTTGTTATAATTTTTTTAAGTTATGAACAGTTGAATTTATTACATATTTAAACATACACAAAAACATATGAAAAGATTTCACCCAAAAACCACGAAAAGGTTTTTTTTAAAAAACCTTTAATTTTTTAAAGCAATAATTTTAAGCAATGAAAAGGATCTTTGTTTTTCAGTCACTAAGTCATGTCTAGCTCTCTGTGACCCCATGAACTGGGACATGGAAAAAGATTACAGTGAGTTGAATGTTATTACCCAAAGTTATGTCCACATTCGAATTCACAGAACCTGTGATAATTAAATTATTTGGGAAAAAGGTTTCAGAAGTTTTCTTTTTTGTTTCAGTTTAATTATGTAAAGCCTGTAACCGAGTTCATCCTAGATTACTAAGAGGGCCCAACCCAGTGACAAGTCTTTATAAGAATAACACAGGGAGAGCCTTGACAGATAACAGAAAAGACATTGATGTAAGATGAAAGCAAGATTGAAGTGATGTGGCCTTAAGTTAAAGAAGGTCAGTTATCACCAGAAGCTATATGCATTGCTGTTGTTTCTTTGCTAAGACATGTCCTACTTTTTGTGACCCTAGGGACAGTGGCCCACCAGGATCCTCTGTCCATGGGATTCTCCAGGCAAGAATACTGGAGTGGCTTGCCATTTCCTTCTCCAGGGTATCTTCCCAACCCAGATACTGAACCTGCATCTCCTGCATTGATAAGCATTGGTGGAGTCTTTACTACTGAACCACCAGGGAAGCCTATATTCATTGTTACCAAACCCAAGACCAGATGCTCACTGCTTGAAAGCCAATTTGTGAGAGACCAATATTGATAGTAAAGGAAAGATTACTTTACTTCTGAGGTAGGAAACTGGAGGAGAAGGTAGAATTCTGTCTGAGAACCAACTCCCCATTGCTACTCAGAGGACAGGAACTTTTAAAGGGGAGTTTCAGAGTTGTATAGGCAGATAGAGGGAGCAGAATGGCACAGTCAGCTCTGACCGTCATTTCAAAATCAGTAATGTGGTGGTCTGACCAGCGTCATCTTGGCTGTTTTAAATACACTTAATCTTGAGTTCCAGAGTTTGCTCCAATTTCTTTGAGGCTGGTTCTTGGAATTGTGTGAAGTGGAGCAGCTTATATCATGGCTTCAATTTGATCATCATGTAGTCATCTTCTTCTGCCTGCTGGGAACTTCAGTATCTGTATCTGCTTCAGTATCTGCTTACAGGATATGGCTCAGTGTATTACCTATCAACCTTGAGGAATAACTAAAAATCCCATTCTCTTTGCTTAGTGACTAAACTATTATATTCTGTCTTATATAAAGGCTTGGAGTGTAAAGTATAAGTTCTAAGGCCAAGGTGGTGCTTACAGCATGAAGTACATTCTCCCCTACAGAATCTAAGATGGACAATCCCAAGATAGGTGGACTAGACGTGTTTTCTAGACATTTTCATTCTTCTCAGACTCTGATGATTTTTGATTTTATATTATAATTCTTTTCCTGAAAGTATAGTCCTGCCCACACCTTGATCAGATTTATGGACTCCAAAACTGTGAAAGAATAAATTTATTCAGGAATTTCTGTTTCTTAAGTCAGTGAGTTTGTGATAATTTGATATGGCAGCCCAAGAAAACTAATACAAGTTTATAGCACATTTTCCAAAATTTAATAACAATTCTAAAAGAGAGAATAAAATAAATCGTGAAAATTATTTTTTGAGACTTTTTCAATTTGAAGAAAGGAAAATTGAAGAAGTACACATCTTGAGCCAGAAAAACAAAAATTAATCCCATGTCTAAATTGGGAAAACTAGATATCACCAGAATTGTCAAACATACTAAAAATAGTAACCACTATAAATTAGCAACATACTTCTAAATAAATGGTAGGCCACAGATAAAATTATAAGGGATATTAAAAAATATTCTGAGCAGATATAAAAGGAAAATAAGACAGATCAAAATCTGTGGAACATAGATCAAAAGGTACTCAGTGGGAAATTGCAACTTTAAAAAATGCTTTTGTTAGAAAGAAAAAAAATCTTAAATCAAAGATGTAAACTTTTAAATTAGAAAGATAGGGGGAAATGGCAAAATAAATCAAAGCAAATAAAAAGAAGAATAAAAAAAAAATACCGAAACATCAGTGATAGAAAACAAACGGTAGAGAAAATTTAGCAATCCAAATGCTGGCTTTTGGAATGTTCCAAACAATGAAAAGTTTTAGAGTAATCAAGGAAACAGAGAGAATATGCATATCAAAACCAGACATGAAAGGAAAAAAGATTTTCTACATATTCTTCAGACAGAGAAAGAAAATGTCACAAAAATATTGTGAATAGCATTGTGACAATAAATTAGTTTATATGAAATGGATAAATTTCTTGAAAATTAAAACCGACCCAAACTAGTACGTGATTAATACAAATCTAAAGAGGTTTATGGAGAAGGCATGGCAACCCACTGCAGTACTTTTGCCTGGAAAATCCCACGGCGGAGGAGCCTGGTAGGCTGCAGTCCATGGGGTTGCTAAGAGTTGGACATGACTGAGCGACTTCACTTTCACTTTTCAGTTTCATGCATTGGAGAAGGAAATGGCAACCCACTCCAGTATTCTTGCCTGGTGAACCCCAGGGACCAGGGAGCCTGGTGGGCAGCAGTCTATGTGGTTGCACAGGGTCGGACACAACTGAAGCGACTTAGCAGCAGCAAAGAAGCTTATATCTGTAAAATACACTGAATTTATTCTTAAAATCTTCCCACAAAGAAATTCAAGATATCAATGATTTTATTGATAAATTCTAATTTCAATCACTCAGTTAAAGAAGAAATTATAACAATCTTACTTTTACAACATAGGAGAGGAAAATATTCCTAAGCTGCTTCATGTGTTCAGTAATTTAAAAATTTATAAATTCAGCAATTTATAAAGATCACTTTATAAAATTGCTGTTAAAAACCTAACCAAAATTATGAAATAATATATAAAAATAAAACTTAACAAAACATTAGTAAATATGATCTAGCAATAAATTAAATGACTATCAGTGATGACATAAAATTATAAAATAATGACCAATATGGTTCTATTCCAAAAATTCAAGCATAATTTAACACTTGAAAAATCAATTGACATAATTCATTGAATGAAAGAGAAAAAATGTATTTGATTGGCCAAAAAGTTCGTTGGGGTTTTGATAAGATGTTACGGAAAAACAAAATGAACTTTTTTTCCAACCCAACAATTATTTTCATGGATGCAAAGAAAAATGAAAAAGCTCAACATTCAATATTATGACAAAAACTCTCAGCAAATTTTGCAATAGGAGACAGTCTTGTCTAACAGAAAAGGAAATCTATGAAAAAAAAAAAAAAAGAGGGAGGAAGAGAAGAAAACAGCAAATAAAAGTCTATAGCTAATAGCATACTTAATTCGTAGTAAAAATATTGAAAGATTTACCCTTAGAATTAAGAACAACACCAGAATTTCTGTTGTTCCCATTTCTACACAGTATTGGATACCTTCCAATACAGGGGGCTCTGGTTAGATCCCTAGTTGGGGGACTAAGATCCCACTTGCCATGTGGCATGTCAGAAAACGAAAACCAAATAAACCAAAAACACAGATTTAAGAAAGGAAATACATATATATATATATATATATATCAGATCAAGTCAGATCAGTCCCTCAGTCATGTTCAACTCTTTGCGACCCCATGAATTGCAGCACGCCAGGCCTCCCTGTCCATCACCAACTCCCGGAGTTCACTGGGACTCTCGTCTATCGAGTCAGTGATGCCATCCAGCCATCTCATCCTCTGTCTTCCCCTTCTCCTCTTGCCCCCAATCCCTCCCAGCATCAGTCTTTTCCAATGAGTCAACTCTTTGCATGAGGTGGCCAAAGTACTGGAGTTTCAGCTTTAGCTTCATTCCTTCCAAAGAAATCTCAGGGCTGATCTCCTTCAGAATGGACGGGTTGGATCTCTTTGCTGTCCAAGGGACTCTCAAGAGTCTTCTCCAACACCGCAGTTCAAAAGCATCAATTATATATATATATATATATATATATATATATATATATATATATATATATAAAACATTTGAAAGTGAATGAATATGTTAGTCACTCAGTAATGTCAGATTCTTTTTGACTCCACGGACTTTAACCCATCAGTTTCCTCTGTCCATGGAATTCTCCAGGCAAGAATACTAGAGTGTGTACCATTCCCTTCTCTAAGGGATCTTCCTGACCCAGGGATTGAACCCAAGTCTCTTGCATTGCAGGCAGATTCTTTACCATCTGAGCCACCAGGGAAGCCATTTGGAAAGGAGGAAATAAAACTATATTTATTCTCAAGGGACATGATTGTTTATAGAGAAAATCTTAAGGGATCTACAAAACAACTAGAGCATTATATGAATTTAGCAAATTTAAGGGGTTCCACACAAAAGCTAATTCTAATTTTTATATACATTTGGTAAACAAATGGAAATTAAATTTAAAAGAAGAATTTTATTTACAATAATGTCTGTTACAGTATCACCCAACCCTTTGCTGGGACTGTGGCTTAGAGTGCCACCTCCTCCCCTTTATAAGACCAGATGTCAAGACACACCATATCACAGCAGCATTTATTGAAAAAAAAAAAAAATGGTGCATGCTTACTTTTCACTCAGGCATAATCAAACCAAGATCATTCCTGAGAAAGAGGCATGACCCATGAGCAAAAAGGCTCTTACAGTGTCAGAAGGAGGTGATGGTGATAGCTAAGGCCAGCAGTAAAAATATATATAGTGTAAGAGCTGTGCTGAGCTCACCCAGGGAGTGCAGCGGAGCATATATTGGCTGTTATTAACCTGACAAATACTTAACAGTTCAGCCAAAAGTTGTTTCCGGGCATCACTTAATTATGTTCATCCACAACATCAAAATGTATTAAGAATAAATTCAACAGAATATATATATATATATATATATATATATATATAAATGGTACACTGAAATCTATAAAATTTTGCTAAAAAGAAAATAAATATGAATATGAATAATTCTTAAGATGAAAGTTCTCCAAGTTTGTTGTATAGAGTGGAAATTATTATAATTCTATTTGTTGGCTTTGTTGTGGAAATCGATAAAGAAATTATAAACTTTATACAGAAATGAAAAAGATCTAGATTATTCAATGCAACTTGAAAAAGAACAAAGTTGCACCATCAGTACCTGATTGTAAAGTTATGATAATCAAGACAGGGAAGTACTTGCATAAGAATAAAAAGAAATAGATCATTGTAATATAGTGAAGAAGTAGACCCAGGCTTATGCAATCATTTAATTTTTAAATTGGGATGAAATCAGAGAGAAAATTGTTTTTAAACAAAAATTATTAAAAATTAACGTTACTCAAAGATGTGCCTTGATTAGAAATATTTCTTAATGCATGATTTATTTGTATTCATATGAAAATTAGCATGACTTAAAAATTTCAAAAGTAGCATAAATATATTAGAATCACTTTATATTTTTTCAACTCCTTGCCAGCTTTCTATCTGACTTTCTTTGTTTTTTCTATTTTATAAATTATAGTGATTTTTATCTTGTGGCTAAAATTTTAAAAATTTGTTTTCAGGGTTACAGCTCAGATGTCTAAAACTTTTTAAAATAATAACTTGTGTATAGTATTTTGAGCTAAATTTATTTATTGTAGGAAACTTATGAATTCTCTTATTTAGATTTATTTAAGTTCTTTGTAAGCAAATAGATCTTTTAAATTTCAGAGACTTTAGCATCGAAATTATTTTTTCCCCTCAAGAAATAAGGAAAAATATAACTAAAGTGTTTTTTAGCAAATATTTTGTATTCACACAATAGAGAAAATACTAAACTTTCAAACAACCAAAGCAATCTTATAATAGCTTATAAATAAGTTTTCCCTACTTCATTATGTGATATTTTCTCAATACATGTTCAGAGTTATTGTGGGTTGCATTAGGATTGACTTTAACATTTAGTATCACCTCTGGTCAACATATGAAGATCTTCTTCACTATAGCCTTGCTCTCCTTTGTGTACATTTTATGGAAATTCCCTGATATTTTCTGAAGAGCAAGGAAAAACTTCATTTCTGAAAACTCATGTCAGGATCTTATGGAGGCATAAAGCTACAGATAGGTCTTCTCAGGTGAGTCAGTGGTAAAGACTCTGCCTGCCAATGCAAGAGACTCAGGAGTTGTGAGTTTGATCCCTGTGTCAAGAAGATCCCCTGGAACAGGAAATGGCCACCCACCCCAGTATTCTTGCCAGGAAAATCCCATGCACAGAGGAGCCTAGTGGGATATAGTCCCTAGGGTTGTAAAAATTTGGACACAGCTGAGTCACAGAGCACACAAAGCTACAGGCAAGCCAGAAATCATCGTTTCCCATCCTATCTGCATCCACATTTCAACATTTATGTCTACCATACAATTATTGTAAAAAGCAATTAGAGTTCTTTGTGATTATTCCGATATCAGTATTGGTTTATACTTTATATTTCCATAGTGCACACAAATGGTAATTGTCCATGTGCAATAAACTCCTTATGTTTAAAAATTGTTTCCATAGATACAAAAGAAAGCTATAAATAAAGCTAAGTACTTTCCTCTTATAAGCAGATTTTTTAAAATTTTAATTTACAACATCAGGTGGAAAGATCAACAAAACTGAATGCAAAATGTAAGATAAAAGGTGCTGGTTATTTTAAATAATTGGTAAAAAATATAAAATAATCCTCTAGTGTTCCAGCTGCTTGGAGATATGAGAATCTTCAAGAAAAACAAACATATATAAAGATAATCAGATTTCCTGGCTTCCACTATGTCAAAGATTGGCATCTTCTATCTGATACAAACCAAGTGACCATAAAAATGAACTTTTAAATGTTATTCTTTGCAGTGGAGGTGAAGAGAAATAAACTAGATGTGTGCAGCTAGAAATATTAATTTGTCATTTATTGAGTTGAATAAAATTGAAGGAGAAGCTGTTTGGCACAGGGTAGCATTGTATCAGAATTTAAAGGATTTAAGCTGAGATGTTTACTAGACATCCAAATGCAGATTCTACTCAGCACTTTGATAAATGAGTCTTTTGTTCAGAGGAAAAATTTAGTGGAAATATAAAGTGAGGAATTGGTAATTTATGGATGGTGTTTAAAGCCTTGAGATTGGATAAGATAGACAAAGGGAGACATCCTGGAACTGTGCTCAAAGATAACTTAATATCTTGAGGTTATTGATATGAGGAAAATCTAGTGAAGGAAGCAGACGTAACCAAATGCAGTAGAAAAATACAACATAATGTCCTGGAAACTAGTAAAAAGTTCAGGAAGGAAAGAATGATCAACTACTGTATAAGATATTGCTCATAGGTGAAATTATACAGGGAGCAAGAATTAACTATGAGATATAATAATTTCCAGGTGATTGTTACCTTTGATAAGATCTCATTTAATGGACTTCTTTTTATAAATAACTTATTGGAGTGATTCCAGAGAGAAAAAGAACAAAATAAAAACAAAGTATTTATGGACTTCTCTTTCAAAGATTTTCTTGTAAAGAAATAAAACGAATTAGCTTAACTGCTAAAGGCACTCTGATATTGATGTGTTTTTACTTATTTTTGAGGTAAATAAGTTATATCTTTGAGATTGTAGATAATGAGGAAAATGCTGAAACAATGTTCATGCAGTATTCATCACAATTCTCATAGGATCATTCACTATTCTCAGCGATTTGGTTATATTACTCTTTTGCAAGTGCAAAATTTTGAAAAATTTTGAAGATTATGAAGCTGGCCCTGGGAGAAATTTTAAAAAATGCACCAAAATAATGCAAAATGGACACATAATAGAGCTGAGAGAATAGCAACAAAGTACCAATGGATTAGAAAATCTAAAAAGATATTTGTCTGTGTGTGTGTTCATGTCTGTGCATGTGTGTGCTTATGTGTGTATGAGTGAGTGAGACCAAGGGATATAATTACTATACAAAATCAAAATAATGATTATAAATAAATGTCATCTGTACAAATGGATATACAGTTAGATATAAGAAAAATTATACCATTGCCTTGCAAAATATGTTTTTAAAAAACACCATGAGATTGAAAATATTTTCAGATTTTAAATGTTTGCCAAAATATTGGGTGAGCAATTTCATCAAATCATTTTTAATTCACATTTTCCTGATTAGAGAAGTTCTATATCTTTTCTATGGCTTGTAGTATTTAACAGTTACTTACAAACTTTGAGTTCTAGATTTCTTTGTCAGTTATATGGGTTATAAATGCCTTTCCGCCCCCCACCCCCAACAGTGTGACTTGTCTTTAATCTTTGTTTAAACTCTTATAAAATTTATTTATTTTAGTGTGGTCAAACTGGAAAAAACCCAGCTTTCACTATAAGAACCTTTCTCAGTAAAGTGATATCTCTGCTTTTTAATATGCTGTCTATGTTTGTCATAGCTTTCCTTTCAAAGAGCAGCCCTCTTAATTGCATGGCTTCAGTCACCATCCACAGTAATTTGAGAGCCCAAGAAAATAAAATCTGTCACTATTTCCATTTTTCCCCTATCTATTTGCCATGAATATTTCCTAAAGGAAATCAGTCCTGAATATTCATCGGAGGGACTGATGCTGAGGCTGAAGCTCCAATACTTTGGCCACCTGATGCAAAGAACTGACTCATTTGAAAAGACCCTGATGCTGGGAAGGATTGAAGGTGGGAGGAGAAGGGGACAGCAGAGGATGAGATGGTTGGATGGCATCACCAACTCAATGGACATGAGTTTGAGTAAACTCTGGGAGTTGGTGATGGACAGGGAGGGCTGGTGTCCTGCAGTCCACGAGGTCGCAAAGAGTAGAACGCAACTGAGTGACTGAACTGATTTGCCATGAAGTGATGGGACCAGATGCCATGATCTTAGTGTTTTGAATGCTGAGTTATATGCCACACTTTTCACTTTATTTCATCCTCATCAGAGTGGTATCATCTGCATATCTAAGGTTGTTGATATTTCTCCTGACAACCTTGGTTCCAGCTTGTGATTCATTTAGGCTGGCATTTCGCATGATGTACTCTGCATATAAATTAAATAAGCAGGACCACAATTTATGGCCTTGATGTATACGTTTCCCAATTTTGAACCAGTCAGTTGTTCCATGTCCCATTCTAACTGTAGCTTCTTGACCTGCATACAGGTTTCTCAGGAGGCAGGTAAGGTGGTCTGATATTCCTATCCCTTTAGAATTTTCCACAGTTTGTTGTGATCCACACAGTCAGAGACTTTACTGTAGTCAATAAAAGCAGAAGTAGAGGTTTTTCTGAAAGGTCTGTATAATCAAAGTTCATATAGTCAAAACTATGTTTTTTTTCAGTAGTCATTTATGGATGTAAGAGTTGGACTGTAAAGAAAGCTGAGCACCAAAGAATTGATGCTTTTGCACTGTGCTGTTGGGGAAGACTCTGGAGAGTTCTTTGGACAGCAAGGAGATCAAGTCAGTCAATTCTAAAAGAAATCAGTCCTGAATATTCACTGGAAGGCCTGATGCTGAAGTTGAAGCTCCAATACTTTGGCCACCTGATGTGAAGAATTGATTAATTGGAAAAGACCCTGACACTTTATGTTTTTTGAGTCTTGCTAAGAAATAACATGCTACCATGACTTCCTGAAGATATTCCAATCTACTTTTATAAATTGCTTAGCATTATGCTTTTGAAGTGTTGTGTTGGAGAAGACTCTTGAGAGTCCCTTGGACTGCAAGGAGATCAGCCCTGGGATTTCTTTGGAAGGAATGATGCTAAAGCTGAAACTCCAGTACTTTGGCCACCTTATGCAAAGAGTTGACTCATTGGAAAAGACTCTGATTCTGGGAGGGATTGGGGGCAAGAGGAGAAGGGGAAGACAGGATGAGATGGCTGGATGGCATCACTGACTCAATGGATGTGAGTCTGGGTGAATTCCGGGAGTTGGTGACGGACAGGGAGGCCTGGCGTGCTGCGATTCATGGGGTCAAAAGGAGTTGGATACGACTGAGCAACTGATCTGATCTGATCTGATGCTTTCCTCATATACATTTTTAATCTACTTTTGAGTTAGTTTTTCTGGCACAGATAGCAGTTGAATCAAATAGCTGACTTTAACATAGGTACTAATTTTTCTCTATATCATAAATATTTCCCATTTTTGCATCAATTCTATTATTAAATTTCACATAAAGAAATGTTTTATTCACAGAGTGAGAAGAAATATTTAAATACAGTTTTACTTAAAAGGAGTTCTCTTTTCTACTACCAGCAGTAATGAGAATTAAGCACATGATATCCTTTTTTCATAAAACTTAAGTCACAATCTCTTGGTATATATTAAAAAATGTCATACCTTTAGGTAATACTGCTTCTGAGTGTCACAAAATAGTATTTCAGCACTCAGTAAAATGCATAAACAAAGCCATTTAAAGATACTTTCTTTGCTACATTTGGATAAGTACAGAAAATAATTTCTCATAAATGAGCCTGTATTTCCTATTCCCTAGAGGTTTTCAAAAGGCCAACTGCCAATTTTACTTGAAAAAAATGACCTCTGTATTCTTATTGTGAGAAAAATCAACCCATGTAGCTCTTTAGTACAGATTTTTATTGTTTAATCAATTCTAGTGGGTGAAAATTTTCTGCTTCTGGTAAATACATTTTAAACAATGGCACAGGCAAATTTTAGATATTTTAGACATTGCTGAGTAGAATGTGATTATTTCGTATTCTGAGTTACAGAGAGAGTAAATAATGTCTTTAAAAAGGTCACAGATAGCTATTGCTAGAATTGGAATTCTGATTTTATCTGCCAGACGGAACACTTTGATTACTGCATCATTCCAACTTTTAAGGCAATCAATTCATTTAAACAATTACAGACATATAATTTGATACATTGTTATTTTAAACACTTGAAATAAATGTGAATTTTATGAAAAGGACAGAATGTTGGAGACTGCATATTTCTCAAGGCAACAATAGCTCACTTTTAGAACTTGGAAGAACTATTTCAAAGTAATTGTGATTCACATAATAGCATTGCATGCATATAGAGAGAGCAAATTTGAAGCCAGTTCATCTAACATTATCTCACAAACATCCTAGTCATCACTCTGAGTGAGGATTATCTTTCATATATTAAAGTTCCAAATAATATCTGCAAAAATCAAAATAATTAGTTTTCTGGTCTACCATCTCAAACTGTATTCACAATTTAATACATCATTAACATTTTTTATATTTAGAAACTTTTAACAATACTACATCTGCATTATAGTCTGTTATTTATTTATTTTGATGCAGTGACCCTTCAGGATAAATGTAGTGTAACGTTACTTTAGTAATCAAAATTGTAAATATGGCAAACTAGAATAAGTTTTTATCTGGCAGTTTAATTGATGGTTTCAGTAGGGAGACTATAATCAAAAACAATATCAATTTAAATACTGGTGAGACAGAAATTTTTCTAAAAAATTAGAAATGTGGGTTGTAATACATAAGGAAAATAGATTGCCATTCTTGTGATTCAATATTAATACCATGTTATATTGTCATAAATCAAATTCTGATATGTGAATTTCTCTTTCCTATGATTGCCTTTAGTTTCAAAACCAGAAACTTTGTCACACACTTTAGTAAGAGCTCAGACTGACTCCTACTCCTTTTACCTGTATCTTCAGTCTTGTGAATACATATATACATATGTTCACTTTCATGGATCACAGCCTTGTTGTAGTAAAGGGGCTTGTGTAACTCAGGGAAGCCATGAGCCATGCTATGCAGGGCCACCCGAGATGACTGGGTCATGGTGGAGAGTTCTGACAGAATTCCAGTGGTCCCCTGGAAGAGGGAATGGCAAACTGCTCCAGTAAACTTGTCCTGAGAATCCCATGAACTGCATAAAAAGGTAAAAAAGATATGATACTGGCAGATGAGTCCTCCAGGTTAGGAGGTATCCACTATGCTGCAATTACTAATAGCTACAGAAAGAATGAAGCAACTTGGACAAGGCAGAAATGGTGCTCAGTTGTGGATGAGTCTTGTGGTGAGTGTAAAATGTGATGCTGTAGAGAACAATATTGCATAGGAATCTGTCAGGTTAAGTCCATGAATCAAAGTAAATTGGACATGGTCAAGCAGGAGATGGCAAGAGTGAAAACCAACATCTTAGGATTCAGTGAACTAAAATGGATCGAAATAAGAGAATTTAAATCAGATGAACAGTATATCTACAATTGTGGGCAAGAATCCTTTAGAAGAAGTGGAATAGCACACATAGCAAAAAAATTTAAAAAAATACAAAATAAAGTACTTGGGTGCAATCTCAAAAACAACAGAATGATCTTGGTTCATTACCAAGGCAAATGATTCAACATCACAGTAATCCAAATCTGTGCCCAACCACTGATGGCAAAGAAGCTGAAGTTAACCAGTTCTATGAAGACCTATAGGAAACACAGGATAGAGCCCAGGTCTCCCACATTGCAGGCAGATTCTTTACCAGCTGAGACACTAGGGAAGTCCAAGAATACCTGAGTGGATAGCCTATCTCTTCTCCAGTGGATCTTCCTGACCCAGGAATTAAACTAGGGTTTCCTGCATTGCAGGTGGATTCTTTACCAACTGAGCTACCAGGGAAGCCTTGACACAGAATAAGCAGGTTTGAACCCTGGGCTGGTAAGATCTCCTGGAGGAGGGTATTGCAACCCACTCCAGTATTCTTGCCTGGAGAATTCATGGACTAAGGAGGCTGGCAAGTTACAGTCCAAAGGGGCCCAAAGAGTCAGACATGACTAAGGTGACTGAGCATGCGTGCACAAGAAGAACTGCAAGACTTTCTAGAATTAACACCCCCAAAAAACAATATCTTTTTCATCAAAGTGAATTGGAATGCAAAAGGAGGAAGTCAAGAGATACTTGGAGTAACAGGCAAGTATGACCTTGCAGTACAAATTGCAACAAGGCAAAGTCTAACAGAGTTTTGTCAAGAAAACACACTGGTCATAGCAAACACCCTAATCCAACAATACAATAGATGACTCTACACGTGAAAATCACCAAGTGGTCAAAACTGAAACCTGATTATATTCTCTGCAGCCAAAGATGGAGACAGTATACACAGTCAGCAAAAGCAAAACATGGAGCTGACTTTTGCTTAGATCATCCGCTCCTTATTATGAAATTCAGACTTAAATTGAAAAAGTATGGAAAAATCACTAGGTCATCCAGGTATGACCTAAATCAAATCCCTTGTGATTATACAGGGGAGGTGATGAATAGATTCAAAGGATTAGATTTGGTAGACAGAATGCCTGGAGAACTATGAATGGAGGTTCATACCATTGTGCAGGAGGCAGTGACCAAAACCATCCACAAGAAAAAGAAACACAAAGTCAAAGTCTGAGGAGACTTTACTATTAGCTGAGGAAAAAGAAAAGTGAAGAGCAAGAGAGAAAGGCAAAGATATTTTGCCTATAAAGAGAAAGGCCAACTGAATGCAGAGTTCCAGACAATAGCAAAGAGAGATAAGAAGGCCTTAATTTAACAATGAAAGAAATAGAGGAAAACAATAGAATGGGAAAGGCTAGAGATCTTTTCCAAAAAATTGGAGACATCAAGGGAACATTTCATGCAAAGATGGGCACAATCAAAGACAGAAAATGTAAGGACCTAACAGAATCAGAAGAGATTAAGAAGAGGTGGCAAGAATGTACAGAAGAACTATACAGGAAAGGTATTAATGATCCAGATAAACACTATGGGGTCATCATTCACCTAAAGCCAGACATTCTGGAGTGTGAAGTCAAGTAGCCCTCAGGAAGCATTACTAGAAACAAAGCCAGTAGAAGTAATAGAATTCCAGCTGAGCTATCTAAAATCCTAAAAGATGATGCTGGTAAAATGTTGCACTCAACTTGCCAGCAAATTTGGAAAGCTCAGCAGTGGCCACAGGACTTGAAAATGTTAGTTTTCATTCCAGTCCCGAAGGAAGGCAGTGCTAAAAATGTTCAAACTACCGCTCAGTTGCACTCATTTCACATGCTAGTAAGATAATGCTCAAAATCCTTCATGCTAGGCTTCAACAGTACATGAACCAAAAACTTCCAGATATATAAGCTGGATTTAGAAAAGAGGAACCAGAGATCAAATTGCCAACATTTGTTGGATCATAGATAAAGCAAGGGAATTCCAGAGGGGAAAAAAAATCTACTCTGTTTCATTGACTATGCAAAAGCTTTTGGTTGTATGAATGACAACAAACTGGAAAATTCATAGAGATGGGAATAACAAACCACCTTATCTGTCTCCTGAGAAACCTGTATGCAGGTCAAGAAGCAACAATTAGAACTGGTCATGGAACAACTGACTGGTTACAAATTGGAGAAGGAATACAAGACTGTGTACAATACAGTATAAAACACAAACACCTGTTTTTTTTTACTTTATATGCAGAGTACATCATGTGAAATGCCAGTCTGGATAAAACACAAGCTGGAATCAAGATTTCCAGGAGAAACATCAATAACCTTAGATAGGCAGATGATACCACTCTAATGGCAGAAAGTGAAGAGTAACTAAAGAGGCTTTTGTTGAGGGTAGAAGAGGATAGTAAAAAAAAAAAAAAAAAAAAAGCAGGCTTAAAATTAAACATTCGAAAAACTAAAATCATGGCATCCAGTCCCATCTCTTCATGGGCAATAGAAGGGGAAAAATTGGTAATGCTGACAGATTTTACCTTCTTGGATTTCAAAATAAATGTGGATGGTGATTAAGTTAGTAAACTGACTTCAAATCCATACTATATGTATACATGTAATGCCATTATGTCAGTCTCAATTACTTTGAAATATTGCTTTTGAACTTTGAAAATGGGATACTATTGCCTTGAGAAATAGTTCAGGTTCTTTTTAATAAAATTGTTCTTTTTAATAAAATTCACATTTATTTTAAAAAGTTCAAATAACAAATGCAACACATTATAGAAATTGAAAATTATTTTAAATGAATATGTATATTATTATTTTTTGAAAAATTACATAAATATTTATATGCACGTATGTCTAGATGATGTGTCCTTCTTACCTGTCTTTTTAAATAGCCTATGAGTTCAGCTCTATGAAAAGACATGGACGCTGAAGGAGCCTGTGTTTTGATTTGTGGCCAGTGTTGCGGCTTGCAGAGTTTGGTGCTGTGACTGCCTATTAAGCCCCAGGTCAGCTCAGAGCCTGCGTTGAACAAAGCTACCTCCTTTATTTGCCGAACAGCAGGCTGATCCGTGTAATGTTTTTGCTTGTTACAGCTTTGTTGGGTGCTGAAGTTCTGTTTGGAATACTTTGAAAACTTTCCTTTGCTTGATGATTTATATCCTTTCTTGGTTCAAACAGGTGATTGGTGTCTACTGTGTAAGCAGTCCATTTTTATCCACAGAATCAGAATGGCCAATACCCTTGAGTAAATTATTTTGATTGACCCTGTAGGTGCTTCAGGATATACTTGTATCAGACATCTTGATTCATAAATGTACATGTCTGTTACAATGTGTCTTTTATTCGCCTTCTACATTGTTCATTTTTTCTGTAAATGTGAGGTCAAAAATTAGCATTCTTATTTCACCTATCAGAATTGAAATTAATCCCAGCAATTGGAGTCTTCAGTGCTACTAGTAATGGTTGAATCCAAATGTTTCCTTAGGTAATAGGCAAGTCACATTACTTCTCTTTACCTGGATTTACAATTTGTCAAATGGGTGAAGTAATTATATTAATACTAAAGAAAACTTTTTAATGTGACAGGCACAAAATTTTGGATCAATCCAATCATATCTAAGGATTTAGTTCATTTTTACAATTATTTCACAGTATGATTATAGCTATGTAGTTGTATGTTTAAATGCATTCACTCCAAAAGTAAAAATATGGATTTACAAAATGACACTCAAAATATTAACTGCAGGTAATTACCTGCTTACTACATAAGTAGATAATCATGATGGTGTGATCAATGCCCTAGAGCCAGACATCCTGGAATGTGAAGTCAAGTGGGCCTTAGAAAGCATCACTATGAACAAAGCTAGTGGAGGTGATGGAATTCCAGTTGAGCTATTCCAAATCCTGAAAGATGATGCTGTGAAAGTGCTGCACTCAATATGCCAGCAAATTTGGAAAACTCAGCAGTGGCCACAGGACTAGAAAAGGTCAGTTTTCATTCCAATCCCAAAGAAAGGCAATGGAAAAGAATGCTCAAACTACTGCACAATTGCACTCATCTGACACACTAGTAAAGAAATGCTCAAAATTCTCCAAGCCAGGCTTCAGCAATATGTGAACCGTGAACTTCCTGATGTTCAAGCTGGTTTTAGAAAAGGCAGAGGAACCAGAGATCAAATTGCCAACATCTGCTGGATCATGGAAAAAGCAAGAGAGTTCCAGAAAAACATCTATTTCTGCTTTATTGACTATGCCAAAGCCTTTGACTGTGTGGATCACAATAAACTGTGGAAAATTCTGAAAGAGATAGGAATACCAGACCACCTGACCTGCCTCTTGAGAAATTTGTATGCAGGTCAGGAAGCAACAGTTAGAACTGGGCATGGAACAGACTGGTTCCAAATAGGAAAAGGAGTTCGTCAAGGCTGTATATTGTCACCCTGTTTATTTAACTTATATGTAGAATACATCATGAGAAACGCTGTCTGGAAGAAACACAAGATGGAATCAAGATTGCTGGGAGAAATATCAATAACCTCAGATATGCAGATGACACCACCCTTATGGTAGAAAGTGAAAAGGAACTCAAAAGCCTCTTGATGAAAGTGAAAGTGGAGAGTGAAAAAGTTGGCTTAAAGCTCAACATTCAGAAAACGAAGATCATGGCATCCAGTCCCATCACTTCATGGGAAATAGATGGGGAAACAGTGGAAACAGTGTCAGACATTATTTTTCTGGGCTCCAAAATCACTACAGATGGTGACTACAGCCATAAAATTAAAAGACGCTTACTCCTTGGAAGGAAAGTTATGACCAACCTAAATAGCATATTCAAAAGCAGAGACATTACTTTGCCAACAAAGGTTCGTCAAGGCTATTGTTTTTCCTGTGGTCATGTATGGATGTGAGAGTTGGACTGTGAAGAAGGCTGAGCGCCGAAGAATTGATGCTTTTTTTTTTTTAATTTTATTTTATTTTTAAACTTTACATAATTGTATTAGTTTTGCCAAATATCAAAATGAATCCGCCACCGGTATACATGTGTTGGAGAAGACTCTGAGAGTCCCTTGGACTGCAAGGAGATCCAACCAGTCCATTCTGAAGGAGATCAGCCCTGGGATTTCTTTGGAAGGAATGATGCTAAAGCTGAAACTCCAGTACTTTGGCCACCTCATGTGAAGAGTTGACTCAGTGGAAAAGACTCTGATGCTGGGAGGGATTAGGGGCAGGAGGAGAAGGGGACGACAGAGGATGAGATGGCTGGATGGCATCACTGACTCAATGAACATGAGTCTGAGTGAACTCCGGGAGTTGGTGATAGACAGGGAAGCCTGGTGTGCTGCAATTCATGAGGTCACAAAGAGTTGGACATGACTGAGTGACTGATCTGATCTGATCTGATCTAATTATGTTTGGTTAGTGCATTTAGGATATTAGTTTGCAGAACCAAATTTGTATAAAGTATGAACATTTATTTGATCAAAATAGGCACTTACATCATTATTATTTAGAAATAATATGCATTATATTTATTTAATTTGCATGAGTTGGGCATAGTTTATTGAAATATTAGGCAACATAGAGATTTTATTATTATAATAAGCTTTAATTTAGGCTATATAGTATATAATTACCTAGGATCTTTATATGCATACATAAATGAAATACAGTGTTATATGCATAATGGCAGTTCTATAATTCTATAAATAATTGTAAAATTGTATTGTAGTTGATTGCAACAGCCTAAGTAACACCAATGTTTTCATGAGGAATGTAAGACTTAATAAAGTGTAATGAGTTTACAAATATACTAAAATCTTACTTCTTGGTATAGAAATAAACATTCCAGATTGATAAAGACTATTGCAATTTCAGCTTTGTTATAGTTGGAATGAAGTGAAGAACAACAAGGATAATTCAAAATGGTCAAACATGATCAAAACATATACTAAATGTCATATTATCCACTGCCATGTCCTAAACACTGTGCAGAACAAGTACAGTGAATGCAATCTACAGTTTCTAGTTCATCCTTCATAGTTAGATAACCATAGCATATAGGAAAATGTGAGAATGCAGACATATAATCAATATTATCAATAAATGCATGCTCTTCTCTTTTGAATTCCCAGATATACTATTTGTAGGTTACTTGTTTACTGAGCTATTTTAATTAAATAGACTGATAGATAGTATTGAAGTCTGTGCACATTTCAGCCATATATGTTTGTGTATTTATTTCTATTTTCAAGAGAGATTATTTTCAAGATCGACTCTTGTCACAGTGGTAGAGACCATGTCCATGAAACAAACTTTCAGTGACTAACCACCCTAAGGTAGAAATAGACATCTGCCTGACTACATGCATGTGTGTTAGTCACTCAATCGTGTCTGATTCTTTGTGACCCCATGAACTGTAGCCCATCAGGCTCCTTTGTCCACGGGAATGTCCAGGCAAGAATACTGGAGTGGGTAGCTATTCCCTTCTTCAGGGGATCTTCTCAACCCAGGCATCAAACCTAGATCTCCTGCATTGCAGGCAGATTCTTTATTATCTGAGCCATCAGGGAAGCCTCCATCTGCCTGATTAGCAAGAATCAAGTAATATATAGTATGATCCAGAATGTCTATATGCTCTAGGAAGCAGGTTTACATATCAAAAGCTAACAGTCTTCTCACACCTGATAGAAAAGAATAGCAATGCCAACTGTTTCACAATTCACTTCTTTCTTGGCTGCTCTAACTTTGAATTATTCTTTGTCAACGTTTCCTGAATAGTTAAATTATTTTAAAATTATTATCTGGTCTTACTTCTCTACCATAGAGAAGTAGAACATTATCACCAGAAGAGAAGAGGAATAGAACAGCTGGAACAGGCCTCAGAATACCTGCAGAAATGTGTAAATGGGAATTTGAAACAGAAAACCTCAAAGTAACGTTTCCAAAGTCATGCTGCTGGTTACACAGAAAAGGAGTAAAACCAAATTGCATTTCACTTTAACTCACTATCAGCAAGTGATCCAGTAGGCTAGTTCTCTCTCTGCCCATTTTTCACTCTGGCTAAAAATTAGAACACACATGTAATGGGGATCAGTCAATCATTTTACAGTCTATCCTTTCCAAATTTTCTATTACCTTCTGTGGAATGAATGATTCCGTTTCAGAGGTTTGTAAGGGCTATACATTGTGTTGGCGTTTCCCAAGTGTTTCAATTGGTAAAGAATCCGCCTGAATACAGGAGACCTGGGTTTGGTCCCTGGGTCTGGAAAATCCCCCGGGGAAGGAAACTGCATCCCACTCCAGTATTTTGCCTGAAAAATCCCAAGGACAGAGGAGCCTGGTAGGCTACAGTCTGTGGGGCTGCAATGAGTTGGACATGACTTAGCAACTAAACCACCACCACCACACATTTGCAGTATTTTATATATTTGCAGAATTTCCTATGGCATATGGATAAATTTGATAAAATTATCAAAGGAAAAAATGATCAGTAGTTCAGGATTCATAGTCTTTTCAGGAAAATAAAACATACAGACATAACTGATATATATGTAGACTGAATGATTAATATTAAAAAAATCCCTTATTTTAGAAAATGCATGCATGGTAAGATTATACACTTGCATTGTAGTTGAAGATATATTGTTCATTACCTATCCAATTTTTTTGATTATTACTTTTTTATTTTTAAGAATGTCTTCATTAATCAGAGTGCAAATTGTTTAGCTTACCATGCAATGACCCACCCTGCTTAATATGCCCTTATCAATGTTTATTTCTTGGGGATGCTTTAATGCATTAGCACAAACTTTATGGCTTAAAATAACAGAAATGTATTGCCTTACGGTTCCCAGTTCAGTTCAGTTCAGTCGTTCAGTCGTGGCTGACTCGTTGCAAAACCATGCACTGCAGCACTCCAGGCTTCGCTGTCCATCAACAACTACCAGAGCTTGCTCAAACTCAACTCCATCTAGTCAGTGATACCATCCAACCATCTCATTCTCTGCCGTCCCCTTCTCCTTCTGCCTTTATAAAGTCCTTCCCAGCATAAGGGTCTTTTCCGAATCAGTTCTTCACATCAGGTAGACAAAGTATTGGAGATTCAACTTCATCATCAGTCCTTCCAATGAATATTCAGGACTGATTTCCTTTAGGATGGATTGGTTGGATCTCCTTGCAGTCTAAGGGACTCTCAAGAGTTTTCTCCATCACCACAGTTTAAAAGCATAAATTCTTCAGTGCTAAGTTTTCTTTATGGTCCAACTCTCACATCCATACATGAATAGTGGAAAAACTATAGCCTTGACTAGACGGACCTTTGTTGGCCAAGTAATGTCTCTGTTTTTTAATATGCTGTCTAGCTTTGTCATAAATTGTCTTCCAAGGAGCAAGGGTTTTTTAATTTTATAGCTACAGTCACCATCTGCAGTGATTTTTGAGCCCAAGAAAATAAAGTCTGTCACTGTTTCCATGGTTTCCCCATATATTTGCCATGAAGTGATGGGACCAGATGCCGTGATCTTTGTTTTTTGAATGTTGAGTTTTAAGCCATCTTTTCAACTCCAGCTCTTTCACTTTCATCAAGAGGTCCTTCAGTTCATCTTTGTTTTCTGCCATAAGGGTGGTGTCATCTACATATCAGAAGTTATTGATATTTCTCCCAGCAATCTTGATTCCAGCTTGTGCTTCATCCAGCCTGGCATTTTGCATGTTGTACTCTGCATGGAAGTTAAATAAGCAGGGTGACAATATACAGCCTTTATGTACTCCTTTCCCAATTTCAAACCAGTCCATTGTTCCATGTTCAATTCTAACTATTGTCTCTTGATATGCATACAGATTTCTCAGGAGGCAGATAAGGTGGTCTGGTATTCCTATCTCTTTCAAAATTTTCTACAGTTGTTGAGATCCTTAAAATCAAAGGCTTTGGCATAGTCAATAAAGCAGAAGTAGATGTTTTTCTGGAACTCTATTGCTTTTTCTATGATCCAACAGATGTTGGCAATTTGACCTCTGGTGTGTTTGCCTTTTCTAAATCCAGCTTGAACATCTGAAAGTTCTCAGTTCATGTACAGTTGAAGACTTGCTTGGAGAATTTTGAGCATTACTTTGCTAGCTTGTGAGATGGGTGCAGCTGTGCAGTAGCTTGAACATTCTTTGGCATCACCTTTCTTTGGCATTGGAATGAAAACTGACCTTTTTCAGTCCTGTGACCACTGCTGAGTGTTCCAAATTTGCTGGCATATTGAGTGCAGCACTTTAACAGCGTCACCTTTTAGGACTTGAAATAGCTCAGCTGGAATTCCATCTCCTCCACTAGCTTTGTTCATAGTGATGCTTCCTAAGCCCCACTTACAGTCCTTGATGCCAGAAATTCAAAATTAGCAGCACTTGTTGCTGAAATCAGGGTGGCGGCAGGGCTGGGTTCTGGGTGGTGGCAGAGCTGGGTTCCCTCTCAAAGCTCTACAGAATCTATTCCGTGCCTCTTCCAGCTCCTGGTGGCTACTGCCATTCTTTGGTTTCATCATTTCAGTCTTTCATCAGTGCATCACTTCAGTCTCTGCCTTGATAACTGCAGGGTCTTCTTCTCTTCTCTTTGTGTCAAATTTCCCTGAGCTTTCTCTTGGAGAAGGAAATGGCATGAAAATGAAAAAATGAAATAAGTTCATTTATGCCTTTTTTACCTTTTCTTTTAGTTTCTACGTATAAGTGATATCACATGATATTTGTCTTTGTCTAGTGTATTTTATTTAGTATGATTTACTTGATTCCTTCATTTTCTATTTTAGGTTAAAATGAACAAAAACCAAGCCAAAACAACAATAAAATCCTCCTTACTCAAGCTATGCCAGGACTCAGCTATGGTTCTTGATCCCTGGACATGTTCATGCACGTGATAACCCTGTATTTCAATATTTATTTATTTTTTCTTTCTGAGGCACAAAAATATAACTTTAATTTCTGTATCTGGTAGTCATCTTATTGCTTGACACGTAGTAGGAGATTGACATGTATTTACTGATTGCATTATTGTCTGAATAGAGTTGTCATGATTAGTGAGGATAGTAATTTACTTTAAAATATTGTACTGTCACTTGGGAAATAAGCTAAATTGCAATGAGAAAGCTGAAATCACTAAGTCATCAGTAAAATAGAAATCGGATTTACTATTACTACAGTGGGTATTCAGAGAAGGCAATGGCACCCCACTCCAGTACTCTTGCCTGGAAAATCCCATGGACGGAGGGGCCTGATAGGCTGCAGTCCATGGGGTCACTAAGAGTCGGACACGACTGAGCGACTTCACTTTCACTTTTCACTTTCCTGCATTGGAGAAGGAAATGGCAACCCACTCCAGTGTTCTTGCCTGGAGAATCCCAGGGACGGGGGAGCCTGGTGGGCTGCCGTCTATGGGGTCGCACAGAGTCGGACATGACTGAAGCGACTTAGCAGCAGTAGCAGCAGCAGCACAGTGGGTATTAATAGCAAACCATTCCAAAATTAAAATGCATACTGTAAAGAGTTTAAATACATATTTCTTTCTCATTGCATTTTCTAACATAAAAAGGCATTAACTTCTTCTTAGAAACCTAAGTATTTAATATAAAATGTGTTAATGTCCTAAAAACGGGATATACCTTTCGTATGTTTTTAAAAGAGGAGTTTCTAAACATTTTTTAACATATGAAAAACATAAATTCAGGTTATTATCCATCACTTCTTTTTAAAATATGATAACACAAGTTATGTGTGTGTGTTAATCACTTAGTCTTGTGTGACTCTTAGTGACTCCATGAACTGTAGCCTATCGGGCTCCTCTGTCTATGGAATTCTCCATTGGTAGCCATTTCCTTCTTCAGGGGATCTTCCAAACCCAGGGATTGAACCTGGGTCTTTTGCATTGCAGGCAGCTTCTAACACATACAGGTTATGTGTTTACTCAATTCAACTCAGAATCAATGAAAGGTACTGTGAACTAAGTAGAATGCTAGAAAGAGAAGACATAGAGCAAGGTAAAAAGTAGTTGTTTTTCTCAAGGAAATTTTAACATAAGGAGAGAGGTAAGTTAACACAGTAAATAAGATAGCAAAATGATACAGAAGTAAAACATACTCTAGGAACACAGAGTAGAAAATAAAAGTGTGTGTGCGTGTGCGCCATGCACATATGTACACCTACATGCACCGGAACAGACATAGTTGGTGAACGATTAATGGGGAGTTGGAGAAATACTGTTGCTTTTGTTCTGTACCCAAAAGGAGAACCAGGAATTCACCAGGCAGGAATCAGAAAGAGATAACAGGGAGAGTAAAAAACACTAACTAAGGAGTCAGACCAGACCAGGGATTTGCAAGCAATTTAGATTACTCAAAGACTCTCAAATTTGACTAATGTGAAAAACTAGCATAAACAGAAAAATAAATCTTGTACAGTTTCCATATTGTTTTATTTCAAATTGGATTACTAATATTACCTAATATTTATAGTTATAGGACATCACTTTAAAATACCTTATACATAAACATATAATGCAGTTGTAAAATGAATACAAGTTTATAAATTGTATTTAATAAAAAATATAAAATTAATAGGAGTAAAATTACATTTAATATAGTGCCACGCTCTGTGTTAAAGTGTTTTAACTTTGATTTTACTAACAGAAAATGTTTGTTTTCTAAAAATAGTAATGTGTGGAATAACTTCAAGATTTATTTTTGGCTAAATCAGGATAAGCAGTCCTTCATCTTAATCAAATTTATGTCCGTGTGAACCTTACTTGAATGCCAAATTTAAATAGGCATATTTAAGGAATATATTTGGGAGAGGGAAATGGCAACCCATTCCCATATTCTTCTCAAGAGAATCCTGTGGACAGAGGAGCCTGGTGAGCTGCTGTCCATAGGGTTGCACAGAGTCAGAAACAACGGAAGCAACTTTGTATGCATGCATGCATGCATTGGAGAAGGAAATGGCAACCCACTCCAGTATTCTTGCCTGGAGAATCCCAGGGACAGAGGAGCCTGGTGGGCTGCTGTCTATGGAGTTGCACAGAGTCGGATACCACTGAAGCATCTTAGCAGCAAAAGCAAAGAATATATTTAAGTTGTGGTGATAGTTTTACCCAAATGGTAAGTTAATGCAATTATTGGTGAAAATGAAAAAAACAATAATAAAGTTATACCTTAAATTCTAGTTTAGTAGCCACTAAAAAATCAGATTTACAGTTTTTAAGAATTACCAATTAATTACATTTTTACCTCAAATTTTAAGCAAAAAAGAAATAGAATAGTCAGCAAGAGCTACAAATACCCTCTTTATTACCAGTAAACAAAAGTTTGAGACCATGGTTTGAACCTGAGGCCAAACATGCAACTTTACTAATATTACATCCCCGTAAGTGTAGACATTGGGGTTTCCCTGGTGACTCAGTGGTAAAGAATCTGCCTGTCAACATAGAAGATGCAGGCTCAATCCCTGGGTTAGAAAGATCCTCTGCAGAAGGAAATGGTAACCCTGTCCAGTATTCTTACCTGAGAAATCCCATGGACAGAGGAGCCTGGAAGGGCTACAGTCCGTGGGGTCACAAAGAGTCAGAAATGACTTACTAAGTAAAGAACATCAAAGTGTAGACTCTGTGAGCTGCATATGAAGACTGTAGAGGTGACGATTAGAATCGGTCGCCTTGAAACTTGATTTTGGTCTATAGCGCAATCCAGTCAGCACAGAGTGTCAGAAAGAAAAGCCACTCAGCGATCATAATTTATGAATGGATAGAACACATCATATTAACAGAATAGAGAGCAAAATTCATATAGTCATCTCAATAAACATATAATATGTACTTAGCAAAGTCTAGTAAATTTCGTGGTAAAGAAAATTCAACAAGCAAGAAATAGAATGACATTTGCTTAAACTGAAAAAGAACATCTGTCAGTACAAAACTTGTAGCTAACATCATATTTAATGGTGAAAGACTGAAAGATTTTTCCTCAAATCAGAAAGACAAAAATATCCATCCTTATTACTTCTATTAATCATTTTTCTGAAAGTTCTATCCTGAATAATTAGGTAAAATGAATAAATTAGAGGCATCCAGATTGTAAATACAGAAGTGAAACTCTATAGATGATATAATCTGATATATAGAAAATACTATGAAATCCACAAAATAATTCTTAGAACTTATAACATGAGTTAATTCCTAGGTAAAAGATTCATTCAAAGAGTGGAAGTATATTTCTGTATAGTAATAGTAAACAACCTGAAACTGAACTAAAGACAACAATTCAAATTACAAGCATCAAAAACTAAAATATACTTAAGCAATTTGACAAAAAATGTACAAGATACTGTTGGAGAGGAAGAAATTATCCTTTACCCTCCTAGCTTCTTCTGGTTTGTCTAAGAATTAAATTGACATCACACAGATTAGAGTCAAAAAAAAGCTTAATAACATGTATCCTTGGGAGAGACCTAGGAAAACTGAGTAACTCACCAAAATGGCTGATGACCTTACCTTAAATACCATCTTCAGCTAAAAGCAAAAGTGGATGGTGGGGTAGTTGTTTGGGACTTCAAAGAAAAGGAAGACAGCTCACAAGGAGATGGACAAGCACATATTTGGTGGGGGGGAAATAAAGTTTGCTGGGCCATACAGAGACAATGGGACACAGAATGGACTCTGATCTCTAGGTCTTCTTACTCCCACCACATCTAGCTCATATTCTTTGCAGATATCTTTTGTGAGAGCTCTATTTGAGGAGTAGGCTCTCTGTATAAATTACTTTAGGTAGTTAGAGAAAGTGAAAGTCTCTCAGTTGTGTTCAACTCTTTGTGCCCCATACAG
Source organism: Bos javanicus (assembly GCF_032452875.1). NCBI lineage: Eukaryota > Metazoa > Chordata > Mammalia > Artiodactyla > Bovidae > Bos > Bos javanicus. Next base: position 59,473,284 of record NC_083879.1, on the reverse strand, counting down.
TTCATAGAATTCTACAGGCCAGAGCACTGGAGTGGGTAGCCTTTCCCTTCTCCAGGGGATCTTCCCAACCCAGGGAATGAACCCAGTTCTCCTGCATTACAGGCAAATTCTTTACCAGCTAAGCTAGAAGGGAAGCCCAGGAACATTGGTGTGGGTGAAAGTGAAAGTCTCTCAGTTGTGTCTGACTCTTTGTGACCGAATACAGTTCTTGGAATTCTCCAGGCCAGAACACTGGAGTGGGTAGCCTTTCCCTTCTCCAGGGGATCTTCCCAACCCAGGGAATGAACCCAGTTCTCCTGCATTGCAGGCAAATTCTTTACCAGCTGAGCCAGAAGGGAAGCCCAAGAACATTGGTGTGGTGAAAGTGAAAGTCTCTCAGTTGTGTCAGACTCTTTGTGACCGAATACAGTTCTTGGAATTCTCCAGGCCAGAACACTGGAGTAGGTAGCCTTTCCCTTCTCCAGGGGATCTTCCCACTCAGGGATTGAACTCAGGTCTCCTGCACTGCAGGCGGATTCTTTACCAGCCGAGCCGCAAGGAAAGCCCAAGAATACTGGAGCAGGTAGCCTCTCCCTTCTCCATTGGATCTTCCCAACCCAGGAATTGAACAGGGGGCTACTGCATCGAAGGTGGATTCTTTACCAACTGAGCTATCAGGAAAGCTCCTTAGGTAGTTAGAAAGAAGATCAAATTTCTTTCTGGGCTTTTGGCCCTTGATTCTTTTTAGCTTGAAATAATCAACATTCTAAAAGAGACATTTTGGGGTGACAATTTTGCTTCCCTTCCATTTATACAACAAAAATCTCAAAACATATTTGAACAAAAATAGAAAAGAATTAAATCAATGTTAAGACAAAGTCATAGATTGAAAGATTTAATATTGTTACAGTGACACACTACTCAAATTAATCTATGGATTCAATGCAGTCCCTATCATAATCCCACAGACATTCCTAAATGGAAGTTGAAGTTCACGTTGAAAACCAAAGGATCCAGTATAGCCAAAACAATATTCAAAAGAAGAATAAAATTGGGAGACTTACATTTCCTGACTTCAAAGCTTACTACAAAGCAATAGTAATCAAAGAGTGTGGTGCTAACATACAAATTGGCATATAGATCAACAGAATAGAATTGATTGTTCAGAAATAATCTCTTCATGATCAATTAATTTTGACAAGGTTTCTAAGACAACTGAAAGAAGAAAAATAGTTACTTCAATAAAATGATATGGAAAAAATTAGATATCCATACAAGAAATGAGATTGATCCCCTACCTCCTACCTTATACAAAAACAAACAAATAAGTACATAAATAATTCAGAAGAGATCACAGGCCTAAACATAAGAAGTCAAACTATAAAACTCTTAGAAGAAAACATAGAAATATATTGCATTCAGTAATGGCTTCTTATATAAGGCAATGAAATCACAGGTACAATAAAAATAGGCCATAAAGCACTTAATCAAAGAAGATGTTAAAAATAATCCCACCAGCAGTGAAAATGGAAAACTATACAATCACTTTGGAAGATTGTTTATTACAAAACTATTTGTGGTATAAGTGTATGATCCAGCATTGTGCTCCTTGGTATTTGCCTAAAGGAGTTGAAAACTTATGACCATCCTCACAAAAAATAAATCATGGATATTAATAGCAACTTTACTGCCAAAACTTAGATGAAACTAAGGTCTTCTTTAGTAGGTGAATGAGTAAATAAGCTATGATGTATCTTATCAGTTCAGTTCAGCCGCTCAGTCGTGTCCGACTCTTTGTATCTAATGGGGTATTACTCAGTGATAAAAACGAAGGAGCTGTCAAGCCATGAAATAATACGGAGGAAACTTAAATACATAATATTGAATGAAAGAAGTCAATCTGAAAAGGCAACATACTGTATGACTCCCATTGTATGATATTCTGAAGAAGGTAAAACTATAGAGACAGTAAAAAGATCAGTGGTTTCCAGGGGTTAATTAAATTGAAGGATGACTAAGTGGAGTAAGGAGAATTTTTTTAGGGAAACAAAATGATACTACAATGGTGGGTTCATGTCAGTATATGTTTGCCCAAGCCAACAGACTGTACAGCACCAAGAGTGAACCCTAGTGTAAACTATGAACTCTGGATGATTATGATATGTCAATGCAGGGTCATCAAGTATAACATATGTATCATTCCAGTGGGAGCTGTTAATAATGGGAGTGGAGGCTATGTATGTTCAGGAACAGGGAGTATAAGGGAAATCTCTGCACCTTCCTCTCAGTTTTTCGGGAACCTAAAATTGCTCTATAAGAAAACCTTTTACTCTGTGTCTCATTTAGTACTTTAGATAAAATCTAAGTGAATTAAATTCTCCAGCATAAAAGAAAAATCTTAAAAAAGAATAAGTATTTTAGTCATATCCATTTTTAGAAAGAGGTTGGCTCAAGTAGGCTCTCTGTAACAAGGAGGAAGCTGAGGTTTGGGGAATTAGTAGGAAAATGAAAAGTCATGGGAATGACTTGGGAAAATATGTCTGCAAACAATAGAAAACTTCCATGTACGAAAATCTATTATTTTCATATGTCCAATGAAAACAGGCAGATTCTAAGGCATATTGCTAATTCTAAAGACTTTCTGTATCATTGATAGGCTATAATAATAAAATATACAATAGTTACATTCATATTTTTGAAGAGTATCATGTTCTTAGAGAAGAAGTAGTCACATACACATACAATATTACCAACGTGAATAAATTCAAGGTTGAGGGGGAGATCAGTTTTAAATAACAGAATTACATGAAGCAGTTTTATTTAAAAAAATAAATGCAGTTTAATTTCATCCTGAACTATTTGGTAAATAAGATGTAATCAAGTAGAGATCCTGCTGGAATTAATAGACAAAGGAATATTTGTAGTTAAAATGTATTTGTTCATATATAATAAAGACCTCAAAAATACTGCTTTCTTTCAAATTAGATCTCATATAATTGTCATTTATAGCATTAATGTGCTAGGGAAGCATTTATATACTGAAACATAAGCTTCATTACATTACCATGAATTATACATTTGTGGCTCTAATTATATATTAGTTTTACCATATAAAGTAGAAGATTGAGGCAGACACATTAAGGGTATTTTAAATCAGGCCTCCTAGGGAAATGTTAATGCTACAGGTTCAGGAATATTTTTAGGATGATACATTTTACTACAAAAATGTGAAAAGAAAAGTTAATAAATTGTAATAGAGCTAATTATTATTCTTGTTAGCATATAGTATGTCTTAATTTAATTTTACTGATTTCATTAGCTGGTCCATTAAATGCAAATTTTCACTTATAGCAACCAAAATGAATTAGTGACTTATTCATTTTTGTTATACTGAAAGCTCCCATAAAATCTCTGCCAAAAAAGTCTTGCCTACTCAGTGCCTTAGGCACTGACATGTCTCCACAAGCTTTGAATATGCCTTTAGTTTCCATTGGGAAAATGTCTGTCTTATTTCAACATTCTCTATCAAATGTACTGAGTCCTTATTTTAACAACATATTTAAACCTGATGAGAATTTGACTAATATATTAATATTTCAGTGTGAAATATGTAAATTTTCCTATATGACTCTACTGTAATTGAAGCTCATATGTTTCTTCCAAAATCCTGAAAAAGTACAAAACTGTTTTCCCTTTAGAGTTTAAATACAACAGAGTTAAATTAGAGACAGTACAAACCAAGTGAAAAAACTCACATTTGGCTATCCTTTGACAGCACGAGTTTTTCTTTTTTTGTCCTTTGTCTGGCTACGTGCTTTTCTCTTTAAAATCCTCCAAGCTATGGATCATTTATCTCCTCTTTGGGGAGACTATTCTACCATCTAATACAGTTCACTAGCTATGTCAAAGTCCAACTTTCCTGACTGAGAATCAGAGTAGAGTGGAATTTCCTTATAACAGAGGGGCCATTTGACTCGTTTTATTATTTTTATTACTGAGCACCATAGTGAAGTAGCCAGTTGACTGTGTGTTCAAAGACATAGACCTGCCCTAAGGACTCACATTTCAGCAAATGATCCTTTTCCTCTGCCTAACTTGTCCAGCAGAGGACAGAGAATGCAATCATCTTGATCAATGAACCTGAGTAAAAGCAGAAGAGGCAGGACACTAATCAAATAAGTGAATCTGCTGAGGCTAATCCTTGAACGCAAAACTTTGTTTCTGGAGCACCCACAGAAGATAAACAGAAAAAAGAAGGCTAGACAATATGCTGTACTTGGCATGACTCAAATAGCCGTCCTGTAGTCACATTTCCCTTAAGTCACCTTGAGAATGCAGTGTAATGTCAGAGACCTGGACATGCATATTTTGCTTCAGACTCACTGCCACATGTAATTTTGTTATTGTCTGCAATTTTGGGTTGTAAAATATCACACTTATAATTACAAACACCCTCACAGAATAATAGATAGAAAAACAACTTGAAAATACTCGGTATTTATAAGGTTCCTCTCATAATATTCTTCATAGATTGTCACAATTAAAATTAGTCTGGGCAAAAAATCAGGATCAAGATATTCTATTAATATGTATTCTAAAGCAATCATAATAACTACTTCATTAGATTGTTGTGAAATGTATTGGGAACATGGTCCTTAAAAGTGCCAGTCATAGAGTACAGTTAACATATGGTATATCAAAATTTTCTTTTTATTTTTAAAACAATTTCTAAGATACCAATCTTAACTGAAAAGAGTTATGGACTTCTGTACAGTGTTTTTGGAACCAAAAAAATGGAAAATGCAATTTATTTTGTAAAAATTAAATGAGAAACTTGCATTGATGAGCTAATTTTCATAAATACCATAAGTAGGCAAATAATTTAATGGAAAGAAGGGAATATTATGCTAGATGGTAAAAATGGTCACTTTAGATATTAAATTTAAAATATTAAATATAAAATCATTTCTTTGAAATTCCTTTTCATCATCAATCTAAACCTCCTTTCACATTCTTCTTTTCATTCGTACCACTTGTTAGGTTTAAATTAGAAAGTTTCTTTTAATAAATGTTTAGTAAAGCCATCAGCATATTAAAAACTTAAAATAGCATGTGTATATTTAAATTTAACACATGTTTTTCCCCCAAGGGTCCAGGGAAGGGAACTGATGAAGGAACACCAATGGAAACATACAGTGGGGACAATGGGGACTGTTTTAAGGGGCAAGATCATGACAGTGGGATGGAGTGTTTGAGAAACTCAGCAACAGTGAGATCTTCCATAGCATGTGATTGAGGTGCCATGTAATTTTAAGAAACACACACACACACATTCTAAATGACTTTCAGCATATTAAGAATAAGTGTGATACAGAAGAGAGTCAATATTGACCAGAGACCCTAACAGTAAAGATCAAGAGGAGTTCTCAAAAATTCAGTGATGGGATATTTGTCTCCAGTGTCTCTCCCCTTCTTGTCCTAATGCACTGACGGAGTCATGCCTCTGTGGACAAAACTGTTCCATTAAATAAATTAAAAATAAATAAAATCCTCTTGGTGAAAGAGGAGAGTGAAATTTGTCTTAAAACTCAACATTCAAAAAACTAAGATCATAGCATCCGGTCCCATCCCTTCATGGCATATACAGGGGGAAATGATGGAAACCATGCCAGGCTTTATTTTCTTGGGCTCCAGAATCACTGCAGATGATGACTGCAGCCATGAAATTAAAAGAGGTTTGCTTCCTGGAAGAAAAGCTCTGACCAACCTAGATAGCATATTAAAAAGCAGAGACATTACTTTGCCAACAAAGGTCCATCTGGTCAAAACTATGGTTTTTCCAGTAGTCATGTATGGATGTGGGCTTCCCTCAAAGCTCAATAAGAATCTGCCTTCAATGCAGGAGACCTGGATTCAGTTACTGGGTTGGAAGATCCCTTGGAGAAGGAAATGGTGACCCACTCCAATAATCTTGCCTGAAAAATCCCATGGACAGAGGAACATGGCAGGCTACAGTCCATGGGGTCACAAAGCATTGGACACAACCACCACTGCCGCCACGTATGGATGTGAAAGTTGGACCATAGAGAAAGCTTAGCACCAAAGAATAGATGCTTTTGAACTGAGGTGTTGGAGAAGACTCTTGAGAGTCCTTTGGATGGCAAGGAGATCAAACCAGTCAATCCTAAAGGAAATCAATCAGTCCTGAATATTCATTGGAAGGACTGATGCTGAAGCTGAAACTCCAATACTTTGGCCACCTGATGAGAAGAACTGACTCATTGGAAAAGACCCGGATGCTGGAAAAGAGTGAAATCAGAAGGAGTAGGGATGACAGAGGATAAAATGGTTGGATGACATCACCTACTCGATGGACATGAGTTTGAGCAAGCTCCCGGGGTTGGTGATGGACAGGGAAGCCTGGCATGCTGCAGTCCATGGGTTTGCAGAGTTGGACATGACTGAGTGACTGAACTGAACTGAACTAAACATTTGAGTAAGCATAGAATGTCACATGCCATTCCAATAAACAACAAATGTTGTCTGCCATCAAGACATCAGCTATTGCCATACCCCAGAATGTGTGCCTAGAGGACAATTATGGATAAAGGAAAACAGAATACTGGCCCTAGAAGCTAAGATGCATATCTATGGAATAATCCAGACTCAATAATCCCAGACTGTTGAATCTTCCCATACGTAGAAAAGTAGTAATATCATTAACTGGAGATGTCTGTTTTTGTGATTAGCAATAATCACTTGATGTTCAACTACTATGTTTTTTCTGGCAAAATATTCCTTTATATCCTTTATATTTCTTTATCTCCTCCCTTACCTCTTTGGGACAGTTCCTCAGAGCTTTCAGAGAGACTATCTCCCAGGCTATAGTTTTCAGTAAAATCCACAAATAAAATATAACTCCAACTTTTAGGTTGTGTGTTTCTCTACAGTTGACATCTTGAAGAAGAAAGGAAAGATGCATCTGAGTCAAACACTCCAGCCATCAGCTTCAAGTATTTGTCATATATAAGGTCACTGGGTATGTAAGTACACAATCATCTCAGGTGAAATTGAAGACGGTGGTCAAAAAATTATTAACAAACATAAATTACATTTTGATGTATTTAAGAAATCTCTGTGTGTGTGTGTGTGTGTGTGTGTGTGTGTGTGTGCGTGCTAAGTCACTTTAGTTGTATTGTGTCTGACTCTTTGCTACCCTATGGACTGTAGCCCTCCAGGCTCCTCTGTCCATGAGATTCTCCAAGCAAGAAGACTGGAGTGTGTTGCCATGCTCTCCTCCAGGGGATCTTCTCCACCCAGGGCTCAAACATGTTTTCTATATCTGCTCCATTGGCAGGCAAGTTCTTTATCATTAGTACCACCTGGGAAGCCTACCTTAATGCAAAATATACATATGTATAAAACATATTTTTAAATAAAGAAATTCAGTCCTAACTTCAGTCTTGTGATGTTGGGATGGGAGTTTGAGATGATCTAGGCTATCCAAATGTACTAAAAATTAATAATTATTCTTGATGTATTTTAATATACTAACATATCCACATTAAAAGCACTCTGTCAGATGAAAATATTTCACAATAGACAGGGTTTAATTTAAATAAATACAATTCATTGACACTTTTGGAGTTTGGTTAAGGGAAGAGGTAAGCAGGAGAGGCTGTAGTCCATGTGATCAGATTGGCTAGTTTTCTGTGTGTCTGCCCTCTGATGCCCTCTCGCAACACCTACCATCTTACTTGGGTTTCTCTTATCTTGGATGTGGGGTATCCCTTCATGGCTGCTCCACCAAAGCCCAGCTGCTGCTCCTTACCTTGGACGAGGGGTATCTCCACACAGCCACCCCTCCTGACTATGGACATGGGGTTGCTCCTCTTGGCCGCGTCCCCTGACCTCAGGCATGTGGTAGCTCCTCTGGAATGTGAAGAAAGCTGAGTGCCGAAGAATTGATGCTTTTGAACTGTGGTGTTGGAGAAGACTCTTGAGAGTCCCTTGGATTGCAAGGAGATCCAACCAGTCCATCTTAAAGGAGATCAGTCCTGGGTGTTCACTGAAAGGACTGATGCTGAAACTGAAACTCCAATACTTTGGCCACCTCATGCGAGGAGTTGACTCATTGGAAAAGACCCTGATGCTGGGAGGGATTGGGGCCAGAAGGAGAAGGGGATGATAGAGGCTGAGATGGGTGGATGGCATCACCAACTCGATGGACATGAGTTTGAGTGAACTCTGGGAGTTGGTGATGGACAGGGAGGCCTAGCGTGCTGTGATTCATGGGGTTGCAAAGAGTCAGACATGACTGAGCAACTGAATTTAACTGAAGCAGGAGAGACCCTCTTGAACTACTTCAGGCAGCTTCATTTCTATAGTTGATACACAGAATTTCCTTCCATTTCATAAACAGTATTTACATCCCATTCCTTTCATATTGTCATTTGTCATTTTTACTGTCAATATGATGGTATTTCAGAAGCTAATGGAGAAATTTCTAAAAGAAATGAATTTCTTCTTTGCTCATCTAATACTTCTGCATGATTAAACTCCATTTAAAAAATAGTGTTGGAAGGCAGCTATTTCAACTCCATTCTCTTACAATCTTTATCCCAGCAACTATCTCTTAAGATTTGTTGGCTTAATTAATTACAACTTGGACATCATTAACCTCTCTGGAGGCACAAGAAAGCTTGATTTTCTTTGGAACCCTAACCATGGGAAACCATTATTAGAGTTTGAGTGTGTGTGTGTGTGTGTGTGTGTGTGTGTGTGTGCTTCTGTGCACACACACATATATATATAGCTAAATATATGCTACATAACTATATATATATATGATTTATAAAACTATAAAATACATTTTATGCTGAGGGCTGAGTTTCTCTTTTTCATTCTACTCTGTATTTTGCAGAACATTTGAAATGTGCTAGCAGTTTGTACAAAAGACAGGAGAAGCTAAGCTATTTCATGAATTCCCAGCACATGACTCTGTGAAGTCTTTTGTCAGTAAGCCAACCTTCAATTAATCACAAAGTCTGAGAGTACTCTAATACCTAACATATTATTTCCAGGCTTGACAACTGTAAAGACAACCCTGGAAGGCAATTCCCTTCCTCTATTTCAATGCTTCTGAAGCCTTGACATAAAAAGAGGTGATGGATGCAAAGACCTTTCAAGTTAATGTGCTTGCTGCTCGAGTTTCTGTCATGACAAACTATTTTTATATGTCTATCAATCTACTTAGATAGTAGATGCTTAATTATTTAGGAATTAAAAGAATGAAAATATCTTCCTTTCCTTAAGGGAGAATTTTTTTTTTTACTCAGTGTGTAAGTTATGTACGTTGCATTTCTCTTATTTCTGCTATTAAAAAAAAAAAAAAAACAACACTATAAATCTCTGGATATGCTCCCAATTAAATAAAGTAACAATTTTGAATTAAGAATGTCAATGTATGGCAAAACCAATACAATATTGTAAAGTAAAAAAATAAATAAAACTGAGATAAAAATAAATATAAATAAAAAACAACAACAACAAAAAAACAAAAATCAACGGCAAATAGAAATTTACAATATCTAAAAATATACATCAGGTAACTTTGGCTTTGAATGAAAAGAAAAGTTTATGCTTTAATCCTTCCATTAAAACAATTAAAATGCAAAAAAAAAAAAAAAGAATGAAAACATCTTCCTTTCCTCAGTGGGGGGGTGGGGGCTGGGAAACAGAATGCCAGTTGTGTTTCTTGCATTTTTCTTATTTCCATATATATATATATATATATATATATATATATATATATATGATCTATAAATCTCTGGATATACTCCTGATTAAATAAAGTCACAATTTTGAATCATGCCTTTATGTAAAAGAAAATTTCCAATTAACTTTCCTCTTCAAGTTCTAGAAAAGTGATAGGCTATTGAAGTGGAGACAATGTATTCAAGATTGATCTGATCTAAAACTATAAAAAAAAAAAGTACAAGAATAGGAAAAAATAATAAGTGTTCATCTTTTTATTTATTTTCTAATTTCTGAGGAAGAAAGTTAACAGTTGTATTCATTTTTAATGGTGAACTACTACAACTATATTTCATTGAAGACAAAACATTTAGTATTAAAAAATTACATTTACAAATCTCAGCAATAAACACTATTTATCTAACACTAATTTACATACATTTCATTTAGGGAATACTTTTTTTGACCTTCACTCTTCATAAGGCTACTAAAAAATAAATGTAAACAATTGGAATGCATCGTACAGTAGTATTAATTACAATTTAACCGTTGTGGAAATTGAATTTGACATCATCTCAAAAGTTTTCCAGAGGTAACTAATAAAGCCAGGGGGTTGTTTTATTTATTAAATATAGAAACTGTATTTGATAACATTTACTAAAGAGCCTCTTGATGAAAGTGAAAGAGGAGAGTGAAAAAGTTGGCTTTAAAGCTCAACATTCAGAAAACGAAGATCATGGCATCCGGCCCCATCACTTCATAGTAAATAGATGGGGAAACAGTGGAAACAGTGTCAGACTTTATTTTTCTGGGCTCCAAAATCACTGCAGATGGTAATTGCAGCCATGGAATTAAAAGATGCTTACTCCTTGGAAGGAAAGTTATGACCAACCTAGACAGCATATTCAAAAGCAGAGACATTACTTTGCCAACAAAGGTCCGTCTAGTCAAGGCTATGGTTTTTCCAGTGGTCATGTATGGATGTGAGAATTGGACTATAAAGAAAGCTGAGCACCGAAGAATGATGCTTTTGTACTGTGGTGTTGGAGAAGACTCTTGAGAGTCCCTTGGACTGCAAGGAGATCCAACCAGTCCATCCTAAAGGAGATCAGTCCTGAGTGTTCATTGGAAGGACTGATGTTGCAGCTGAAACTCCAATACTTTGGCCACTTGATGCAAAGAGCTGACTCATTTGAAAAGACCCTGATACTGGTAAAGGTTGGACAGGAGGAGAAGGGGACAACAGAGGATAAGATGGTTGGATGGCATCACTGACTCAATGGACATGGGTTTGGGTGGACTCTGGGAGTTGGTGATGGACAGGGAGGCCTGGCGTGCTGGAGTTCATGGGGTCACAAAGAGTCGGACATGACTAAGTGACTGAACTGAACTGAACTGAACAAGTACTATTGGTCTTCCCTGGTGGCTCAATTGTAAAGAATCTGCCTGCCATTTCAGGAGGTGCAGGTTCAATCATTGGGTCAGGAAGATCCCCTGGAGGAAGGCATGACAACCCATTCTAGTATTCCTGCCTGGAGAATCCCATAGACAGAGGAACCTGGTGCTGATAGTAAAGACACTACTGAATTGACTGAGCACACATACATTCATTTTTAAAAGTATGCTAAGTGAAAAGAAACCTATCCTTAAGACTTAAATATCATTCATGTGTTAGAGAATATAGATGTCTTTTTCTCTATTGTTACACTGTTAACTAAAATCCTTGGATATTGTATGTAAAACATGATTCTGGAAAGTACAGGGAGAAAAGTAGAGTATTAGGGGACCTCAAAACCCAGGGAGTTATATGAGTCCCTCCCTCTCCTTTCCTGAGAGAAAAAGTATTTTCTTTGGTGCAACAAATTGTGTGTATTGTCTTTCTCTGTCTTGTTTTACTTCATTCTAGACATGGAGCTGAAGAAATAAATGACCCAGAAATGCCAATGTGCAGACACAATAAAAGCCCCAACAAAGCCTGCTATCTCCAGACAAAAGACCAGGATAAAGAGCAATCTAGCAAAACAGAAAACCTTTAGGAAGTAACTATTCTTTACAGCCAACAGCCATCGTAAAAATAACAAAAATCAAGTCAATATTGTGTCTCATTGTCCAGCTATACCAGCAAAGTTTGAATGGAGACGTAGATTTCTAGGCTGTGACAATATATCCCAACATCCTACCAGGGCGATGGCCAAGGAAGCAAATGGCATCTCAGGTTTTCATCCTTGACACTGTGGTGTCAGAGGAGACCACATAGGAAGATTGGATCACCCTTCACTGGCAGCAACAGACATGCCTTTCCTCCACCCTGTGGTGCTGTCAGAAGTGGTGAATCAGGACCATTACCATACCCAGTGGTAGAAAGGCCACCCCATATGCAGTGTCACTGGAAAATGCATGGAAAGCTAGAATGCCCACCCCTTCTCAGCATTAAACAGGAGCAACCCCCATCTAGGGTGTAAATGGGAGTTCCCATCTTGGCTTCCCCAAGTGGGGGACCTGGATTTTTACCTCCACCTGTTAATGAGACAGAGTGCCATGCCTTCCTTTGCCAGAGAAAGTAAGTTAAAGCAAAAAGTTTAAATAAGATCCAGAGACTCACATAACACCAAAAAATATTCCTATGTCAATCAATAACCCCTTGTCATACCAAAACACAAAAATATTATAACACAAAAATATTCAGGTTGCAATCAATAACTCTTTGTCATACCAGGAATAAGGAAATTCTCAAACTAAATGAAAAAATGTATATATATATAATCAACAGATGTCCTTACTGAGATTTACTGAGCTAGCAGAAATGTTGGAATTATGTGATACCTATTTCAAAGCATCCATGACAAAAGTGCTTCAATAAGCAATTATGAATGCACTTGAAGCAAATGTAAAAATAAAAATATCAGACTAAGAAATAGAAGATGCAGAGATGAAACAAATGGAAAATAATACAATAGCCAAAATTAAAACAACAGAAACCTCTGCGAATGGGCTCAGTAGCAGAACAAAAGAGAGAAAATTATCAGGGAATTTTAAATGAAACAATATAAATACCACAATCTGAATGAAAGAGAAAAAAATAGACAGAAAAAAATAATGAATAGAAACTCAGGGACCTGAGACACTATACAAAATGATCTAACATTTGTATCATAAAGCTCCTTGTCTTTACATTTAATTTAATTTTGGATATATTAGGTTGGTACAGAAGTAATTGTGGTTCTGGACCATGATGTTTAAGTCATTATAACTAGGTTCAAACATATCTTTATTAATCAAAACAGGAACCATTACTATCAACGCATTTTTGCCAATGAGAAATGTTTGTTCATTCCTGTAGCATAAAATCATTGCTTTGAGATTTGACAAACTCTTGGAAAAGATTTTTCTGCCTCCTGGTTGTGGAAGTGCTTCCCTTGTAAAAAGTTGCCGAGATGCTTGAAGAAGTGGTAATCAGTTGGCAAGAGGTCAGGTGAATATGACAGATGAGGCAAAACTTCGTAGCCCAGTTCGTTCAACTTTTTAAAGTGTTGGTTGTGCAACATGTGGTTGGGAGTTTTCTTGCAGAAGAAGTATGCCCATTTTGTTAACCAATGCCAGCTGCAGGTATTGTAGTTTTCAGGGCATCTCATCAATTTGCTGAGCATTACTTCTCAAATATAATGGTTTTGCCAGGATTCAGAAAGCTGTTATAGAGCAGACCAGCAGCAGACCACCAAACAGTGACCATGACCTTGCTTTGGGGTGCAGATTTGGCTTTGGGAAGTGTTTTGAAGCTTCTTCTCCATCCAACTACTGAGCTGGTCATCACCAGTTTTGTAAAATCCACTTTTCGTCACATGTCACAATCCGATCGAGAAATGGTTTGTTGTTGTTGCATAGAATAAGAGAAGACGACACTCCAAAACGATGATTTTTTTTTTTTTTTTTGGTTTGTGGTCAGCTAATGAGGCACCAACTTACCGAGCTTTTTCACCTCTCCAATTTACTTCAGATGCCAAATGATGATAGAATGATCGACACTGAGTTCTTCTGCAACTTCTCATGTAGTTGTAAGAGGATCAGCTTTAATGATCCTTTCAGTTGGTCATTATCAACTTCCAATCACCAACTCAATGGACGTGAGTTTGAGCAAACTCCAAGAGATAGTGAAAGACAGGGAAGCCTGGTGTGCTGTGGTCCATGGTGTTGCGAAGAGTCGGACATGACTTAGCAACTGAACAACAACTTTCGATAGCCAGCCACTGAACTCCTCAACTTCAAAACACATCTTTGCAAAACTTCTTGAACCACCTCTGCTCTTTATGTTCATTAGCAATTTGAAAGCCAAATGAGTTGTTGATGTTGCAAGTTGTCTCTGCTGCTTTATGACCCATTTTGAACTTGAATAAGAAAAACATTTGAATTTTCCTTTCATCTAACAAATATCATTTCCCTAGTCAAAAATAAATACAGAATAAACAGCAAGTAATGTAATTAGCAAAAAAAAAAAAAAACATAAAGCAAGAAATGCACATTAAAATAATGCACAATATAACCACATTGCAATTAACAATGCAAAATGGCAATTACTTTCTCACAAATCTAATATTTGTACTCTAGCACCAAGAGCAATTCAATTATATTAGCAAAAGTATTAAAACTCCTGTAAACTGTTTTGAAAAACCTATCCCCAAAGCTAAAAGCTTGACATAGGAACAATGTTATTTTGGATTTACACTTTGCCCAAATATGTATCTTGCTTCCTGATCCAAGAATTAACCTGAGACCAGCAAATCTATTCTGGTAGGAATCACTTATTCAGTTCAGTGCAACAGTCTTTATTAAGTACTTGCAAGGGCTCAAGCCCTCTGTATTTTCACAGGCTGTTCTCCCTTCCTGGGATGTATTTTTTCATCTTGCCCACTTGGCAAATTCCCACTCTTCATCAAGTTCAGTCCAAATCCAATCTTCACTGACTCTCTCAAAAAGGTATGAGAGTTCCTTCATTTTTACTTATAATTTACTTGTCAACATTATCTGTATGTTACTCAAGACATCATGCATTGATTTATCCCTCTAACTAAACTGTGTTCTTTCAGAAGCTAGGACTCTTTCTTCTCATCTTTGCTACTCCAATTGCACTGAAATTCATTCTGTCATAAAGTGTTTTCAGTAATTACCTTTTACACAAACAAATGAATTAATATATTCAGCCACACATCAGATTTTTTAAAAAATATCTACTGCGTACCAGGCATAGTAATAGAGTCAGGTACTCATGGTGAGTGGATAGTATTACTCATTGTTCTGAAGAATTCAAATAGTAAGGAAGACATACCTTTAGAGTAAAGCAATTATGATGAAAGGCAATAAACTGTATATAGTCTCCTTGCTTTGTAAAATTTTAAGGATAAACACAGTTTTGTGTCTTTATATGCTGGGAAGCCAAATGTGTCCCACAGTATCTTACTGTGTATAATATTTTACATGTTTAGAAAAGGAAAGATCAAAGCACTTCTACAATACTAGTCTTATAACTGCCCCTATCACCTTTCAACCAATAACATCAAATTTTAACTACTTGACTAAATTACCTTGCTAACACATACCATAGGGCCTAGCATACAACAAGTTCTCAATAAATAATAAATTGAACTTTTAAGCTTCTATTTTATTTATTTATTTTAATTTTGTTTTTTATTTTATTTTTTAACTTTACAATATTGTATTGGTTTTGTCATATATCAACATGAATCCACCACAGGTATACACGTGTTTCCCATCCTGAACCCTCCTCCCTCCTCCCTCCCTGTACCATCCCTCTGGGTCATCCCAGTGCACCAGCTCCAAGCATCCAGTATCGTGCATCGAACCTGGACTGGCGACTCATTTCATATATGATATTATACATGTTTAAAATTACTTAAGGATGAGAGTGAGTACTGTCCCTTAAGGTGTTAAATAGAGGTTTTGGTATTTTAAATACATTGAGTGCAAATGAAGTTAGAAATCTCAGAGTTTAGCACCTGGTATATTCTCCAAATTTTCCTTTCACCCAGAAATTTTATACCTTGTTATATAATCTCCATAATCTGCCTCACATACTTTATTTTAGCATGAGAATGTTTAAAAATACATGCATAAAAATAAAATATTTGCTATATCCTGAAAAATAAATAAATTGAAAAAAATAGTTGAAAAAATGGCGTAAATTAGTACTATACAAACTTTTACATTCTGATAATTCTTTTTGAATATATATATAGTTTAAATTATGTTTCCTACTGCTGAGGCTGAAACTCCAATACTTTGGCCACCTCATGCTAAAAGTTGACTCATTGGAAAAGACCCTGATGCTGGGAGGGATTGGGGGCAGGAGGAGAAGGGGACGACAGAGGATGAGATGGCTGGATGGCATCACCGACTCTATGGACATGAGTTTGGGTGAACTCCGGGAGTTGGTGATGGACAGGGAGGCCTGGCATGCTGTGATTCATGGGGTCACAAAGAGTCGGACACGACTGAGTGACTGAACTGAAATGACCTATACTAATATATCGAGTGGCTTTAAAATATGCAAAATATAAAAAGGAGTGAAAAATAGGTGAAGTTAATTACAATATAAATTGTGCATTAGGTAATAAAATAACAGCATTTGTATAATATTTTATAAATATTTAATATCAATTTAAATGTCTAGTTCTTATTTTAGCATCAGTTCAGTTCAGTTCAGTCTCTCGTGTCCAACTCTTTGCGACCCCATGAATCACAGCACACCAGGCCTCCCTGTCCATCACCAACTCCCGGAGTTCACCCAAACTCACGTCCATTGAGTTGGTGATGCCATCCAGCCATCTCATCCTCTGTCGTCCCCTTCTCCTCCTGCCTGCAGTGCCTCCCAGCATCAGGGTCTTTTCCAATGAGTCAACTCTTTGCATGAGGTGGCCAAAGTACTGGAGTTTCAGCTTTAGCATCATTCCTTACAAAGAAATCCCAGGGCCGATCTCCTTTAGAATGGACTGGTTGGATCTCCTTGCAGTCCAAGGGACTCTCAAGAGTCTTCTCCAACACCACAGTTCAAAAGCATCAATTCTTCATTACTCAGCCTTCTTCACAGTCCAACTCTCACATCCATACATGACCACAGGAAAAACCATAGCCTTGACTAGACGGACCTTTGTTGGCAAAGTAATGTCTCTGTTTCAATATGCTATCTAGGTTGGTCATAACTTTCCTTCCAAGGAATAAGTGTCTTTTAGTTTCATGGCTGCAGTCACCATCTGCAGTGATTTTGGAGCCCCCAAAAATAAAGTCTGACACTGTTTCCAGTGTTTCCCCATCTCTTTCCCATGAAGTGATGGGACCAGATGCCATGATCTTCGTTTTCTGAATGTTGAGCTTTAAGCCAACTTTTTCACTCTCCACTTTCACTTTCATCAAGAGGCTTTTTAGTTCCTCTTAACTTTCTGCCATAAGGGTGGTGTCATATATACATGTATATTATTTTTTATATCCTGTTTGACTATTATTTACTATAAGGTATTGAATATAGTTCCCTGTGGATATCTGTTCTTTTTAAAACTAATTGAAAGATGCCATTTAAAAAGTATTTTATGGTTTAAACCAATGGAAACCTTCATTTCAAAAATTTGAAACAAGAAAAAAGTTTCTAAATTTTTCATGCAGGTAATTAATGTGAGAGCTTGTACAGGTAATCTGTAACAAAATCATAGAAATATGTCAACTTTTCCAAAGCTTTGATTCAGCAATGCTCTTTACATAGTACAATCCACTGAGAATAAATAGATGTTAGTGGCACTGTTTCAATCCCTGTATATTGCAAAACTTCCCCTAATCCCTCAGGATACTGCACTTATTGGACTTGGCACTTAGCAAGGGAGAATAAATATGTATGTTATTTTTGATAAAGTTGCATATAAATAGAAGTTGAATAGTTTTTTTTTTTTTTTAACCTACCAGTATCAGTATTCTTATACAGTTCTTGGCTACAAGCAATTCACTTTGACAACCACTGGAGTAAAATTCTGTAAATTTCTTGAAATGAAAATTTTCAGAGACATCCTTTTTAGAAAGGAACAGAGTAGAGTGTATTCTATTCCATAATCATTAACAAACTTCTGTGATAGAATACCATGGGAGATAACTGTCTTTGAACTTCACCTTCTCTGAAAGGTGAAATTTTAACTACTGGTTCTCAGACTCAGAATCTGGCACCAGAGCCTAATTCTTTTCTAATATCACATTCTTTTCTCTCTGTTCTGTTTTACAGTTTTCTATATTCCAACATATGTTAATTCAATAAATACTTACGTTTCTCACTTACAGAGAGACTATTTTGAATAGTTCAATATCAGACTAGCTTTATATTACAACTTGTTTCAATTGGTTGTACTTAGAGTGCAAATTTAATACCAAATACATTCGGCTGTGTGTTTACTTTTTGAAAGGAGTGAGATAAGTTTTACATCCCTAGAATTTTAGATTTACATTCAGATGATTTTTCTTCTAAAGTGATTACTTTCTGTGGAGAGTTTTTATGGAAAGTTAAATTATCTTTCTAGATACTTATTAGAGAAATATGCATCCACATTTTTTCTAAACTAAAATCTAGGATAACTAATTACACATATTTTTACATAACTTCTATTTATCTCTATCCACAAATAATATTTACCATTTAAAGATGAATCTAACTTTATAACATCGTTCACTTTCTTATAATGAATAACTAATACAAATTTTTAGTGTATTCATTTTAAGTATTACTTTAGTTAATAAAGTTGTATTTCCTGCTTTTCAGTTTAAGAACAGAATTATAACCAAATCAACCAAATAGACGTAAAATTATACATATATATATATGTGTGTGTATATATATATGTATATAGTTCAGTTGCTCAGTCATGTCTGAGTCTTTGCGACCTCATGGACTGCAGCACACCAGGTTTCACTGTCCATCACCAACTCCCAGAGCTTGCTCAAACTCATGTCCATCAAGTCGGTGATGCCATCAAGCCATTTCATTCTGTTGTCCCCTTTTCCTCCTGCCTTCAGTCTTTCCCAGCATCAAGGTCTTTTCTAATAAGTCAACTCTTGGCATCAGGTGGCCAAAGTATTGGAGTTTCAGCTTCAGCATCAGTCCTTCCAATGAATATTCAGGACTTATTTCCTTTAAGATGGATTGGTTACATCCCCTTGCAGTGCAAGGGACTCTCAAGAGTCTCCTCCAATACCACAGTTCAAAAGCATAAATTCTTCAGTTCTCAGCTCTCTTTATAGTCCAACTCTCACATCTATACATCACTACTGGAAAAATCACAGCTTTGACTAGATGGGCCTTTGTTGGCAGTAATGTCTCTGCTTTTCAATATGCTATCTAAGTTGGTCATAACTTTTCGTCCAAGGAGCAAGCATCTTTTCATGGATGAAATCACCATCTTCAGTGATTTTGGAGCCCCCCAAAATGAAGTCTGCTACTGTTTCCACTGTTTCCCCATCTGTTTGCCATGAAGTGATGGGACCAGATGCCATGATCTTGTTTTCTGAATGTTGAGTTTTAAGCCAACTTTTTCACTCTCCTCTTTCACGTTCATCAAGAGGATCTTTAGTTCTTCACTTTCTGCCATAAGGGTGGTATCATCTGCATATCTGGGGTTATTGATATTTCTCCCAGCAATCTTGATTCCAGCTTGTGCTTCTTCCAGCCCAATGTTTCTCATGATGTCCTCTACATATAAGTTAAATAAGCAGGGTGACAATATACAGCCTTAACGTACTCCTTTCCCTATTTGGACCCAGTCTGTTGTTCCATGTCCAGGTCTGTTGCTTCTTGACCTGCGTACAGATTTCTGAAGAGGCAGGTCAGGTGGTCTGGTATTCGCATCTTCTGAAGAATTTTCCAGAGTTTGTTGTGATCCACACAGTCAAAGGCTTTGGCATAGTCAATAAAGCAGAAGTAGATGTTTTTCTGGAACTCTCTTGCTTTTTTGGTGATCCAACAGATGTTGGCAATTTGATCTCTGGTTCCTCTGCCTTTTCTAAAATCAGCTGGAAGTTCATGGTTCATGTATTGTTGAAGCCTGGCTTGGAGAATTTTGAGCATTACTTTGTTAGCCTGTGAGATGAGTGCAATTATGCAGTAATCTGAGCATTCTTGGGCATTGCCTTTCTTTTGGATTGGAATGAAAACAACTTTTCCAGTCCTGTGGCCACTGCTGAGTTTTCCAAATTTGCTGGCATATTGAGAGTAGCACTTTCACAGCATCATCTTTTAGGATTTGAAATAGGTCAACTGGAATTTCATCACCTCCACAAGCTTTGTTCATAGTGATGCTTCGTAAGGCCCACTTGACTTTACGTTGCAGATGTCTGGCTCTATATCCCTGGAGAAGGGATAGACTACCCATTCCACTATTCTTGGACTTCCATGGTGGCTCAGAGAGTAAAGAATCCACCTGCAATGTGGGTGACCTGGGTTCGATCCCTGGGTTGGGAAGATCCCCTGAAGGAGGACATGTCAACCCATTCCAGTATTCTTGACTGAAGGTCTACAATCTATGGGTTCACAGAGTTAGACATGACTGAACCATTAAGCACAGCACAGCATATATATACATACATACATACATATACACATATATATATATATTTATATACACATACATACTTATATAGATATATATGCACATACATATAAAGAAGAATATGTGTTTTGAGTACATGAGAGCTCTATTCCTTGACGACACCATGTTTTATTCGGTTTCCCACAATGCTTACCACAGTAAGCATTACCACTAATACTGCACTAAATTTATATTTAATCTTCTAAAAATAATTTTGTATTTTATTCAGCAATTTTACTTCATATATGCTATGTGTGGTCATCACAAATAAATATATTGGTTCATGCCTTTTCATGTAATATTATCAATGCAGTTTTAAAACATTAACACAGTTATAATAATGATCTTAATGTATCTTTCCCTTAAATGTTATATATCTATTTCTAAAAGCTCAGTTTTTGAAAACAAGTTTTCATATCTTCAAACAGATTTGATATAATCATTTTGATTTTAGAAATGTAATTTTTCAAAGATTTTGTAAATGACCCTTTGGGGGCTTATTCATTATTTATAAATCTTGAGTTGAACTCGGTTTGTGTAATCAGTAAGATTGACCCTTTTGCAATTAGAGCAAATAGTTCATTTAGAGTTTAGTTTGCAATAAATCATACTTGCAAGTTATTTATATACGTGCAAGGTTAGTGCTACAAATCACCCTTGTTTTTGCTCTATGTCAAAAACACTTTCTCAGAGAAGGAAGGAGAGACAATTATGAATTTGATTCTGTGATAGTACCTAGTATATTAATTATTTATAAGTTTATTTTTTATATATAATTCAGGTTTCTGCCTCACATCCTTAAGCATATGTGTGCAGCCATACAAGCATGAATCACAAGAAAAGCTGCCTATTGTTTTCATTTATCACCACATTTATTTTTTATCATCTTACACTTCCGTTCTTTTCTCCTTGAACATCGCTCAGTTTGGAAGCTGACTAGTTTGGTTTGGATGCAAGTGAGACTTTATCACAATGAGTGACTCTGCTCTGCAAAGGAATTGATTGTTAGGTCACCTCAGTTTGTTTCCATCCATGTAAGATGAACCATTTAAACAAAAAGAGCCTACTATGTGCTTTGTTTAATGAAAAGGTATTAAGGATGAAAAGAACATTAAAAACTCAGCTCTCAAAAACTTTATATATGGTCTTTCACCAACATTTCTGCATCCTTGACTTATGTACTGTCATATATTAAACTTGTTATCTCATTTCACAAATAAAACTCTTTAAATGAACAAATGTTTTGAAATAACTATCCTATCCACATTCTCATTAATAGCTACCATTGTATATCAGACACTAACAGATTCTAAATACATGCTTTACATATATTGTTATTTAACCCAAAGAAAAGCTATGAAATAAATCCTCTGATACCCACTTTTTATAAATGATGACATTGTGGCTTTGATGGATGAGGAAACTTTTGTAAAGTCCCACCAATAGCATCATCCTCTGCAATCACATTGACAATATGTTCTGACCCATGTGCCAAATTCTTAGTCACTGTGGCAAGGTATTTAATCATAGTTTCTTATTCTATTTAAGTAAGTTTGTTTAAATTGAATTTTTTCCAAAGTTGTTAGCACTAAGCATGGGATTTTTTCCATCATCTACAGCATTTATGCATAGCCTAATTTTCCAACTACATAATCTGATTAAGTTCTTGAGAGCAATCTTGTATAGCAGATATCACTATCCACCATTTTCAGATGAAGATAAATTGCCTCAGAAACTCTAGGGGTTTTGCCCAATATTAAACAGATGATCAGTGTCCCAGCTAAAATGTCAGCTTCCATTTTTTTCTTCCATTAATAACTTCAGATTCTTCTATGGCTTTAGTGAATTTTTTGATAAATTTTGGTGAAACATGCTAAATGTGCCCTTCCATTGGTCATGTAACTTGGCCTATTCTAACAATGTATTTAAATGAACTTGCAACAAGAAGAAGAAGTAAAATGGAAATAGTTGTGGTACACGTATTTATCCATCCGCAGAGAGAAGGAGTAGAATAAGAGAGTGACAGGGCAGCGCTCCTCAGGATACCTGATGCCACAGCCTAGAGCAAACTAGATATTTAAATTGACCTGCCTCCGTAGAGGGGGCTTCCCTGGTGGCTTAGACAGTAAAGCATCTGCCTGCAATGTGGGAGACCTGGGTTCAATCCCTGGGTTGGGAAGATCCCCTGGAGAAGGAAATGGCAACCCACTCCAGTACTCTTGCCTGGAAAATTCCTTAGATGGAGGAGCCTAGTAGGCTACAGTCCATGGAATCTCAGAGTCGGACACGACTGAACAACTTCACTAGTTCACTGGTTCACCTCCATAAAGAAAGGAACCCCGCAAGCTTCTCTCCAAGAGTTGTAAGCTAGAACCCAAAGACACTTTGCTAAAAATAAAATCCCTGCTGAATAAAATATTCTTTTCTAAACTACACAGGTTGTATGATGTCAGAGCAGAAAGAGGAGTTTTCCTAGATCACAATTTAGGAAAATAGGATTTCTGCTTGAAATGGAAAAGAGAAATATCAAATTCAATTCTACAAGTATGGCAATCATTTATCATGGTAAGTAAGACAAAAATATGATCTTCTTCCCTCTCAACCAGTTTTTCTAAGCTTCACCTGCTACTGAAACTTGCTCAGGTACTCCGACATGTTCTATACCATCAATATTGCCTTTGCACAGCGATATAATTTTGTGAATTTTTTTTCCTCCAAGTGGCTGTGCATTCCATGCTCCATGTATTCTTTTTACTAGCATATTGTATTACTTCAGGAACATCTAACTTTAGGTGCTCATGTCTGTGAATACTTTCTTGACTGTACCAGACAATAGGATCTTTTGTTTCTACAGTATTTGCTTATACCTGCATATCCAGTATGCACTATTCTCAATTGAAGCGTAGGCAGAAAAAATTTTGCATTTTTCACAACTGGTTCATTGAATGGTCTAATAGGTAAATTGACATAAACAGATTACAGGGGAAAAATAATTTCATGCAGAGAGGATTCGTATAAAAATATGAGACTCAAGAAAGTGACCAAAGCAGGAGGTCTTTATATCTTTTAGACAAAAAAGCAATACATTTGTGCAAAATTAACAAGACAAAGGGGTTTGGGCTTAGGGGAGTAAGTTAGTGAGGAAGTAGCAAGATTTGTTTATATCACCTTCTCAGCCCTAAATTCCCTGTCTCTGGTAATAAGGATGCATGTGACAGGGTAACATGTTCTGAAATCCTGGAGAAATCTATGCTGGTTCCTTGTCTGTTGTTGTTGTTTAGTCACTGAGTCATGTTGTTGAACTCCAAAAAAAAACTTTTAAAATATTTTTTAATTTTTAATTTAAAAATTTAATTTCAATTTAAAATTAAAATTAAATTAAAATTTAAAAGTTTTAAATTTAAAATTAAAATTTAATTTTAATTTTAAAATATTTTAATATAAATTAAAATTTAAAAGTTTTAAATTTAAAATTAAAATTTAATTTTAATTTTAAAATATTTTTAATATAAATTTATTTATTTTAATTGGAGGCTAGTTACTTTACAATATTGTATTGGTTTTGCCATACATTGACATGAATCAGCCACAGGTGTACATGTGTTCCCCATCCTGAACCCCCTCCCACCTCCCTCCCCATCCCATCTTCTGGGTCATTCCAGTGCACCAGCCCCGAGCACCCTGTCTCATGCATTGAACATGGACTGGAGATTAGTTTCACATATGATAATATACATGTTTCAATGCCATTCACCCAAATCATCCCACCCTCGCCCTCTGCCACAAAAGACTGTTCTATACATCTGTGTCTCTTTTGCTGTCTCGTATATAGAGTTATCGTTACCATCTTTCTTAATTCCATATATATGCATTAGAATACTGTATTGGTGTTTTTCTTTCTGCCTTACTTCACTCTGTATAATAGGCTCCAGTTTCATCCACCTTATTAGAACTGATTCAAATGTATTCTTTTTAATGGCTGAGTGGGAAGGGCAGTGTCTCATTTAGCTTCTTGGCATAACATACAATCCCTGGTATTGAAAATAGTATTAGTTGATCAGTCGTGGCCAACTCCTTGCGACCCCATGGACTATAGCCTACTAGGCTCCTCTGTCCTTGGAATATTCCTGGCAAGAATACTGGAATGAGTAGCCATTCCCTTCTTCAGGGTATTTTCCCAACCTAGGAATTGAACCCGGGTCCCCTGCATTGCAGGCAGATTCTTTACCATCAGAGGCAAACGGATGAATTTAAAACATTTCCAAAATAACAAGTTATGAAGTTTCCTGCTAGATAGGTGAAGAATTCATTCTGTTTTCGAGAGATCTTTGGATGAAGGGTAAATCCTAATAGCATCTTTATTCTTTCTACTAGTATTCATATATGGAAAAGAATTTCAGGTAGACACATGTAGAGGATATGCTTTTGAGTCACATCACAAGGGTAGATTCTGGGCTCAGGGAAGCACTCCATCTGAAGCAACAAAGTGTTGAGCTATTTATCTAGAAAGATATGCGATTTAGCTAGTCTGAGAGCAGAAGAGCACACTCCTTCCACTACAACCACTGGTTACAATTTAAGATAACTGACTGTGCCCCTCCTAGACTATTCTGGTGAAGTGTGTATCCTAAGGGAATAGAGAGTCAAATGACCAAATATAAACAAATAATTACAGAATAAAACTCCCGAGCATCTGTCTTGTTACCTTGAATCAACTGAGTAGGACTTGAGTTTCAGTCAACTAACCGGGTTAGTAATGAGGCCACAGTGAAACAGTATCTGTGGAAGAGCTATCACCTGCTAGTGAGGTGGGCATCAATTTGAGTAATATATTTTAAAAATGTTTGTTTCTATAATTTTGATTCAAAGAAATAGTTTAACAGCTAGAGGATATAGTATATAAAAATATATATAAGGTAGAGTACAATATAATATACAAGGTAGAAAATATATAAGGTAAAATACCTCTTAAGTAACATTATTATCATTCTGAGAGTTTATAGATACTTTGAATATCAAAAAATGTTAGGTATTTTTAGAGATTTTACTTTTAATATCTTAACCCTAATTTGAGCTCATTGGAGATGATAGCTGCAACAATCTGATTTAAGTATGCTAAATGTTTTGATTTGAAATTTTAATGAAGTAAGTAATTATTATAAAATATGTTGATTTCTCATTGTCCATGAAAATTACAATGCAACACACAGCAAGCTTTTAACTGAGTGAAAATAGTCTTTATAGTGTCAGTTTATGGCATCCCATAAGTAATTGTCTAGGCAACCAATTATATTTTTATTGAGGACGCATATGGTAAAACAACTGAAATAGTCACGTAAAATTTTTATATTGTGTGTTTTTTCTCATGGTTTGTGGTGTATTTAAATACTAGTACTGCCAAGTTCAAATTTATTGCTATAGCAAGTTCCAAATAGGAACATTTTAACATGCAGGTATGAATATAAAGAACTATATTGACTGCACAATCCAAATGTGAAAGTTAGTACAATTTCTAACAAACATGCTTTATTATACCCCTAAATGTGTGTTGCAGAACACAATGGAATTGAAAGCCTAGAAATCACATGAAACATGAAAATGTTCATCAGAGAAAACCATAAATTATGAAGCATATCTGATAAACAGCATAAAGCTTAAAAGAGAATTGAAGTGAAGTGAAAGTTGTTCAGTCATGTCAGACTCTTTGCAACCCCATGGACTGTAGCCTGTCAGGTTCCTCTGTCCATTAATTCTTCAGGCAAGGATACTGGAGTGGGTAGCCTATCCCTTCTCCAGTGGATCTTCCCGAGCCAGGAATTGCACTGGGGTCTCCTGCATTGCAGGCAGATTCTTTATCAGCTGAGCTACCAGGGAAGCCCAGAAAGAGGATTAGGGAGGCATCTAATTGCCACTTCACGGTACTTTAGACTGCAAGCAGCAAACAAAATGCTTTAAAAGTCAAAGACTTGAGAGGTGACAGGATTCTCAGTCACAGTGAAATCTTGGGATGCTGACTGGTCTCAGGCAAAGTGGTTGGTCTGAGCTGTCCCATAGCTTGGTCACTCTCAATGTGTTATGACTTTCATTTTCAGGCATTCTTCAACTCATCTGCCATGGCCTTTAGCTAGTGCTACTGCTGCTGCTGCTGCTAAGTTGCTTCAGTCGTGTCCAACTCTGTGCGACCCCAGAGACGGCAGCCCACCAGGATCTTCCATCCCTGGGATTCTCCAGGCAAGAACACTGGAGTGGGTTGCCATTTCCTTTTCCAATGCATGAAAGTGAAAAGTGAAAGTCAAGTCGCTCAGTCGTGTCCGACTTTTAGCGACCCTATGGACTGCAGCCCACCAGGCTCCTCCGTCCATGGGATTTTCCAGGCAAGAGTACTGGAGTGGGGTGCCATTGCCTTCTCCGAGCTAGTGCTACAGATCCCCTTTAAACATTTGTGAAATCCTCTACCCCTTCTCTAGTTGCTGTGCAGTGCAATGGTCATGTTAACCTTTGTGATCAAATGTATTTACTGGTTATGTCTGAAATTTACCTCAGTATAGAGGGTGTGTGTGTGTGTGTGTGTGTGTGTGTGTGTGTGTGTGTGTGTGTGAATTAATGGTAACATACACTCTTGGGATAATATTTGTAGGACCTTAATTAGGAATACATAATAGAGAGGCAGTTAATTAATAATTAAAGACTCTTAATCAGGAATTCATAATGCATGCACATTCATGTGGCTGACTGTTGGTTGTCTACTTAACACCTAGTCTTTTCTACATCTTTATTACCAAAGTCCCCAATTTGTTTAAGGTTTCAAAGTGCCCAGTTGAGAAAATTACATTTCCCAACCCCCTTTGCAATTTAGTCTTGTCTTGAGGCACAGTTACTGCCAATGAATTTTCTGCTGGGGTTTCTGGGAAAATTTGCTTTCTTGATACAAGCATCACTTATTTTTGTTGTTGTTTGTTTATTACTATATTTATTCTGACATGGATTTCACAAGTGAAACCGTAGGTAAAGCACTACCTTGCAACCATATATGACTATGAAAATAGATGCCATTTGCTAAAGATGGTGAAGTAGAAATGAGGAGCCTGGAACATTCCTGGTACACTAGAGGCTCTGTTCCAACCCTAGGCTGCCTGACTTTGCACGTTTCCTAATGTAAGGAGTCACTGAGAGTCACATTGCATAACTGAAGTTAAACACAATCCCAAAGTGTTCTCAATTGTGGTAATGAACTGGTTTTTACCGTACTTGTCAAGAATGAGACCAACAGTCAATTATTATTCACTAGAAGGAATAAAATTTTACATGTATTCATTTTGGTCTTTTATAAGGAAAAAGTCAGCGTTCATTAGCATGCAGATTGCTTTCAAAAGGAAGCCATTCAAATTTTGTCCCGAAATTATGTCAACAACTTTTGGCAAATTCATATTTCCTGGGTGGAGAAGAGATCAATCATAGCTGATTAGTCTCGGTCTGTATTTTGAACATCTGTGTTTATTTTGTACAGATAATTCAAATTTGAGTAATACTGATGATGATAATAAGTAAAATCACACTTTTAAGTAATATTTGTGAACATTCATATAGGATACAGTGTTTTGACATGTCATATAACTTTACTCTTATAAAACAATTTGATAAAATATTTATTACTACAATTTTACAATTAGAGAGATCAAGGATAAGACAAGTTAATGACTCACTGCATGGATGCATACTGTCGCTTCAGTTGTTTCTGACTTTCCCAGCCCTGTGGACTGTAGCCTACCAGGCTTCTCTGTCCTTGGGATTCTCCAGGCAAGAATACTGATTAGCAACTGAAATTTTTAGGTCCCAAATACCGAAAAGAAATAAGAGGTTGACGATATTTTCAAGAATGTCATGAGGCTTTGAAATGGGAGTGATGGCAAGAGAAAATTGATAGCCTAGCATTTCCTCCATAGTTAATATGTTGAGTCAGATTTCATATGCTCATTATTATAAATTGATTCCAATTTCAAAGTTAGACTATTATGTACATTTGTCCTAGTTCTGGGAGGATTTTGCAAGAGAAGATCATGTGACCTGATATTTACTGAAAGTTGCTGTTGTGTAGTCACTCAGGCATGTCTGCCTCTTTGCAACCCCATGGACTGCAGCATGCCACACTTCCCTCTCCTTCACTATCTCACAGGGTTTGCTCAAACATGTCCATTGAGTCAATGATGCCAGCCAACCATCTCATCCTCTTTGGTTAAAATGAGAAGACGGAAGATATGGTTAATTCACCATGCTGTGACAGTAGCTTTCACCTTCATTTTCATTGCAGTCACCTATTCCCATGAATGTTTTTGATGGATCTGGTCAGACTGATCCACTTCTGAAAATGTAAACTCAAATATCCCACCTTCTGAACTTCTGAATAAAACCCATTTTATTTATGATGTCAAGTTGATCCTTATCCTCACTGAGATCTTTAACTTTGTTATTTTTATGCTAGGCTATCGATTTCCTCTTGCCATCACTCCCATTTCAAGGCCTCATGACATTCTTGAAAATATCGTCAACCTCTTATTTCTTTCCAATATTTGGGACCTAAAAATTCCAGTTGCTAATCAATATAATTTATATTCCTTTTCCACCTCTACACTTACCCTACCCAGCAGATTATTGCTTGAAAAGATGAATTGAACAATCAGTAAACCAACTCCTTGAACCAGCTCGATTTTGTGGTTTTGAGGAATCCCTAGAATTTTAAATGCCAACTGAATATATCTTTTTTTCTGATGATTGTTGACTTAGATTAACTAAAGTTAAGCTATTTCCAAACATTTCTACCACCTTAAAGTTCTGAAACCTTCCCTGGGTCACTGATCTCCCTCTATGACTTTCTGCTAATTATATTTTCTTCATATTTAAAAAGAAAAAAAATAGAGAAACAGATATAATCACATTCCTTGCCCCACTCTCACCTATATATGTACATTCTTTCTCATCTTTATTCTGCAGCATCACATTTATTTTTATAGCCCTGGGGTATCACTCTATTAATGACTGAGGAAGAATATGGGAATATTTTATTTAAATACTTATTTAAAATACTTATTGGCTTCAATTTCTCTCTGGAATGCACTCTATCTTTCTTGCTCTACATAGCTGCATTTTTGTTGCTTGCTTATGTGTTTAATGTTATCTTTTATTCATACTTCAGAATAACAAAATATGATTTTGGTTATGATCATCACACTGGAATGCCCTAACAAAGGTTGTTAACATTGTCACACTTTCAAGATTCTGTGGACCAGTGTCACTTGGCTTTATCCTTCTTTTTTTTTTTTTTTGACACACAGTAGAACTTTGCACAGCTAAAAACTCGTTCTTCTTGACACTTTCTACTGTCCATGATTGGCATAATGCCATTCTTTTCTAGTTCCTTTCTTGCTTCTTTGCTTGTTCTGGAGATTGTAGAAAACAAACAAACAAAAGAAAAAACTGCTCTTCTACCATTTCTTGATAAGTTAGTGTTTTGCTCCATAATCCCTGCTGCTAATCATCCTATTTCTGAAACTTTTTTACCAGTATGCTTTTCCACATAATCATTGCATATGAATCTTATAATGCCATTCTAAATTATTAATAATACTTTTATCCTTGATATGCACTTTCCACGTTCCATACACAACATTTTACGCTAGTGGTATGACACTGTATATTTATACGTAAGATGACAAAAACTGTGATAGAAAGCATAACCCGAAATAGTTCTTTTGTGATCTAGCCTTGAGAAATATTTTCTAACACCATTTACAGAAGCTTTCCTTTAGAAACTTTGGTTCCAGCTATGCACAATGATTTGCAATTTTCAAAAGTTGTTATGTTCTTACACATTTATTTTGTAGCATGTACTGTCCTCTTCCTGGACTGCCCTTCTTCTTTTCCAATTAGGTTAATTCTTATTCTGACCTTAATAGTCAGTGTAAGAATTATTTTTCCCAGGAAACCTTGTGCTAAATGAGAGTTAAGCCCTCCTTCAGAGTCTACAGGGATTTCTATCTATCAATATTATATCTTTTTATCACAACGTGATTTTAATTTTTCTGATAAATTATTAAAAACTAACATTTGGATGCTACTCCAGGCAAACATTCATTTATTAATTTTTCTTAATAATAACTTTGAGAGAGAGGTTTGTTAACATCCTGGTATTACAAATAAGGAAACTGAAGCACAGAAAATGTTAAACAACTTGCACAAGGTTTCATGTCTGCTACATGGCAGAAGCAGAGAACTGCATGAATGAATTTTATTCCATTTTCATATTCTTCAATAAAAAATCTCAGCAGCGGGCTCAGGGAATTATTCATAGCTGATACCTAATATGCATTTGTTGAATGTTGAATGAGATAGAGGAAATACACCCAAGATATGTCATTTAAGTACTTACTGAAGTTGCTTCATCATGTCTGCTTAATTACTGTTCACAGGAGAGGCATCGAGATTTAAAGTTTAAAAGCTTATGAACAAATTCGCATATGGTGAACTCAACAGTTTTGTTTTTTTTTTCCCTCCTCATATGGGAATGAATTTAGTTAACAGACAGGTGTTTAATTTAGGTATGTGACAAACATATCAGAAATGATAAGAAAGCATTGAGCAGAAATTTAGAGAAGGTCAGTGCCATCATAAAATAAAATTCTGTTATTTCCCTCTTACAATTCTCCCATCATTCCTTTAACTTCTCCCTGGTGTTGTTTTGTGATCTTGGAACCCTTAATCATTTTAATGCATTGGGTAGACACTTTAAGTACATGATCATAAATCACAGTGAGGAGGGTGAAGCCAGAACATTTTGTTTGTGAGTTTGCTGTTGCCAGTGTCATTTTTAATGAGAAGATTCTTCAGTGTGTTTGATACGAAAACAAAGATTCTGAGGGAAATATGAGAAACCTTAGTTTTAACTGTTATTTTATACAAAAAAAATCATATGCATTACATAAAGAATATTTCAAATTACTTTTTAGAAATATTTAGAAATAGATTTCATATGTATAATTTAACATATCTACCATTATAAATCATAGTTGTTTTTATACAAACATCATTTCCCTTCAGATTTCTCATCAAGCTTGGATCATACATATTATGTTCTTTGATGGCTTTCCTCATCTTTTCCATTTTCTGGAAATGCCACCTTCTTTCCATCTCATACCTTACTTTTCCAGGCTGCCCTGAAATAACAATGCTAACTGATCCCATCATTTGAGTTTCTATAATGGCTTATATTATTTATATAACAGTTTATACTCTGCCTTGTTTGGTGAATTTTTTAGTCACTTAGCATTTATTGTGCAACTGCTACAAACCAAACATGCTGTGATATAAATATAGGTAAGAATATAAGTAAATCTTAATCAAGAGGAATCACATTCAAGTCAGATATAAGGACCATCACAAGATCCTGAACTTTGACTCTTTGCCATGAATGAATGGGCCTTTTGAGTGGTCTGCCTAGAGGTAGGATGAGTGTTTCTCTGTGTGCTTATAGGAGGAAAACTATTTGACTAAGAGGACAGGTTCTTTTATATGTTATCAACAAAGATTTGCCTTTGTATCACCCCGTTTTTGTGGGAGGATTGCATTTCCCTGGAACTCAGACTGGTTGTGCTATTTGTTTTTACCAGTGAAATGTGAGTGTGGATGACACGTGTTACTTCTGGACAAGAGCTTTAAAAGCCATCACAAGATTCTGCTATCTCTATTTTCCTGTTTGTTGGAAGTCTGAATATTTATAGGCTGAGGCTGTTTCTTTATCTTGGATTTAGAAATGACGAAGACTTGGAACACAGCCACACTTAACCAATAAAAGACATTAACATAAATGAAAAATACATTTTTGGTTCTTATAAGCTAATGATATTTGGATTTGTTATTTCAAAATGAGTTAGTCTGAACTAGATGACAAAGAAATAAGACAAAAGATGTATCATCTTTGCCATCATGAAACTTATTGGCACAGAAAATTTTTAATTTAATAATGACAGCAACAGGGAATTCCCTGCAAGTCCAGAGGTTAGGACTACACCCTTTCACTGCTAAGTGCCCAGGTTCCATCCTTAGTTGGAGAATGAAGATTGACTAGGATCCCACAAGCTCTGCAATGGTATAGCCAAAAAAAAAAGCAATAAATGCAAGCTTGTTTTTGCTACCAAAAACTTGTAAGAGATGTTATTAAGGAAATTTATACAAGTAAATGGTTATCAGAGAGGTCACCATAAGTAGTAGTTCCCTCATACCCTGGCAAATGGGTTCCTGCCCAGGTTTTATCCCTCAGTGGACCCAAATTTTGGAACATTTTCCTCAAAAATTCCCAAGTCCCATTCTGAACCTGGCGCAGGTTGAGGCTGACAATACCACCTGGATTGCCTCAATGTGAACCAGGATGACATGAGTCTCAGGCCCCACTACTCCCCTTCAAATTCTTCTATAAATTGACTCCATTTATAGTGGCCATCAGTTCAGTTCAGTCACTCAGTCGTGTCTGACTCTTTGCGACCCCATGAATCGCAGCACGCCAGGCCTCCCTGTCTATCACCAACTCCTGGAGTTCACTCAAACTCATGTCCATCAAGTTGGTGATGCCATCCAGCCATCTCATCCTCTGTCATCCCCTTCTCCTCCTGCCCACAATCCCTCCCAGCATCAGGGTTTTGTCCAATGAGTCAACTCTTCACATGATGTAGCCAAAGTATTGGAATTTCAGCTTTAGCATCAGTCCTTCCAATGAACACCCAGGACTGAACTCCTTAAGCATAGACTGGTTGGATCTCCTTGCAGTCTAAGGGACTCTCAAGAGTCTTCTCCAACACCACAGTTCAAAAACATCAATTCTTTGGCACTCAGCTTTCTTTATAGTCCAACTCTCACATCCATACATGACCACTGGAAAAACCATAGCCTTGACTAGATGGACCTTGGTTGGCAAAGTAATGTCTCTGCTTTTCAATAGGCTATCTAGGTTGGTCATAACTTTCCTTCCAAGGAGTAAGCATCTTTTAATTTCATGGCTGCAATCACCATCTGTAGTGATTTTGGAGTGCAAAAAAATAAAGTCAGCCACCGTTCCCACTGTTTCCCCATCCACTTGCCATGAAGTGATGGAACCAGATGCCACGATCTTAGTTTTCTGAATGTTGAGTTTTAAGCCAACTTTTTCACTCTCCTCTTTCACTTTCATCAAGAGGCTCTTTAGTTCTTCTTCACTTTCTGTCATATGGGTGGTGTCATCTGCATATCTGAGGTTATTGATATTTTTCCCAGCAATCTTGATTCCAGCTTGTGCTTCCTCCAACCCAAGGTTTTTCATGATGTACTCTGAATAAAATTTAAATAAGCAGGATGACAATATACACTCCTTGATGTACTCCTTTTCCTATTTGGAACCAGTCTGTTGTTCCAAGTCCAGTTCTAACTGTTGCTTCCTGAACTGCATACAGGTTTCTCAAGTTATGATTACCCAATTATGCAGATTATTTTACTCATGTCTGTAGTTTTAGGAAGCATCCATTTTATATACCTTGGCTACACCTGGGCAGGACAATCCCACTAACTTTCTGAAAATTCTCTACTTCAGATTTTAGAGCCAAGATCCTTTCTCATTCCAGTAACAATTAACCAAAATTAATTCCCTAGAATTACCCTACTTAGATAGATACTTGATTCTATTTTTCTTTCATGTAATACTAGATTTTCCTCTAAGAACCAATTTTATTCTCATATCTTCCCTCCTTTCTTTATTTATGTATTTATTTTTTACCATTTTCCACTGTTTATTTTTGGCCTGCTGGATGAAAACCTTTTTTTTTTTTTAAAATGGACATTGCTATCAGACTCCAGAAGGAAAAAAAAAAAAAAAAGTGAAAAACACTGACTGTTTAACTTCAATTATCTTTATCTTTTCACTGATACCATCAGTTGTCCACTGTTTGATATCAGTAGGGTTTCCAGTTATCTTACAACCATTGTTTAAAATATGCACAATGAAAAATACAGAAATATATCAAGTGGTAGCACTAGGGTCAAGGATATGACCAGAATCCCAAAGACAAGACACAATAGTTAAAATAATTAGCTGTGGCCATCCTGAGTCAGTTCATTTTTGAAACTTGAAACAGTTTAAAACGAGTTTAGGAAGAAAATATGAAGCCGCCATCCAAGGGTTACCAACTTGTACCTGACATCATTTTAAAAGACATTAAACCCATAAAACTAGT
The DNA here is from genome assembly GCF_032452875.1 of Bos javanicus. Lineage (NCBI taxonomy): Eukaryota > Metazoa > Chordata > Mammalia > Artiodactyla > Bovidae > Bos > Bos javanicus. The sequence continues at coordinate 59,438,675 of NC_083879.1, read as the reverse complement.
GCTTGCCCCTCATAGAACATTCAAAATGATATTGAAATCTGAAGTACAGGTAAATAAATGCGTTTTCCATACAGATGGCCATAAATTTCTCACGTGCCTGATTTGAATTAAGTCTTAGTTGAAAACTGTTTTAAGGTATCTTTTTCTGAAAATCAAATATCAGCCTCCACCAAAGAGCTGCTGCATACAAACCAAGCACTTTGTTCTTCTGGGTACAGTATCAATCTCAACTCTTAAAGGTAGCTTCTTTGCATACAATTTGAGACATATGTCAATATTTAACATCTATAACACAGAAATTTAACCTTGAATATTAAAGAGAAACACTGTAATCAGAAATAATTCAATTGTCTCATTTAGTGAGAAAAGCCATCATCATGATGAGTACTTCAGTATTAAGAATTTGGTAAAAGAATTTAACCTTATACAAAAGTGGAGGTGCTGGGAAGTGGAAGTGGTTATATGCAGGTGGAAGGGGCAACCAGAAAGGCTGAGTCAAAGCCACTAAAGATTTTGCCTGAAGGACTGACAAGTGGTTATATGGACATTTGAGGAGATAATGGAGAAAATAATACATGTCCATCTTCCTAAGAAGGGGTAAGCTCAAGAAGAGGGACTCTGTGCATCTAACACCCCTGCAGCTCCACAGCCAAGCATTTGGGGTGACTTAGGTCTTATTGGTCAACAGGACCAGAAGTTGGCAAGACAGTCTGAATGCAGAACAGAGGATGGCTGAGGTCCACTTTTGTGCCAGTCACCATATCTGAGTACAGTGACCTTGGTAGAAAAAAATGGATACAGCTGCAGTTTTGCCTTCCAAATCTCATGCAAAGACTTTTTATGATCATTTGTAACTTGGAATCATAGAGGTGGAGAAAATCTGAGAAACGTAGTTTCCATCTTAACAAAATTGACCCTAGCAGTCCAGGAAATAGAGCATGCATTAAGCTTAAAAAAAAAAAAAAGACTTTAGGCCACTCTGATGATCACTTGAACTATTATTGAAATTGTAAACATTTTCTAACCTTCTGTTCTTTACAATGCTGAGAAGAACAAGTTTGTAATAGCACCAGGATAATTATACTAACACGATTATATTCCTGTCCAGACTCCTCATCAAATAGAGCTGTAACTTATATTTCCAAATTTAAATCAAGGAAATTAAAGTCTTCAATTCAAGGTTCCAAAGCACAATTTTAAGTGTAGAATTCATGCTTAATAGCTTCAAAGTATGTTTAACCATGAGGTTGTGGTGACCATGAAACAGAAACTTCATCTGTCATGAGAAATTATATATGTTTTTTTTTTTCACTTGAGTATAAAATATTTGGTATGGGAATTTGCTCAGTTAATCTGTAAATTAGCTTATCAGACTTGTGTAGGTTCTCATCTGAACAGAGGCTATTTTGCCTCTTTCCTAGGACTGTATTAAAAAAAAAAAAAAAACTAGTCTCTAATAGAGAAAATTCAAACCCACGGCAAACTTTGATTTTATTCCTTATTGGTTTAGCTTAAAATTCATGACTGTGGACCTCAAATAGGAACTTGATGCTGCAGAGAAATCTTATATTTCTCTAGTATAATCATTTTCCACTCCTGAGATTGCTTTATATCTTTAGCTCTTTCTTCAATATCCAGTGGCTATACCTCCTCTCTCTTACCTAAAGGTTTCATCTCAGATTGCTTGAGAAAATAAAAGTATTTGGGGAGGAACTCTCTCAAAATTTTTTAATCTAAATCTCAGAGACAGCCTCTATCTATAGTTATGTCCTTTTGTTAAATGGGAGGATTATTTCAGCTCTCCTTAAAGTCCAAACAGTCCTCTTGCCCTCCAGACATTAAAACTCTTCTAAATGCTTATTTTATCTCTATTTGTCATTTAAAATTGAAAATGACCTCAGTGGAACAAATTATTTCCTCCACCTATGCTTATTAATCTGCCAGTGTTCCTTGTTCTGAAATTAGTACCACCATCTCTTCAGTCGTTCAAGCCAAAAACTTGGGAGTCATCCTTTGCCTGGTTCCTTATTTCCTACTCCAGTGGTTGAATGTGGCTTTGAATATTATACAGCAGTTCGGATCCTGTTATGTTCATTTATTTTGGCTAAGTCTGTCATCACTGAACATTAGGCTTAGTCCCACAAACTAGCAAAAGTTCATGGATATTAATATTCATAGGCTGTGAATCTGTATAATAATAACTGACTCCTGAATAATGATCGGATTAAAACCTCAGAGCTAAAGCATTTCCAGATGTATTAACCAGACTTATCTATTTTCTCATGGACACCTACAGGAATTCCTTAAGTGTTCCAGCTCTAGCAAGTGCCCGTCTTCTTTTTGCCTACTTGATTTCAGCCATTTCTATTAATACATTGGAGTAATACCTAAAATGCTGCTCCAGTTCACAGGATCCAAGATAGCCAAGTTGTGCAAATTGGTGTTTTCCTGGAAATGCTAGAAAATAGAACTAGAAAATAAGTCCAGTATCACTCATGGTAGCTAAAACCCTACATACAAAAATAAGAAACTGTCAGTATGCTGCTGCTGCTGCTGCTGCTAAGTCGCTTCAGATGTGTCCAACTCTGTGCTACCCCAGAGACGGTAGCCCAACAGGCTCCCCCTTCCTGGGATTCTCCAGGCAAGAACACTGGAGTGGGTTGCCGTTTCCTTCTCCAATGCATGAATGTTAAAAGTGAAAGTGAAGTCGCTCAGTCGTGCCAGACTCTTAGCAACCCCATGGACTGCAGCCTACCAGACTTCTCCCTCCATGGGATTTCCCAGGCAAGAGTACTGGAGTGGGGTGCCATTGCCTTCTCCAAAACTGTCAGTATGTCAGTGTGTGTATGTGTATATATATACACACATACACACACATATACATATATATACATACATTTATATACATACATATATATACACATACACACACACACACACACACACACACATATATATATATATATAGACAGATAGACCAGATTAGGCCAGGTGAAACAGAAAAGAAAACTTCAGGTTTTGAAAAGAGAATGTAATTGAGCATTCTCACAAATACAAGCAGAAACCAGGGAGGAGATGAGAGATCTGTTGACATATGAATCCCTGACTCCAACTCTTTCTGAGATCTAGCATGATTCCTGTTGTTGAGCTCTGTGAGATGGCCCTGTATGTTACAACAAATTCTTCTTTAAACTGAGAGTAGCCCAACTAAATTTGTTGCTTACATTCAGAAAAATGTTAACCATTACATGCTCTTTAGGTATTCCCTGAGTTGCAATTCTAGACTCCAATTCTACAAGTTTGTTTTTTTTTTTTTTTTTCTTTTGTTCCTGGGTACAATTTGGATCTCATGTAAGATTGAAATAAATTTTCCTTCCTTGCTTGCTATGTGTTTTAGTGAAAAAAAATCTCATTTCTTATAATGGAGTCTATTGCACTATTTATCATGACCTGTTATATTGTGGTCACTTATGTGTGTTTATCTCCTATAAGACTAAGTCCCTTTCCTGGAGGACAAGGCAATATTTTATCCTTCACTGTATCAAAGCTAGTACCTAGAGTAGGGCTTGGCCCATACTGGTGGATTCAGAATAAAATATTTATTATGTGGTATGTTTTGAATATATAATTTTAATTACAGATACATTAAGGAGTGAAATGTTGGTATTGTTTCATTTAATCCAATGAAGGTTAGAATGTGTTCAATGAACAATGTAATATTATTTCCCAGAAAATGACCAATTTATTCTGATCAGGTCACTGCTAAATGGTTTAAGAAGCCATTTATTAATGTGATTTCAATTTATGATTTTAAAAATAAGTCTGAATGTGCCTTCAACTATAGGCTACATTCCAAGTCTCATTGTAGGAAAGTGATTCATGTATGTCATGCTCTGTAATAATTTTCTTCAATTACTGAATGACTCTGCATTATGGTTTATCATGTGACCAGGCAGTTAATAAACTCCCTAGTTACTGGAAAATTACTAAAACTATATATTAATTAAAAGTATCTCCATAATATGAGACATTTTAATTTGGAGCAGTAATTAAATTATTTTCATCTCACAGATGATTATGTTTCTCCTTTTGTTGTGCTATTTGTCCATCCTTGGATTATGAGATTTAGCATTTTTTTGACAGTAAGGTATGTCATCAGAATAAATGAGAGACCTGCTTGACAGAAATCCAAGAAATTCAACAACTTGGACCATGGAAGAAATGAGTAGTTGGGGTTAAGACAGAAGTATAATAACAGCAAATAATTATAAACTTATCAAACTGGTCAAAGAATAATTCTGATATTTCAGCAACCAGTAGGAAAACAAAGACACAAGAAAAGAACCTTAGATAACAACACTAGGTGTATGATTAAAGCACAAGGAAATAACCAGAAACCAGGATCTCTCATCAAGATGGGCTTCCCTGTTGGATCAGCAGATAAAGAATCTCTCTGCAATGCAGGAGACACAGAAGAGGCAGGTTGGAGCCCTGGGTTGAAAAGATCTCCTGGAGGAGGAAATGGCAACCCACTCCAGTCTTCTTGCTTGAAAAAATCCCATGGACAAAGGAGTCTGGTGGACTACTGTCCAAAGTGTTGCACAGAGTCGGACGCGACTGAGCGACTAAGCAAGTAAGCATGCTCATCAAAATAGTAGATCTACTTCATGTATCTCCTTTTGCTCTTCAAATCTTACCTGTGGGAGAATCAGAGGGGCAAACAAGAAAACAGTGGAGTAAGTCTGTTAATAGAAAGGAGAGTAGAAGCCGCACGTCATCAGCAGACAAGATATCTTAGTACCTCATGAAGCGTGGAAATCTCCCTCTGTATCAGTTTGTCTTGTGTATCTATCTGCCTTGATACCTTCCATAGTCTACTCCATTGAGAGGAAAAATTAAGAACACTACCATATCAAACTCAGTTCAGTGGGAAATTAGGCTGATCTCTTGTTTGCCATCCAGCTGTATTGCTCAGCTTTTTCCTCTTTCCTCTTCCTGACTCCACTGTCATCCTTTTTATTTTTTTTTTCTCATGGCAATTCTACATCAACAAACTCAACAAGGGGGATTAGACAGTACTCCATTTATCTTTTTTTAATTTATGGACACATACTTAAAGAAAAAATTATTAGTTTATAATTCTAAAAGAGAGCTTGAATTCTGATCATTTGTCTGGCCATTCATCTTAATTTTTCTTCTAATATTTTGTCTACATTGTTCCTTTGGTCTGGTACATTTTGACACCAATTGTTGAGCTGTTGACAATGATCTCTTTCCTTGTTTCTCGAACAGTGTTCCTCAAAACTCCGTTTATCAGACTAATCCCTTCTAGTCTCAGCATGCTGCAAGATGGAGAGAGAGAGGGAGTGAGAAATGAGACAGGAGAGGTCCGTTCTTTTGCAGTTTGATGACTTTTGAGGGATTCTGACACTAGAGGATAGGGGTGTCACTGAAAATGGCCATATTAAATATATGAGAGTTGTCTGCAGGGTGTTTCATAAACTTTATATTCCATTTTTAAATTATCAGCAAGGAGAGAAATGCATTACCCATGGAAAGAGTGGCTGTAATCACTATAAACAACAGACGCAGCAGCAGTTATTTCTGGGAAATGAAATGGGAGGTGGTGAGCCGTAGATTTTCATTTTTATTTTATATTCATCAGATCAGTTTAACTTGTGTGTTGTACACATAGGACAAAAGCATGTAGAATATTCATAATTAAAACTAAAAAAGAATTAACTAGAGACTAATAGCAGGGCCAGGTGGACAAAGCAGGATCGACACCAAAGTCTCCAGTAACAATGAAGAATTCATAAGAGATGGAATTCCATCTATTCTCACCTAGGAGGACATCAGTAGCAGACGGAGTTTTCTCTGGCTCAAAGGCTAATATGGCCATCACTGAAATAGGAACAATACTATAAAGAGTGACTATAATTGGCAGGTGGAAAGAAAATTTGAATGATTAGTTTGATGGGGCAAAAGGAAGTAAACTTTTCTGGGAGGCTTAGATGGAAAATCCTCATGATATTTTGTAATTCCACAATAACTGTAAGGATGCTTTCTCAGTATCATATGTTGTGTTCTTATATCTGAAGTCAGAAAATTGTGTTCCACCTCTCTTCAGATCTGGTCTCCATTGCTTATTGTCTGTGTGAACTTGGGCACATTATTTCATCTCTACTGTCAGCCTCCTCATAAGAAAATCTAGAAAAAGAAAAAAAAAAAAGCTTACATTGAGTAAATTAAGTGAGACATTTTATGTTAATCACCAAGGATGTATACATATTCCAGAAGAAATTGTCTTACTCCAAGGAGAGAAGTTAGAACTTCATTTAAATATTAACTCAATCATATATATTACAAAGTAAAATGAGTATGTAGAAAAATATCAAACTGCTGGTGAAACATTTGTGATACAAATTCCAGTATATGTTTGCTGTGATCTACAAAGAATCAATTTAGGAAAATGTAGCATAAGTAGTGAACTCAATGCATTTTCTATTAGATGGTTTCACATATACCATCTGATTTGCAACACACAAAAATGTGTCCTATTTTCAAAAGAAGAATAATGAAAATTAGAGCAGTAATATCACACAGTTAATGATTAGAGAATCATGATTGAAAGCCAAATTTAGATTTTAATCCTGATTAAATCATGGCATTTAATCCATGATTCTAAAATACCTATTATAGAACTATAATATCCCACTACCTCTCAGCGGGTATATAGGAAAAGAGAAGTAAACTCCTTGACCTTCACCTGCATAATCAGCTCCTTATCCACCTCTAAATCAAAGTCCTTCAATTTCATATTGAAGATGGCATCCAGATGAACAGGGCTCATTATGTTTTACCCTCTTTTCCTGTGGGATTGGATGGCATTTTGAAAGTGGGTGTGCCTCCCATATCCTAGGTGATCTGCTATCTGACCACTATTCACAATGAAGATAAAAGGAACAATAACATTGCCACACAACACTATACCACTTTCTTAGAATACATGCTCACACAATCAGTGACTTCCTAGAACAGGTTTGTGATGTATTTGGAAAAAATTTTAAGATATACAGAAGATATCTCAATGTAGATATAAAAGGAGGTTAACTATAGATTATTTGAAATAGGTACTTGTTTCATATGGGAATTATTCAAAGAAACTATCTTTACAAAGAATAAAGTCTGTTGTAGTAAAAGGTCAATTAGTTGTTACCCACTTATTTTTTACATTAAACAATAAGAGAATATGTTTGATAATAATTAATCAAAAACTAGTTTATTTTAAAGTGTATCACCAAACTATTTCATAAACATTCCCTTTTGAATCTCATATATATGTAGAAGCATTTTACATTTTAAGTATAGCTATTTATTGCTTTGTTATGGAATTATAGACTTTTTTTGACAAAAAAGTATTATTTCAGGTTTTAAGCATTACTTATTTTTCATCACACATATAATAGATATATCACAAATTTTAATAAAATTTATAAATATTTGATTAAGAATTTATTTCTATAAAAACAGAGATATGATCTAAATGTATTCTGTCAAAATAGTGCCAAAGATATATTAGAAAACAGATACATAATACAATTTAAGATTTTAGTATGATTTTTATTTAATTTTTGAATAATGAGGAGAAACTACTTTGTATTTCTTGGCCAAATAGTTTGTTTGGATTTTTCCATTAGATGTTATGGAAAACAAAAATGAATTTTTTGACAAACCAGTATATCTGTTTTTAAATTTAAAGTTAAAGTTACTATAAGAAATATTCTAAATAACATAATTATAAATTTCATGAATAAGCTAAAATATTAGTGTGTAAATACAATTTTGTGTATGAATACAGCATCTTTTACATGTATTTTTGCATGTCTGCCTTCTGTTTTCTGTCTAATTTGGATAATATTTGTACTTCTGCCTTGATGTAGAGAACTAACATCATTTTTCTCAAAAATAATATCTTGCTTAGAAAATGTAGTGATTCAAAAAGAAAAAATAAAATCTAGATATATCTTAGAACAAAACATAAAAATTCTTTCATAAAAATTAACAAGAAAAATTAATTTCTTGTTAATATTCTTTATTAACAAGAAGAATATTAAATCAAGAATACAAAATCTCCATTATATTATTTTTTTCAATAATTTTGTTTATTTTTATAATTTGCTAATGATTATTTTATAAGACCTATTTGTATGGAGACAGAACTGATAAACTATGTTAAACCTATTTATCGATATTCACACATATTTAAAGCGAAATGGCTGGTAGTCAAATAAAACATTTGTTAACAAATGTTAACCATGTTAAAGAATTTCTATAATGTAGATTTTTCAGATTATTAGAGGAGCAACCAGATTTGCTTATGAAACTTAAATACCATACAGAATTAGTCTATTTTAAAGATCTCTCTCTATATATATACAGTTCTTCTAGATCACATTAAAAAAAGGGGGATTTTTCTGTGGTTGTGTTCTGTCAACACTCATGCTTGAGTGTGTTTATTTCAGGTCCCTAGGGGAGAACACTATCACTTCTGTAGACAATGATTAGAAAAAGGAAGAAAAGAATCATGATTATTGTGTGCCAAAATTGACTCTGCTGTTAAGATTTTATAAGCCCTGTAGTACTTCAGTGTGCATAGGTAAGATGAAATTGACAAGCTAGCAGATGGTAGGTTGATGAAGAACGCTTTTATTAATCTATTAAAATAGCCCAGAGAGTCCCTGCTGGGTACCATAATAGTAAAATTAAAAAAAATTAAATCCTATAAATTATGGCATAAGTCCTAAGGGAAGGAAGATATGTGTATACAGAATAGACAGCAACATAATTATGTTGGATAGTATTACATGGTGAAGGAAAATAAAAATCAAAAATACTACTTTATATTTAATTTTCCTTGGGCAAACAATGGTCCTTCAAATAGCCCATTAATAAAATGTTATCTGACAGCATAAAATAGAAAATAACATATTAAAAGCAAAATATTTAATTGACTTTGTATTAAATTATTAACTATATGATTCCTTATTTCTTTGAACCAAAATATTTTCTTTTGCTAAATGTATGTAATATAAATATACCCTTAAGAATGATTCAGACTTAGTATGTTAACGAGTTTTAAACTAACTCATACTCCAAAATTTCCAAACTGTTTAGGATTACTTGTGTGTGTGTGTGTGTGTGTGTGTGTGTGTGTGTATGTGTGTGCGCATGCAGGAATTAATTATATAATGATGATAAAATATAAAACAATACAGACATTTTATAGTATTTGTGTAAATTGTTTAAAAGCTATAACATTTTATATGTATTTCTCCTTATTGATATGTAAATGAATAGATAAAAAAGGATATATAATAACATGGTAAGAATTATCAGATTCACCTTTAATTTCAATTTGAAATTGGTAACTTTATTCTTCTGTAGACATTTAGTATACTATTCAAGTTATTTTTTGAAAGAGAAAATTCACTTTAAGCATTGCATTTTAGTTTATTTTACCACTGAACTATTCACTAATATAAGTAATTCTGATAACCCAGAGTCCCAGTGTCTCTTCGATATAATGGGCTACATAAGCTCTATAATATTCAAACATTGCTCAGAAGTTTTTTCAGATTTCTAAAATGGAAAGCTTCCTTTGCATATTAATACTCTAATTGATGTGTCATGAATATCTCTAAGTGACCTTTCATCTTCTCTTGTTAGATTTCATATGTGATGTATGTGTGAGATAAAATAGAATGCGTTTTACTATGAGCATTTTCCCAGTGGGAAGGAAAAAATGCTCATACTTTGGTAATTTTCCAAAGAATGTATCAATTAAAAAACATTCACTTGAAAAAAATATGCACAGATTTATATTATAACTTATCCTCTAATGTCCTAGCTTTGCCTGTTAAGTTTAAATAGATGTAATTTTAAAAATGAAAATTAAAATTGATAGATAGCTATAATCATAGAAAATTACAAAAGAACCCAACTAAACTAGTAAGAATATCAGAAGATATATAATATATTATTAAAATCATTTCTGCTGCTGCTGCTGAGTCACTTCAGTCGTGTCTGACTCTGTGCGACCCCATAGACAGCAGCCCATCAGGCTCCCCCTTTCCTGGGATTCTCCAGGCAAGAACACTGGAGTGGGTTGCCATTTCCTTCTCCAATGCATGAAAGTGAAAAGTGAAAGTAAACTTGCTCAGTCGTGTCCGACCCTCAGCGACCCCATGGACTGCAGCCTACCAGGCTCCTCTGTCCATGGGATTTTCCAGGCAAGAATATTGGAGTGGGGTGCCATTGCCTTCTCCTAAAATCATTTCAGGCATCCTTATTTCTTATTTATTTATCATACCATGTAGTACTGCAAATATTTTAATTTGCTTTTTGTCATTTTTCAATTATTTTAAAATGATAGCTAGAGAAAAAATATAGACACCACATCCTGACCACTTCAGTTCTAAACAATAATCAGTATTCATCCAGAGTGCTCCGTTTAACCTCTGCTCATCACTCAGATAATTTCTTTCAATGAAAATTAATTCTAGAAGCAGGGTCAAGAATGAGGTTATATATATATATATATATATATATATATATATATATATGGAATAACTTTGTACTTGACCATGAAACCAAGAACATTAAGTTATTTTTCATTGTATGTTTCTATGTACAGTTGACAGAATTTATGTGGTATCTTTTTAGATATACAAATATATGACTAATTCTCAAATATTTCCCAAACTTGCTTACTTGTTATGGTATATTTTAATGAAGAATCATTATTGTTTTTGTTCAGTAGCTCAGGCATGTCTATCTCTTTGCAAACCAATGGGCTGCAGCTCACCAGGCTTCCCTATCTTTCACCATCTCCTGGAACTTCCTCAAACTCGTATCCATTGAGTTGGTGATGCCATCCAACCATCTTGTCCTTTATTGTCTCCTTCTTCTCCTGCAGTTCTCCTGGGTTCCCTTACCCTACTGCTCTCCACCCGGGTGCCCTTTCCCAATAAAATCTCTTGCTTTGTCAGCACATATGTCTCCTCGGACAATTCATTTCCGAGTTAGACAAGAGCCCAGTTTCGGGCCCTGGAAGGGGTCTGCCTTCCAGCAACAAATGGCTACTCTGGCAAGGACTCTTCTTTGCTGAGACTGACATCCTGACCACTCGGGGTACTCAGGGGCCAGCTTGCCTGCCAATGGACCAGACCCAGTGGCCGCAACTGGGACCCTTTTGTCCCTGGTCTCCTCCTGACGCGGACAACTGGCCAGAGTGCCCTGACCGGTAAGGAACAAGAGACTTTATTGACCTCTCTCTCCTTCCCTCTCTCAATCCTCTCCTTAACCCTTCCTATCCTTCCCTGTTTTTCTAGTCCCATGGTCCTGGACGCAGGAATCTGGTCGAAGGGCCCTCAGCCTGAGCTGAGGATTGGAAACTGATCACCTCCTCTTGGCAGAGAACTCGAATTCTGGTTCTGGTCTGGCCTGATTTCTGGAAGGGCAGAGTTCCAGTCCTCCCTTCTCTGGAGGCCCAGGGAAAAGTCCCATAATGCCTGGGTATCTGTAGGTGGCAGCAGACGTCTGTAAGGCCACCCCTTTCGCCCTCTTCTCCCACCTCCTCCCCCTTCTTCTTTCAACCTGGCTTCCTTTCCTCCCTTTGAAATCTTTGATGTTAGTACTTGGATCTGAAGTTCTGTGTCTCTATAGGAGGTTTTCTAAGAGACTGTATTCTTATATTTAAGGGCTTCCCTGGTGGCGCAGAGGTTAAACCGTCTGCCTGCAATGTGGGAAACCTGGGTTTGATCCCTGGGTCAGGAAGATCCTCTGGAGAAGGAAATGGCAACCCACTCCAGTATTCTTGCCTGAAGAATCCCATGGACGGAGGAGTTTGGGGACTACAGTCCACGGGTCGCAAAGAGTGGGACACGACTGAGCGACTTCACTTTCACTTTCTCCTGCCTTGAATCTTTCTCAGCTAAATGGTATTTTCTAATGAGTCAGCTCTTTGCGTCAGTTGGCCAAAGTATTTGAGCTTCAGCATCAGTCCTTCCAATGAATATTCAGGACTGATTTCCTTTAGGATTGACAGGCTCAATGTCCTTGCTGCCCAAGGGGCTCTCAAGAGTCTTCTGCAACACCGCAGTTCAAAAGCACAAATTCTTCAGCACTCAGCTTTCTTTATGGTCCAACTCTCACATCCATACATGACTACTGGAAAAATCATAGTTTTGACTAGACAGACCTTTGTCAGCAAAGTAATGTCTCTGCCTTTTAATATGCTGTCTAGGTTGATCATAGCTTTTCTTCCAGGGAGCAAAGGTCTTGTAATTTCATGGTTGCAGTCACCATCTGCAGTGATTTTGAAGCCCAAGAAAATAAAGTCTGTCACTATTTCCATTGTTTCCCCATCTATTTTCTATGAAGTGATGGGACCATATCCCATGATCTTCGTTTTTTGAATGTTGAGTTTTAAGCTAGCTTTTTCACCCTCGTCTTTCACTTTCATCAAGAGGCTCTTCAGTTCCTCTTTGCTCTCTGCCATAAGGGTGGTGTCATCTGCATATCTGAGGTTATTTATATCCTGATAATCTTGATTGCAGCTTGTACTTCATCCAGCCCAGCATTTCTCACGGTGTACTCTGCATAGAAGTGAAAAGGGTGACAATAAAGATCTTGACATACTCCTTTCCCAAATTGGAACTAATCCATTGTTTCATGTCCAATTCTAACTGTTGCTTCTTGACCTGCATACATGTTTCTCAGGAGGCAGATCAGGTAGTCTGGTATTCCCATCACTTTAAGAATTTTTCACAGTTTGTTGTGATCCACACAGTCAAGGCTTTGGCATAGTCAGTGAAGCAGAAGTAAATATTTTTCACAATTCTCTTTCTTTTTCTGGGCCTCCCTTGTGGCTCAGCTGGTAAAGAATCTGCCTCAATGCCAGAGACCTGGGTTTAATCCCTGGTTTGGGAAGATCCACTGGAGAAGGGAAAGGCTACCCACTCCAGAATTCTTGCCTGGAGAATTCCATGGACTGTATAATCCATGGGGTGGCAAAGAGTTGGACACAACTGAACGACTCTCATTCTTACACTTGCTTTTTCTATGATCCAATGGATTCTGGCAATTTGATCTCTGCTTCCTCTGTCTTTTCTTAACCCAGCTTGAATATCTGGAAGTTCTCGGTTCACACACTGTTGAAGTATCACTTAGAGAATTTTGAGCATTACTTTGCTAGTGTGTGAAATGAGTGCAATCATGCAGTAGTTTGAACATTCTTTGGCATTGCCTTTCTTTGGGATTGGAATGAAAGCTCACCTTTCCAGTCCTGTGGCCACTGCTGAGTTTTACAGATTTGCTGACATATTGAGTGCAGCACTTTCACAGCATCATCTTTGAGGATTTGAAAAGGCTCAGCTGGAATTCCATCACCTCCACAGCCTTTGTTTGTAGTGATGCTTCCTCTAGTCCACCTGACTTCATACTCCAGTTTGTCTGGCTCTAAGTGATTGATCACACCATCATGGTTTTCTGGGTTATTAAGATTTTTTTTGTATAGTTCTTCTGTGTATTCTTGCCACTACTTCTTAATATCTTCTGCTTCTGTTAGGTCCATAGCATTTCTGTCCCTTATTGTGCTCATCTTTGCATGAAATATTCCCTTGGTATCTCTAATTTTCTTTAAGAGATCTCTCATCTTTCTCATTCTATTGTTTTCCTCTATTGCTTTGCACTGAACACTTAAGAAGGCTTTTTTACCTCTCCTTGCTATTCTTTGGAACTCTGGATTCAGATGGGTCTATCTTTCCTTTGCCTTTCACCTCTTTTCTTTCCTCAGGTTTGTAAGGCCTCCTTAGGCAACCATTTTTCCTTTTTGCATGAAGAATCATTTTACCCAACTATAACAATGAAATAAGAATATCCCATAACTTAAATTTACTTGTTACAAGTATTCAGTAAGAGATAAATTATCAGAAATAGTAGCATAAATTAGAACATCATTAATATGTTATGTTCTAACATATGGTGGATGTGAAAGAGAAAATTGTTAACAAGTCGAAGAAAGTCATCTTGTCTTGGAGGAGCCATTACCCCAGGACCCCTTCATTTCTGTTATAGCTGTAACTACTTCAGAAAACTCTGTGTTTAAGTGGTCATAACAGAAATCAGCCTACTAAAGAATCACCACATATTCTGTTGAATTCATATTGTTAGAGACTAGAGGGGTAAGCAATGCCACATCTCAGGGCAAAGTGTTCTCAGGAAAGAAATTTCCACATTTCGACATAAGCATCTTCACATTTTATAAAAGCTTCTACTGTAGGGCTTCTCACACTCTGATGTGAATATTAATCACTTAGGGGATCTTATTAAAACAAAGATTCTGATTCAGGAAGCTGGGGTGTGGTCTGAAATTCCACATTTCTAACATCCTATTATAATAACAATGCTGTATATTATGAATTTCATTATTCCTAAATAGCTTCCTGGTTTGACTCTCTCTTAACATTATAAAAATAAATATTTTCTTGTAAGTTGGAATATAGAAATACTTTAAGATTTGTATTTTCAGAGTTTTATTCAAAGTATTTTTTCTCTGTTTCCTTTACACATAATTTATTTAGTCCGTGTATAATCATAGAGATGTGAGGTCATTCTCTGAATTCCAGAAAACAGTATCAAAAAATCTTACATTGGAAAATTTAAGGAGGGAAAACCATTAGAGAGATTAATTCTGGGAAGGCAAAAAGGAAAGAGTAGAGGAAACAAATTGCAAATCTTCTCATCTTAGTCGGTTCAACACTGTTCTCTTTAAATATATGTTTCATGAACATTCAACTTGATTCTGTTTGAGAATGAGGTTGGGAAAACTTGGCATTTCACACACTTAATTTCACAATAACCGTGCAAGAGTTTTTAGAAGGAAAAAAAATGCAGTTCAGAGAGGTTATGTTACTTGATTAAGCTAAAAATTGAAAAACCTATCATCTGAAGCCAAGTCTTTTGGCTTTAAAATGACTGTCTCCATGGCTCTATTTTGGATAACAGAATAATCAGTGCCTCCAAGATAAACTTTGCCTGTTTGACAGCCTTGACCAGGGCATTTCTTTTTGGAACATCAAAGACAGTACTTTTATAGCTGTCCTAGGCTTAATTCACCTCTTTTATTTTTTTTAATGAATTAATTTATTTATTACTTTGCATATTGGTTTTGTATTGGTATTGGTTTTGCCATACATCAACATGCATCCGCCACGGGTGTACACGTGTTCCCCATCCTGAACCCCCCTCCCACCTCCCTCCCCATACCATCCCTCTAGGTCATCCCAGTGCACCAGCCCCAAGCTTCAAGGGACCATACAAACAGAGCACAAACTCAATGGAAATCTATTTGAATGCAATGAAAGGAATTCTCTATCTGGAGGTCACTTAAGCTTTAAAATGGGAATACAAAAGGAGAAAGGAGCTAAACCACGATAGATTTCCCCTTTTTTTGCTTATATTTCTGACTGTAAAATCTGCTGTTGGAAGGGAATAATTATCCATCAATAAAGGAAGGGAATCAAGACAGAGTAGAATTACGTTGATATCAATACAGTTATAATCTGTGAAATGGACATGTGTGTGTGGATGCTAAGTTGCTTCAGTTGTGTCTGACTCTATGTGACCCTACTGGACTCCTCTGTCCATGAAATTCTCAGGCAAGAATACTGAAGTGGGTTGCCAGGCCCTTCTCGAGGGGATCTTCTGGACCCAAGGAAAGAACCCATGTCTCCTGCATCTCTTGCACTGCAGGCAGATTCTTTACCACTGAGCCACCAGGGAAGCCTACAAAATGGATAGTGATGAGTTAGTGACAAAATGATTAATTAACTGCTGGAGGTATTATTAGGACTTGTTAATTGCATCTGTCAACGTGACTGGATCACAGTGTGCCCTGATACTTGGTCAAAGGTGATTCTAAGTGTGGCTATATGACAGTTTCTGGATGAGTTTAACATTTGATTCAGAAGACTGAGTAAAGCAAGTTGCCTTCCTTAACGTAAGGATCTTGCCTATCTATTGGAGGCTTGTATAGAACAAAAACATCTCACACGCTAGTAAAGTAATCAGATCAGATCATATCAGTTGCTCAGTCGTGTCCGACTCTTTGCGACACCATGAATCGCAGCACGCAAGGCCTCCCTGTCCATTACCAACTCCCGGAGTTCACTCAGACTCATGTCCACTGATTCAGTGATGCCATCCAGCCATCTCATCCTCTGTCGTCCTCTTCTCCTCTTGCCCCCAATCTCTCCCAGCATCAGAGTCTTTTCCAATGAGTCAAATCTTCGCCTGAGGTGGCCAAAGTACTGAAGTTTCAGCTTCAGCATCATTCCTTCCAAAGAAATCCCAGGGCTGATCTCCTTCAGAATTGACTGGTTGGATCTCCTTGCAGTCCAAGGGACTCTAAAGAGTCTTCTCCAACACCACAGTTCAAAAGCATCAATTCTTCCGTGCTCAGCCTTCTTCACAGTCCAACTCTCACATCCATACATGACCCCAGGAAAAACCATAGCCTTGACTAGATGGACCTTTGTTGGCAAAGTAATGCCTCTGCTTTTGAATATGCTGTCTAGATTGGTTATAACTTTCCTTCCAAGGAGTAAGCGTCTTTTAATTTATGGCTGCAGTCACCATCTGCACTGATTTTGGAACCCAGAAAAATAGTCTGACACTGTTTCCACTGTTTCCCCATCTATTTCCCATGAAGTGATGGGAAACACTTTACTAGCGTGTTGGAGAAGGAAATGGCAACCCACTCCAGTACTCTTGCCTGGGAATACCATGGACGGAGGAGCCTGGTGGGCTACAGTCCACAGGGTCCCAAAGAGTTGAACACAACTGAGCAAATCCCTAGTTACTAGCCTGTGAGATGAGTGCAATTGTGCGGTAGTTTGAGCCTTCTTTGGCATTGCCTTAGGTAAAGTAATGCTCAAAATTCTCCAAGCCAGGCTTCAGCAATATGTGAACCATGAACTTCCAGATGATCAAGCTGGTTTTTGAAAAAGCAGAGGAACCAGAGATCAAATTGCCAACATCCACTGGATCATGGAAAAAGCAAGAGAGTTCCAGAAAAACATCTATTTCTGCTTTGTTGACTATGGCAAAGCCTTTGACTGTGTGGATCACAAGAAACTGTGGAAAATTCCAAAAGAGATGGGAATACCAGACCACCTGATCTGCCTCTTGAGAAACCTGTATGCAGGTCAGGAAGCAACAGTTAGAACTGGACATGGAACAACAGACTGGTTCCAAATAGGAAAAGGAGTACATCAAGGCTGTATATTGTCACCCTGCTTATTTAACTTATATGCAGAGTACATCATGAGAAATGCTGGGCTGGAAGAAGCACAAGCTGGAATCAAGATTGCCGGGAGAACTATCAATAACCTCAGATATGACACCACTCTTATGGCAGAAAGTGAAGAGGAACTCAAAAGCCTCTTGATGAAAGTGAAAGAGGAGAGTGAAAAGTTGGCTTAAAGCTCAACATTCAGAAAACTAAGATCATGACATCTTGTCCCATCACTTCATGGCAAATAGATGGGGAAACAGTGGAAACAGTGTCAGACTTTATTTTTTGGGGCTCCAAAATCATTGCAGATGGTGACTGCAGCTATGAAATTAAAAGACGCTTACTCCTTGGAAGGAAAGTTATGACCAACCTAGATAACATATTCAAAAGCAGAGACATTACTTTGCCAACAAAAGTCTGTCTTGTCAAGACTATGGTTTTTCCAGTAGTCATGTATGGATGTGAGAGTTGGACTGTGAAGAAGGCTGAGCACCGAAGAATTGATGCTTTTGAACTGTGGTGTTGGAGATGACTCTTGAGAGTCCCTTGGACTGCAAGGAGATCCAACCAGTCCATTCTAAAGGAGATCAGCCCTGGGTGTTCTTTGGAATGAATGATGCTGAAGTTGAAGCTTCAGTACTTTGGCCACCTCATGCGAAGAGTTGACTCATTGGAAAAGACTCTGATGCTGGGAGGGATTGGAGGCAGGAGGAGAAGGGGACGACAGAGGATGAGATGGTTGGATGGCATCACCGACTGGATGGACAAGAGTCTGAGTGAACTCCGGGAGTTGGTAATGGACAGGGAGGCCTGGCATGCTGAGATTCATTGGGTCACAAAGAGTCGGACACAACTGAGTGACTGAACAGAACTGAAGGGAAAATTTACTTTCTTCCTGTCTTCAAGCTTGGCCATCAGTCTTCTCCTGCCTTTGAGCTCACAATTATCCTGGAATTTGCTGAAACAGGTTTCAAGTCTTTGAACTGGAACTGGAACTATACCTACCAACTACAGGTTGTGAGATTTCTCAGCTTCCCTAATAGATAGATGGATAGACACATAGAGATCTCCTATTGGTTCTCTTTCTGTGGAGAACGCAAACTAATACAGCTTGTTTCTACGTTGACAATTTCAGGGCAATATTTATGTAAAGGGGCACACATGGGAATTTAGGCTTGCTTCATTTTACTTCAGTCTTTGCATTATTAAATTCTTTAGGTTCTCAAGGAGACTGCAATATTTGTATGTCTCTCAATGACTTAATTGAAAAATGATGGTTTGAAGTTATGATTTGAAGAATGCAGAGTATTTATATACATTAGCATGTATGGTTCCACAGCATGTATGTTTCTACTAATAGTTACTCATGATGTACTCTGCATATAAGTTAAATAAGCAGGTAGGCAAGCCAAAAAATGACTTCTATCATCAATTTTAGCTTACCATTGTGTTTTTTTTTTTTTCCTGGTTGCACCACTTGGCATGCAGGAGCTTAGTTCCTTGATCTGGAATCAGACCTGTCCCGCAGGCAGTGAAAGCACAGAGTCCTAACCACTCAACTGGAATCCCTTAGCTTGCTGACTTACACTTAGAAAATTTTAACATTCTAAGATATTCAGCTCATCTCATGAGCACTGAATGGTTATCAAAAACGCCCAGACTTTAATAAAATTTTCATATTGCCTCAGCTTCCCCTGTGTCTGCTGCTAAAGAATCTGCTGCTAATGTAGGAGACTTGGGTTCGATCCCTTCAGTCAGGAAGATTCCCCTGGAGAAGGGCATGGCAACCCACTCCAGTAAAAAACAACTTGCAGTCAATCATTTTTATCTTCAGGTAACATGAGAGACAGATATTCTCATTCTAATGCTGTGTATTATACCATATGAAATCTCACTCCACTTTAGTCTTCACAGCATATAATTAATGTGACTAAATTGAAAGAAAAATCACATTAATGTGTCACACTTCAAAACAATGGTGTTAGATGGCATTGTTAAAGTACTGTTTTTAAATACCCAGCTTCAATGTTGAAAAAAATAGAATTATACTGAGAAAAAAATAACAGAGAGAAAACAAAAGTGAAACAATAAGTAAAAATAAAACAGAAATGCTAATATATTTTGACCCTGAGCTGCTGCTGTTGTTGTTCAGTTGCTAAGTCATGTCTGACTCATTGCAACACCATGGATTGCAGCACACCAAGCTTCTCTGTCCTTCACAATCTCCAAGAGTTTGCTCAAACTCCTGTCCATTGAGTGGCTGATGCTATCCAGCCATTTCATCCTTTGTCACTCCCTTCTCCTGTCCACGGTCTTTCCCAGTATCAGAGTCTTTTCCAGTGAGTCAGCTCTTCGAATCAGCTAGCTAAAGTATTAGAGCTTCAGCTTCAGCTTCAGCATCAGTCTTTCCAATGAATATTCAGGGTTGATTTCCTTCAGGATTGACAGATTTGATCTCCTTGCTCTCCAAGGGATTCTCAAGAGTCTTTTCCAGCACCACAATTTGAAAGCATCAATTCTTCAGTGCCCAGCCTTCTTAATGGTCTAACTCTCACATCTGTACATGACTACTGGAAAAACCATAGCTTTGACTATATGGACCTTTGCCATCAAAGTGATGTCTCTGCTTTTTAATACACTCTTCAGGTTTCTGATAGCTTTCCTTCCAAGGAGCAAAGTGTCTTGTAATTTCATGGCAGCAGTCACACTGTTTAGTGATCTTGGAGCCCAAGAAAATATTACTGCTTCTACTTTTTCCCCTTCTATTTGCCATGAAGTGATGGGACTGGATGCCATGATCTTTGTTTTTTGAATGTTAAGCTTTAAGACAGCTTTTTCACTCTCCTCTTTCTCTTATTAAGAGGTTCTTCATTTTCTGCCATTAGAGTGGTATTATCTGCATGTCTGAGGTTGTTGATAATTCTCCTTGCAATCTTGTTCCAGCTTGTAATTCATCCAGCCAGG
This sequence comes from Bos javanicus, assembly GCF_032452875.1. Taxonomy (NCBI): domain Eukaryota; kingdom Metazoa; phylum Chordata; class Mammalia; order Artiodactyla; family Bovidae; genus Bos; species Bos javanicus. The sequence goes on along the minus strand of NC_083879.1, from coordinate 59,418,352 downwards.
CACTCTGCATGACGTAATCTGCATATAAGTTAAATAAGCAGAGTGACAGTATATAGCCTTGTCATACTCCTTTCCCAGGTTTGGACCAATCTGTTGTTCCATGTCTGGTTTAAATTCTTATTTTGACTTGTGTACAGGTTTCTCAGAAGCCAGGTCAGGTGATCTTTGTTCCCATCTCTTTAAGAATTTTCCACTGTTTGCTGTGATCCACATAGTCAAAGGCTTTAGCATAGTCAACGAAGCAGAATGGGCTATTATGATTCTTTACTGTCTGAGCCACCAGGGAATCACTAGTCTATAGCAACCATTAATTTATTTTCTGTCTCTAGAAATATGTCTCTTATGGACATCTCATATCAGTGTAATCAGGAAATATATATTGGTATATAACTGATTGCTTGCGTTTAGCATATAGTTGTAACTGACTGCTTATCCTTAGTGTTATGTTTTCATGTTTTTTCATGTTTGTATGGCTATATCAAATATTAATCCATTCTCTGATGAATATATGAGTTTTTTCCACTTTGGGCTATTATGAGTAATTGTGTGGTGAATATTCATGGATAATGTTTGGCCTGAACATGACTTTTTAATTCTTCAACTATATATAGAAATGAAATTACTGGTTTATGTGGTGACTATAGTCAAAAATTGAAGTTTTTACCAGAATGACTGTAGCGTGTTATATTCCAGCAATGTACAAGCTTTCCAGTTTCTCTGTATGCCCAAAAAGTCTTTTTACTGCCTGGCTTTTTGACTAGAGCCATTCTAGAGGGTGTAAAATGTGTTTTTTTGTGGTTTTAATTTTAAATTCTCTGATAGCTAATTATATTTACTGTCTTATCATGTGTTTCTTTGCCATTTTAATTCTACTTTGAAGAAATGTCTATTCAGAGTCTCTGCCTATTTTTAAATTTGGATATTTGTCTTTTTATTAATCAGTTGTAAGTTTTTTATATATCAACAATAAAAATTTCTTATCAGATATATTATTTGCAAGTATTTCCTCCCTTGCTTTGTGTTGAAAAGTCTTTGATTCAATATTACTCTCAAGATTTGTGAGGAGATAGCTGTAAACTATACCAGGGTTTTTAAATTTAATTTTTTTTTGAAGTATAGTTGATTACGACATTGTGTTACTTTGAGGTGTACAGCAATGTGATTCATACATACACACACACACACACACACACACATATATATATATATATATAAAATCAGATGATTTTTCCATATAGGCTATTTCAAAGATTGAGTATAGTTCCCTGTGCTATTAAGTCGTGTTGTTAATCTGTTTTATATATAGTAGTATATATCTGTTACTCCCAAATTTCTAATTTATCCCTTCCCCCCACCCTCTCCACTCTAATAGCTATAAGTTTGTTTTCTATGTCTGTGAGCCTATTTCTGTTTTGTAAATAACTTCATTTGTATCATTTTTTATATTCCACATGCAAATTATATCATATGGTAATTCTCTTTGTCTGACTTACTTCATTTAGTAAGATAAAGTCTAAGTCCATCCATCTTGCTGCAAATGGCATTGTTTTATTCTTTTTAGGGCTGAGTAACATTCCATTCATATTCTATGAATATATAACCCATCTTATTTATCCATTCATCTGTCAGTAAACATTTAGTTTGTCTCCATATCTTAGCTATTATAAATAATGCTACAATGAGCATTGAGGTGCATGTATCTTTTAGAATTATGGTTTCTTCCAAATGTATGCCAAGGAGAAAGATTATGAGATCATTGCTTGCTAAGTTGCTAAGTCACTTCAGTCATGTCCAACTCTGTGTGACCCCATAGACGGCAGCCTACCAGGCTCCCCCATCCCTGGGATTCTCCAGGCAAGAACACTGGAGTGGGTTGCCATTTCCTTCTCCAACGCATGAAAATGAAAAGTGAAAGTGAAGTCTCTCAGTCGTGTCTGACTTAGCGACCCCATGGACTGCAGCCTACCAGGCTCTTCCGTCCATGGGATTTTCCAGGCAAGAGTACTGGAGTGGGGTGCCATTGCCTTCTCTGATCCAGCCCCATTACTTCATGGCAAATAAAAGGGGAAAAAAGCAGAAGCAGTGACAGATTTTATTTTCCTGGGCTCCAAAATCAAGTGTGGATAATGACTGCAGCCATGAAATTAAAAGATCCATGATCCTGGGAAGGAAAGCCATGACAAACCTAGACAGCGTATTAAAAAGCAGAGACATCACTTTGCTGAAAAAGATCTACATAGTCAAAGCTATGGTTTTTCCAGTAGCCATGTACAGATGTGAGAATTGGTCCAAAAAGAAGGCTGAGCACTGAAGAATTGATGCTTTCAAATTGTGGTGCTAGAGAAGACTCTTGAAATTCCCTTGGAGAGCAAGGGGATCAAACCCGTCAATCCTGAAGCAACCACCCTGAATATTCATCAGAGAACTGCTACTGAAGATGATTCTTCAATATTTTGGCTACATGATGCAAAGAGCCTACTTATTGGAAACGGCCCCGAAGCTGGAAAAGATTGAAGGCAAAAGGAAAAGAGGGCGGTAGAGGATGAGATGGTTAGATACCATCACCAACTCAATGGACATGAGTTTGAGCAAACTTTGCAAGATAGAAGACAGAGGAGTCTGGCCTGCTGTAGTCCATGGGGTTACAAAGAGTTGGACATGACTTAAAGACTGAACAACAACAACAATTCATCAAATGGTGCTACAGAAAATTAAGTATGTTTTAGGTAGGTATCATTTACTAGAAACATTCAGAGCAACTTATAATCACAAATTAACTTTACTCCAAAGGGAAGCTTAGCTTCAGAAAAATGTATCAATCTTCCTTTATGTTGCCCACTGATTTAATATACAATCAACTTTGCAGATTTCATAAAAATGTTATAAAAATTAGAAGATTTTTTTCCTATTTTTATTTTATAAAATATTTATACCTGTTACTTTTTTAAACTGGTATCTTTTACTGTTGCTAATAGTACATCTAAACATTGTTATCATTAGTTACAATATACTTTTATTTACCCTCTGTGTAGAGGATTTTATAAATATAACTATAAAGCTGATTTGCAGCATATTGCTTCAAAGTAAATGCATATTATTTGTAGAAGTAAAATAATTTATCATTACTTTACTAAGGTACTAATGTGATCCAGAGATTTCCATATATATCAGCTTCCAGCTACTTTAATAGTCCTTGCATGGATGTCTACTTCAACTAAACACACAATTTTCCATCCATTCATCCTACCTTGTCTTCTTTCTACTAGGGATTGGCACCTTGGTTATCTATCTCTTCCATCTAAAAACTGGGTATCATTCTTGACTCTCCCTGTATGAGAGGGACAAATTTCTGACCCATTTCTGACAACTTTCTTTTTGGTAACTCTAGGATCTTCCATTTTCATTCTTATCCACTAACATTATTTTCATCAGAATTATCCTCATCATTCCTCTACATGAGTGCAACTGATTAAGAGACATTGGGAAACATACCTCCTGCCTCCAACCCATGCCCATTCCATAGTAGAAATTAATTTTCAAAACGTAAATCTTATCTTGTCACTGTAATAGTACTTCAGTGGCTTAGTATTTTTCTTATAATATAGTCCTAAGTACATAACCATTGGATATTATTGGGCTCACTCTGCATGGAGAACTCTTCTTCCTCTTCACTTAGCTTAATGTCTCAGCTTCAAATGTCACTTTTTCCAAGAAAGCTTTTAATCTGAACCTATAACTGCACCTACCACTGAGACTAAAACACTTATTGGAATTGTAGTTTTCTATTTACCTGTGCAGTTTTCTTTATGAACATTCCTCAAATAAAATATAGAATATGCTCCTTTGTTCACTACACCTCCTATCACTTACCACAGGAGTTAGCAAATTTTATAGATTAAAATTTTCTAATGAATGTGCAAACAGATGAATGTGTGCATTTGAACTTGGGTGTGTGTTTAAATAGACCTATAGCTGTGTGTGTGTGTGTGTGTGTTTCTTTAGCACACAAACATTCAATAAACCCCAACTCTGTGGACTTACCAACTTCTTATCTTTACAATTTGAAACAACATAAAATTCATCAGTTTTGTTTTTATATTATTACCTGAATAAAAATTAGAAATTGTATTTTTCTTAGCTAATGTGTAATCATGTTATATTTTTGGAACATTTTAATAAATTTCTATAATAAAGCAAGAAAGCTTTAGTTGTAAACATGAGTATGAAGTCTTTTACAGCTGTGTCATTTAAAAGATGCTCCAGAACATTCAGAATTACAGATTTCTTCATCAAAAATTTAGGTAGAGGGAAAAATCATTGAAATATGAAAGAACTAATAAGAACTTATTTTTACTTTCTTTATCATGCAAATGAGAGATCAAAATTTTAAATCATATCCTATTCTCTGACAGACAATAAGTGCTTAATTGAAATATAAACTCCTTTGAAATACCTTTATTGCTTATCTTTTGTTCCTCACTGGTATCAAATAAAATACACAGAGGGAACATAATTGGCAAATCAATTGTCAATGTTAGATAATAAGTTCCGTTATGTCCAAATTTAAGTATTAAAATTTAATGCATCCATTACAAAATTGCAGAGTTGTAAGAATACTAAGAAAGTTGATGCCCATAACTATGGTACTTACATGAGACTTATAATTTTGAGAAATAACACAAGGCATGAAAAGACTTCTAGATGCCTTTCATATAAAGATTTTGCTAATTATTTATGCATATTAGGCATTTCAAAAGAAATTTGTATGCTAAATTATATTGAAAATTGTCTTCATATATCATTTCATGAAAACAACTTTTTAAATTTTTTCAATGAGTTATTAGACCAAAGGAGTAATCACTTTGAAATAAAGCATTAAGAAATTAAAAAATGAACATTTTCCAAAAGATACCAGAAGCATTTCTTTAAAAATCTAAAAGGATTTTATCCTATTACTGTGTACTTTATCTTTCAAGCAAAATGTTTTGAAATTTATTTTCAATATGTTCTTGTTTTATTCAGTTCTTTTTTACTAGTATCTTGATCTTTTTTTAAATTGAAATGTAGTTGATAAAGGATATTACGTTAGTTTCAAGTGTATTAGATAGTGATTTGACATTAACATTATTACAAAATGATCACCACAATAAGTTTAATAACCAGTTGTCTTCATACTGCATTATTACAATATTATTAACCATATTCCTTATGCTGAATACTATATCTTCAAGGTTTATTTGTTTTTTAACTAAGTAAGCTACAAAAGATGGACTCTGCTGAATTCAAAACTTTCCCCTTCATTTTGTTAACTAAGTGATGATTGGTAATTAGTTTAACCTGTCTGTTTTTCATTGTTCTCATCTGTGAAATGGAATAAATAATAGTATCTACCAGGAAAGCTGCTAATACATTAAATAAATTAATACAGATAAAAGTGCCTAAAACATAATAGATACTCAATTCTTATCATTTGTTGCTGCTTTTGTTTCATTACATTGCTGAATTTTAAAAAAATTAATAGGACAGATACACAAGGCTGGGTTTTTGCTCAGTATTGGATACCCATTCTATGTTAGGTATAAAAATAATAACTGCATAGCCAAACAAGTTGAATAGTAGCATTAGTATCTTATAAAATATAAATAAGTATGGTTTTAATTTAAAAATACTTTGAACATTCTATTTTTAATACCATTCATATGAGGCCTACTGTTTATTTGGTAGTGAACAGGAAGGAGGTATGCTACTGCTAAGTCACTTCAGTCGTGTCCAACTCTGTGCGGCCCCATAGACGGCAGCCCACCAGGCTCCCCGTCCCTGGGATTCTCCAGGCAAGAACACTGGAGTGGGTTGCCATTTCCTTCTCTGAAAAGTGAAAGTGAAGTCACTCAGTCGAGTCCGACTCTTAGCGACCACATGGACTGCAGCCTACCAGGCTCCTCCATCCATGGGCTTTTCCAGGCAACAGTACTGGAGTGGGGTGCCACTGCCTTCCCTGGGAAGGAGGTATAGAATTGGCAATAAACAGAAGATAGCATGGGAAAGTGGTTCAGAGTGCTACTTCAGGAATTGAGTACTTCAGGAAGTATCTCACTTCTGTCGCTTGTTAACTATATGTTCTTGACCTCTGTTTAACCACCTGTAAACTCGGAATAACCAGAGTTACTATTTAATATGTTCTTGTTAAGAAAGTGTGTTTTTATACTAGGTCAAAATAAATGCTCACTGTTACTACTTTGATTGATAAATTAATGAGGAAAACCACAAGCTGGGAAAAACCACAATAGACCAACAACATATAATGGTTTTGATTTCTTAGTTGAAGTGTCTTTCAAATTCTACGTTAATCTATTTAATATAAATAGCTAAAGCAATCACCGCAGCTACACAGGTGGCGCTAGTGGTAAAGAACCTGCTTGTCAATACAGGAAATTTGGAAAGCTCAGCGGTGGCCACAGGATTGGAAAAGGTCAGTTTTCATTCAAATCCCAAAGAAAGGCAATGCCAAAGAATTTTCAAACTGCCACAAAATTGCACTCGGCAACCCACTCCAGTGTTCTTTCCTGGAGAATCCCAGGGACAGGGGAGCCTGGTGGACTGCCGTCTATGGGGTTGCACAAAGTTGGACACGACTGAAACGACTTAGCAGCAGCAACATACTAGTAAAGTAATGCTCAAAATTCTCCAAGCCAGGCTTCAACAGTATGTGAACTGAGAACTTCCAAATGTTCAAACTGGATTTAGAAAAGGCAGAGGAACCAGCGATCAAATTGCCAACATCCGCTGGATCATAGAAAAAGCAAGAGGATTACAGAAAAACATCTATTTCTAATTCATTGACTACTCTAAAACCTTTGATTATGTGGATCACAGAAAACTGTGGAAAATTCTTAAACAGATGGGAATACCAGACCACCTGGCCTGTCTCCCGAGAAATCGGTATGCAAGTCAAGAAACAACAGTTAGAACCAGACATGGAAAAATGGACTAGTTCGAAATTGGGAATGGAGTACATCAAAGCTGTACATTGTCACCCTGCTTATTTAACATACACAGGTAAATCATGCGAAATGCCAGACTGATGAAGCACAAGCTGGAATCAAGATTGCTGGGAGAAATATCAATAATCTTAAATACGCAGATGACATCACCCTTATGGCAGAAGGTGAAGAAGAACTAAAGAACCTCTTGATGAAAGTGAAAGAAGACAGTTAAAAAGCTGGCTTAAAACACATTCAAAAAGCAAAGATTATGGCATCTAGCCCCATCACTTTATGGCAAATAGATGGGGAAACAATGGAAACTGTGACAGACTATTTTCCTGGGCTCCGAAATCACTGCAGATGGTGACTGCAGCCATGAAATTAAAAGATGCTTGCTCCCAAAAGTTGTGAGCAACTTAGCATATTAAAAAGCAGAGACATTACTTTAACAACAAAGGTCTGTATAGACAAAGCTATGGTTTTTCCAGTAGTCATATATGGATGGAGAGTTGGACCATAAAGAGGAGGAGTGGAGGGCAACACACTCCAGTATTTTTTCCTTGGAGAATCCCATGGAAAGAGGAACCTGGCATTTTATGGTTCATAGGGTCGCAAAGAGTCGGACACAACTGAAGTGACTGAGTATGCAAAGCAATGATGATAAAATAATTCTGTTCATATGCGTTCTCACCACAAAAAAGAAAACAAGAGAAAACAAAACAAAAAACACAGAGTAGGAGGTAACATTTGGAATAATGGATATCTTTTTTTGGATCAGTTCAGTTCAGTTGCTCAGTCGTGTCCAACTCTTTGTGACCCCATGAACCACAGCACGCCAGGCCTCCCTGTTCATCAGCAACTCCCGGAGCCCACCCAAACCTATGTCCATCGATTCGATGATGCCATCCAACCATCTCATCCTCTGTCATTCCCTTCTCCTCCTGCCCTCAATCTTTCACAGCAACAGGGTCTTTTCCAATGAGTCAGCTCTTCACATCAGGTGGCCAAAGTATTGGAGTTTCAGCTGCAACATCAACCTTCCAATGAACACCCAGGACTGACCTCCTTTAGGATGGACTGGTTGGATCTCCTTGCAGTCCAAGGGACTCTTAAGAATCTTCTCCAACACCACAGCTCAAAAGCATCAATTCTTCTGTGCTAAGCTTTCTTTATAGTCCAACTCTCACATCCATACATGACCACTGGAAAAACCATAGCCTTGACTAGATGGACCTTTGTTGACAAAGTAATGTCTCTGCTTTTGAATATGCTATCTAGGTTGATCATAACATTCCTTCCAAGGAGTAGCGTCTTTTAATTTCATTGCCGTGCAGTGATTTTGGAGCCCAGAAAAATAAAGTCAGCCACTGTTTCCACTGTTTCCCCATCTATTTGCCATGAAGTGATGGGACTGGATGCCATGATCTTAGTTTTCTGAATATTGAGCTTTAAGCCAACTTTTTCACTCTCCTCTTTTACTTTCATCAAGAGGCTTTTTAGTTCCTCTTCACTTTCTGCCATAAGGGTGGTGTCATCTGCATATCTGAGGTTATTGATATTTCTCCCGGCAATCTTGATGCTAGCTTGTGCTTCCTTGAGCCCAGCGTTTCTCATGATGTACTCTGCATATAATTTAAATAAGCAGGGTGACAATATACAGCCTTGACGTACTCCTTTTCCTATTTGGAACCAGTCTGTTTTTCCATGTCCAGTTCTAACTGTTGCTTGGATATTGATTGTTTAAAAAAAGTAATACATTTTTCTGATTTGATAATATTACCTGTAATATTAGATAATATTATCAAATTTACTGATTTGATAATATCAAATATGTGATTTGATAAGAATGCCATTAGTATTATCTACTAACAAAGTATTTATAAAATTCCACTTGGCTTCAGTGTATATCTTTACAAAATGGTTATATAAAAGAATGATTTTTTTATTAGAACATGCTGTTGCCTAATTTGTTAAATGTGACGAAGGTGAAATTTGGGGAAACAAAAATGTAGAGCAAGCTTAATACTACTATAGAATATATTCTGTGAATTTGAATCATCCATCATACATCTGAAAATAAGAAAACTAGGAAAATCACCTGGTGAATAACTCAGTAACTTAATCAAAGTGACGGTAAAGAAACTAATAATGAACTGACTGTGAACCCTACAGATAGGTACAGATAGTTGGTTGGGATTTGTGAATTTAGGAGAGATTTATATTACCACGGTGATGATTAAGAGTTTGTAGGAAATATTGTTGTGGGTTAGAGTTTGTCAAGTTTAGTTATTGAGGATAGTGACAATAGCTTAGTTATTCTGGATATAATTTCTTATTAAAAAAGTAGCATTAACGTTGAACTTCCCTAGTGGCTTAGTGTTAAAGAATCTGCCTGCCAATACAGGAGACATGGATTCAATTCCTGTGTTGGGAAGATTCCTTTGGAGAGAGGGGCCTGGAAGGCTACAGTCCATGGGGTCACAAAAGAGTCATACATGACTTAGCAACTTAACAACAGCAACAGCAAGTTATCACTGTTATCACTGTGATGATCGTTGCTTTGAGACAAGTCCCTTCCAGACTGCGTATGGCATCACCTGGAAGAAAGTCATATCTGCACTGCCTCTTATGAACCACTATGTTTGTTGCTACAAATAGGACCATTTCAGCCTGTTACTCAACATAAGGACCTAGAAACAACATTACAATAGCCCCCCACAGAGTGTACTAATACCTGTTACTTCTGGGTTTTGTTACCTATTTCCTTTAAGGAAATTTATCATCAGACTAAGAAGCAACACTTAAGTCCAGACAAATAGGAAGGAATAATTTCCCCAAATATGAAACTATTTGTCATAGTATTCCTCTGATGTGAACATTATTACCAAGGAGATGGAAAAATTGCAGTACAAAAAGATTAATCGTCTAATGACACATGAAGCCACAAGCTGGAGAGGAAAGATCACCCAACTCACTGGTTCTCACAATCAATAAATTAAAAGAAAACCACTGCGTGCTTTTCCTATATGACGTATCTATTGCAACTAATTAGCACTAATCTACTTTGCAAAGTTTAAAGCATTTTTTGAGTCCTTGTCAGTTAGAAAATTAGTGTTTAGTATTATTAGAAGATATAGCTTCCAGGAAACTCATGACAAAATATTCCACTGCAAATTATTCTTCCTTTTCTTGGGGTTACCAATGAGCTGTGCATATGGTATACTAGTACAGAAAATAGTAGAAAGGAATCCAAATACCACTTTTCTAGTCCCTTTCCACGAACCTATATATTCCAGTGCACAGCTCCATTAAAAACCTGACTGGTGTGTATGGCTTATGCGTTAAGCTCAGGGAAAACATTTATCTACATATGTGTGTGCATGCATTCATGCTCAGTTGCTTCAGTCATGTCTGACTCTTTGCGCCCCTATGGATGATAGCCTGCCAGGCTCCTCTGTCCATGGGATTCTCCAAGCAAGAATACTGGAGTGGGTTATCATGCCCTCCTCCAGGGGACTTCCTCACCCAGAAATTGAACTTGAGTCTCCTGCAGCTCCAGCATTGCAGGTGGATTCTTCACCTATACAATACAAAATATAATTATAAGGGATAAGTTTATAAATAAAAGGAAATTTATCTTTATGACAAAGCAGATCCAGATCAACTCTCCTACCCAGATACATCAAGGAGAAGGGGAAAATATGAGACTAGTCAGATTTTTCTAGATTCACTTACTGTATGGATTAAAAAAAAAAAAAAAGTGGAAAATACAAAGGAAGGAGAGAAATCACATGAGGATAATTATGTATTTAAAATGGAATAGGGAGTCTATGTTACTTTATTAATGCTATAGAAAAATAGTTTGTTAATATGCAAATCCTGCTGGTCCTAAGATCAACCATAAACTTGACAAGACTCAAAAAAGCTGTTGTAATCATGTTTATGGTTTATTGCAATGAAAGAAAACAGAGCAAAATCAGCAAAAAGAAAAGGTACTTGGTGTGAAGGCCAGTAGAAACCAGGGGCAAACTTTCAGTGTCCTCTCTCAGTGGATTCACAAAGATTGCTCAATTTTCCTAGCATCTATGTATGAAGTAGGCTTCCTTGGTGGCTCAGCAGTAAAGAAATCCACCTGCCAATGCAGGAGATGTGGATTTGATCCCCTGGATCATGAAGATCCCCTGGACAAGGAAATGGCGACCCAATCTAGTATTCTTGCCTGGGAAACCCCATGGACATAGGAGTCTACTGGGCCACAATCCATGGGTCTCAAGAGTCAGACACAACTTAGCAACTAAATGACAACATGTGAAGTACTGCCAACCAGGTGAATGCACCTGAGTCTGGATGTCCAGGTATTCTGAGAGGTTCAGTCAAAAAAATGATGGAAATTAATTGAACTTAAGTCTAAGCCTCCTTTGGAAGCTTCATGCCATCTATAGACTCCAAATTCTGATATAGTTACATCAGATATATTGTCATCGAGGTGGAGAGAAGTATTCTTGCTGCTTCCTCTTCTGTTTCTTTGCAGAATCCTCTATTTATTATTTACACTTAAGTCTTTTCACGTCTTACAGATTTGACTCTTCCTGTTATACTGTAGTTATTTTCTGGCATGGTATCAGCATTTTGAAATGATGAATATACATCAAGAGGATTCTGTTCTTCAGAGTTAATTTTCCCTGTTCATTTTTCTTTAGACTTTAAAAGCATTCTCTTATTCATGATGCCAGAAAGCCCGCTACAGTGTTTGAAGTTATTGAAGAAAAACATATTAAAGCAGAGTGACAAACAGTGACACACCAAAGTGAAGCTGTCAGATAGGAAGTCAAAAGCCAAGATTAAGTAGAGACTGAGAAACAAAGTTATAACCAGCTTTAGATATAACCAAAAAAAAGAGACCAAATCAAAGGGTTCAGAGCAATGCTTTTCCTCTTGCTGCTGGGAATGCTATCATCTTCACACAAACATTCAATTAACAGCATGATGACGGTAGTTGAGGGGTATCTAAGTCTGGAAATAGAAACTGGAGTTCTGTGTGTTCAGTTTAATAAGCCTTCAGAGTTTTAAAATAATATTTCAATGATAATCCAGTTAACAGAAATATCAAATTATGCAAACAGGTCTCACTCTCTCAAACTGATTATTTTTCAAGCTATTTTTCTACCTGAGGGCTTTCAGTGCACCTTAATAGTTATTTTGCATACATGAAGAAAAGCACTAATTATTTTAAAGGGATAAATTATATTAATTATTTTATTATAATTATCAATATATTTGATAGTTATTTGCCTTGAAGCATATAAAACAACAATTGATTAGTAAAGTGGTAGAATTTGTCTCAAAATTGAATTATACAGCAAAGTCATGAAATTGTGAACAAGGAATATGCATATGTGTTACCATTTAATCAAAAAATTTAGTGGATCATCTGAACTATGAAAGTGAAAGTATTAGTTGCTCAGTTGTATCTGACTGTTTGTGACTCCATGACTGCAACACACCAGGCTTCTCTGTCAATGAAATTCTCCAGGTGAGAATTACTGGAGTGGGTTGCCATTTCCTTCTCCAGGGGATCTTCTGAACCCAGGGATTGAACCTGGGTTTTCTGTATTGCAGGCAGATCCTTTACCACCCGAACCACCAGGGAAGCCCTCTCTGAATTACAGGACACATCATTAAGAATGAATAGAACTACATTAAAATCTTGCTTCTAAAACTTACTATGTGTGTGATTTCATGACTATTGAAGTTCTAATTTTCTGTCTCTTCTTGATGAATAGGAGAAAATAATGTTAGCCTTTACAAAGTTACTGCTGCTGCTGCTGCTAAGTCACTTCAATCATGTCCGACTCTGTGCGACCCCATAGACCACAGCCCAACAGGCTCCTCCATCCCTGGGATTCTCCAGGCAAGAATACTGGAGTGGGTTGCCATTTCCTTCTCCAGTGCACGCACGCATGCTAAGTTGCTTCAGTCGTGTCTAACTCTATGCGACCCCATGGACAGCAGCCCACCAGGCCCCTCTATCCACAGAATTCTCTAGGCAAGAATACTGGAGTGGGTTGCCATTTCCTTCTCCATTCAAAGTTACTGACAGGATGAAAACAGAAAATCTATGCAAAGTGACTATTAAAGTTACCCAGCTTATAGGTAAGTCTCAAAAAACAGTACCTGTGATAGCAGAACACATTTACTGCCTACATACAATTTAAGTGTTCTAAGTAATTCATAGGAATTAAGACAATTATCACAATAATCTAGAACTTCTGACACTTCACTGCTTCCTGAAAGTACCTGAAGTAAAAATTAAAAGATAATCGTTTCACACAAAATCAAGGGTGTTTATATCAATAATCATTTAATTAGCTCTTAGCAACAGAGAGTTACAGGTTCATGAACTAGTACGACTCAGTTCAAATTCTGGCAGATACTTATTCAATGAAGGAAGTGAAGCAATTTATTTAGCTTTCTTCTTGTCGTAAATTATGTGTAACAGAGTGATGAGTGAATATAGTCACAACTCTCTATCGTTTCCTGATGCATTGTAGGTACTCCATAAGAGGTAGTGGATGATGTAATTATTTCCAGTAGATGCTGGGACCTGAGTGCATTTATCAGCATATTAATAAGGGTATTGAATATTGTAGGGCAAGATAAGTACATTAGCAAATAATGGTACAAGAAGGTGGTAAGGAAAAACATGTTTGTAATAAAGGAGAAATACATGTAAAAGGGTGCTTCCCAGATGGCTCAGTGGGTAATCTGCCAGCAATGCAGGAGATGCAGTAAACACCAGTTGGATCCTTGGGTAAGGAAGATCCTCTGGAGGAGGGCATGGCAACCCCCTCTAGTATTCTTGCCTGGAGAGTCCCATGGACAGAAGAGGCTGGTAGCCTACAGTCCTTACTGTCAACCCACTCCTGTATTCTTGTCTGGAAAATCCCATGGACAGAGGAGTCTGGTGGCCTAGCATAATGTCACACAGAGTTGGACAACACTAAAGCAATTGAGCACACACTCAGGTGCAGATAAGAGGATGGGAAGTTCTACTGAAGGGACCTTGGTTAGAAGTTAGGATATCAGCAAAATTCTAGAGGCAAGAATAATTACAGGATTTGACAGACTCTGAAGTGATTGGGGAACTTTTTGTAGTTGGGAAAAGCAAAATTGGATGGACGTTTGGCAAGATATGCAGCAATAGACACAGGCAGGATGTAGATCAGAGAATCCCTACAAGGACATACTGAAGACTCTATCCTTATGGGCATTAATGGACTATTGATGTGTTTTTAAGTAGGAGATAACATAATAAATATTTATATTTTCAAAAATATATGCCTTCCATGTAGAAGCTGCATTTTCAGAGAGGTGAATGATGAAAGATTGATAATAGAGGCAGGAAGAAAGCTTAGCTGAGTAAGGGGCAAGAACCTGGAATTTCCCAATGATTGTAGTAATAAAAAGAGTGAAAAAATGTGTTTTAAATTGTGCAGAAATACAGCCAAAGTTACTGGATTAACAAATGATGAAATGTTATAGAAAGGAGAACTATTCTAAGATGGACCCCCAAGTTTCTGGTGTTGATGGGTAAAAGCAGGTTGTACCACTCACCACCTGAGTGACTTAGCAGATGCACGCTAGAGAATAAATAAGTGCCTAGACATAGCAGCAGACACATATATATATAGCTGGGGAGGTAACTAGTTACAATTGGCTGTGTGCCTGCAGCTCTGGCCAGGAAACACAGCTTTGTGAGTCATCTAAAAATATTGAATAGAAAAGCCACTAAAGAGGATTCAGTCTCCTTGAGTTTGGTGATAAGAGAGAGAAGAAAATTTACAATAATGTTCAGTGCTGGAATAGTGCTAAGGTACCACTGAATGCTAATCCAAACCTAAATCTCCTGATGGAAGTGTTCCCACTCTTACACTCTTGGACTGTACCTTTCTTAGATCTATGTGGCCTATCAGAATACAGTTCTCTGGAAAAAATAAATGGATACTTTTATTAATTTCCTACTGGCATTTAACATTTTGGCTTGAAATATGGACTTTATACAGAAAGTGTTTTTGTATTATCTGTACAATGTTGTCTTGAAATGAGACACATCTTTCTAATGTAATTTCCAACTACACTTTTAATACTTCAGTGTATCTGAAAAGCAAGTGTAACACAACTGCCTCAATAACCGATTTGGACCTCAAATTGAAACAATTATTGAAATTAATATTAACCAAAAAAAAAAAAAAACTGGAAAATTTGGGATGATTTGGATAATCTAAATCCAAAAAAAGTGAATATCAGTCTGCTTTTTTTCCTTTTAAAACATGTTTAAATAAAAAGTGTGATCAGATCTATTTTCCCTGTGCAGAATGATGAGCTATTTTAAGGACACTTCTAATAACTTAGTCATATTTTTATTGGATTCATGTTCACAAGTGGCTGAGTGTTGATCTCCTTTGGATATGTACCAGTGAAGTTAAAGACTTCTAGATCCTGAAGATGTACATTTTAAGTTACAGAAATGCTACATATCACAGAAATCATGTCTTAATCTAAATAAGTATCTTAAAATGTCCTGAATATCTCTTTAGGGTCATGGCCATAGTTTTCCTTATCACCTATCACCTGTAAAGCACCTACTATCTGTGAGACATTTTAACCACATGTATACAATTCTCACAGCAATTTTATCACATCTGTTTTCCATATAACATGATGTAAAATACAAGAGGTGAAACTAAGTTGCTTAGGGCCCCCATGTAGTAAAAGGCCAAAATACAAGCCCTGTTTCCAAAGTTCAAATTATTTCTATTATGTCTTTAGCTTGCGTGTGTGCTAACTGACTTCAGTTGTGTCTGACTCTTTGTGAACCCATGCACTGTAGCCCTCCAGGCTCCTCTGTCAATGGAATTCTCCAGGCAAGAATACTGAATTGGGTTGCCATGCCCTCCTCCAGGAGATCTTCCCCAGCAAGAGATGGAACCCACGTCTCCTGCGGCTCCAGCATTGCAGGCAGATTCCTTAACACTCAGTCACCGGGGAAGCCCATTATGCCTTGTATGCACTTCAAATGCAGCTTATCTCCAGTAAATCTGATCCTTCTCAGTAGATTAAATAATATACACTGCTATACACGTACAATCAACCAGAGCCCTGAGGTATCTCAGATACCTATATTTCTCTGTATTCTCAAGTCCACTTTATGAGCAAATCATGATATTTATTTAACCTTCTTAGTCACTGTAGAATACATCTTTTCATACTTGATGTTTTAGGGTATAAGAGTGTCCTTATGTCTTTTTTATTTTAGTATTATTATCTTCTAATTGCTGTCTCCTTAATAAAACACTATTTCACTCTATTCTTCATACTTTTATTAAAATAATCTTTATAAAAATACCACTTCATTTCTTAAAATTATGTATTTGTCCCTATTGCCTTGAGGATAAAGTCAAACACTTTAACATGGCATTCAAATTTCACCATTTCTAAACTGAACACATCATTCTTTTTTGCCTATTGTCTTGAGCCCCAAACCTACATGATCCAGTCTCACTGACTACTTAGCTCATGTGTAGTTTCATGACCTGAAGTTTTATTCTTGCTGTTCTGTCTATCCAGAGTGTGATCTCCCCATTCTTTCTCCCTGCACACATCTACTTCAGTTTCGACTCCAGCTCAAGTTCTATCATCTGCAAAACATTTTTGCCCCATCCTTAGCTTCAAGGGGAAGTAGTCACTCACTCTTATTTGCATCATAACTTTTCTAAAGTTATTTATAAAGTATTTTATATCTGTCCTAGACCAATCAATTGTACATTTCTTGAAATGAAAATTTTGTTATTCTGACTACCTAGTAGAATCTTTGGCCATGGTAGCAATGTGTTACATGTTCTTGAATGAATTAATTAAAATGTCTTTATTACAGGTCAACCTCAATTTCATTATTCTTTCTGTAAGAAAATTAATCAGCATGATCTCTAATTCTTTGGAAAATTGGTACATGTAGTGTTTATTACAAATAATTTTTGCATGCTCAGGACAATCATCAAGATGAGTGTGTCTTGAATCCTTTATTTAGGAATGGTACAAGCCCTCGCTATAGTCCATGGGGTCATAAAGAGTTGAATATGACTTAGTGACTGAACAACAATAACCATATAGTTACTACACAGATATGTCCATTACAAAAGAAAATATAAAGTAGTATAACATAATGTAAGATAACAAGGCTGGTATAGATAGTTCAGTTCAGTCGCTCAGTCGTGTCCGACTCTTTGCGACCCCATGAATGGCAGCACGCCAGGCCTCCCTGTCCATCACCAACTTCTGGAGTTCACTCAAGCCCAAGTCCATCGAGTCAGTGATGCCATCCAGCCATCTCATCCTCTGTCGTCCCCTTCTCCTCCTGCCCCCAATCCCTCCCAGCATCAGAGTCTTTTTCAATGAGTCAACTCTTCGTGCGAGGTGGCCACAGTACTGGAGCTTCAGCTTTAGCATCATTCCCTCCAAAGAACACCCAGGGCTGATCTCCTTCAGAATGGACTGGTTGGATCTCCTTGCAGTCCAAGGGACTCTCAGGAGTCTTCTCCAACACCACAGTTCAAAAATATCAATTCTTCAGCTCTCAGCTTTCTTCACAGTCCAACTCTCACATCCACACATGATCACTGGAAAAACCATAGCCTTGACTAGATAGTAGATGAATAAAATTATTATCAGTAGCAAAAATAATAAATGTAGGTTACATGATAGGAGACAAGTCAAAGTGAAGGTCTCTTTGTTGGAGACATTACCATGTAATCATGTATATTTTCTTGTAAAACACAGATTAGCCAGATGGAGATATAAGGAGAGCAATATTGATAGAAAAATAAAATCAGAACTGGGAAAGAAGAACATGGTGTCGATAGGAATGGAAAAAGTTCTAGTAAGACCACATAGATGTCCAATGCACTGGAGTGAAAGATAAGTTCAAAAAGTTTGTAGGAATAATTTTGGAAAGTCTTGCATTGTAGGGTCAGGAGTTAGATTTCATTTTGAACATGTGTAAAAGCCATCAACAATATTGAATCAAAATGCTGATGCAATTGTGTTTTTGCTTTGAAATTAATCTCTGCTGAGTAGAGAAAGATGGAGAGAAAAGTAACAGGAAGCTCAGTGATGTTAGGAAGCAATTGCAATAGTCTGCAAGAATTGGACTTCCTTGGTAGCTCAGATGGTAAACAATCTGCCTGCAATGCGGGAGGCCTCGGTTTGATTCCCTGGTCAGGAAGATTCCTTGGAGAAGGGATAGGCTACCCACTCCAGTATTCATGGGCTTCCCTGGTGGCTCAGATGGTAAAGAATCCACCCACATGCAGGATCCCTGGGTTGGAAAGATGCCCTAGAGGAGGGCATGACAATCCACTCCCATATCCATGCCTGGAGAATCCCCATGGACAGAGGATTGTAGTGGGCTACAGTCCATGGGGTCTCAAAGAGTCAGACACTACTGAGTGACTCAGAACAGTGCAACACAAACAAGGATTATTAGGGCTTATGTGGCACAGTGAAAATGGTAATATACAGGGCAATTGTAGAAAATTATTGGAATTGATAAGTTTGAATGTATGTTGAATATGAAAAGTGAGAAAAAGTAAAGGTACAATGACTTCATGTCTGTCCAACAACTATTGATAATTTATAAGTCAGACACAGCATTACCTCATTGATATAGATAATGCTATTATCAAAACCAAATATATAAGAAAAATGAAGAATTGAGATTGAACAGTAAACTGAAATTTTAATATTTTGAGTTGTTTCCACAGGATGCTCATGTCAAGTGAAAAATTAAAAAGTGAGGTCACAACCAATTAATTTAGTCTATGGCATTTAATAGCACAAGTTGTAATTATAGGACTTAAAAAAATGGCACCATCTACACATTTCATTTAATTAAACAGAAGTTAAAAAAGACATTGTATTTGAAGTTCTACCAAAGAAAGCAGCATAAGTTATCATTAAGTTTCATAGCATATGTTCTTGATAATATTAATATTTATTTCAAATTTTTAAACAAAAATATATTAAAATGTGAATAAAAAATATTTAAGAAAAGTCTGAAGCCCCATGACAAAGATTTCTACCTAGTTTAATAACTACTGCCTTAGAAGAGGTAATAAGAAACTGAAATACTATGGCATAAAAAATGAAGACCTCTCCCAACCTTTCTTCACAGAGTATTGCAAGTTTTAAGACCTCTGTATTCTGTTTTGGTGACAAACCCTAAGAGCTATATTTTGTCCATACATTTAACCATTAGGCTATGTGTTTCTGACAAGGAGGGATCTCTGTCCTCCATCCACATACACCTTACTGTACTGTTTTGGGATCCCTTTCTTGTAACCAAACTAAAAGCCTATAACACATATTATCTCTGTTATATATCGATCTGCCATCCCCTCCCTTTTTCTGAAAGAAATATTGTCTTATATGTGTTTGCCCATTTTCTTGTGGTTTTACTACAGATCCTCCATATGGAAAAGTGCTGGTATGGAAATAGGAAACCAAAAGACGTAGTCTACTTCTGGGTCACTTGAGTGTGCATGTGAAATACACATATGTAAATATAATGTGGAATTCCATCTTTTGACATACTAGTTGATATATTTTATGTGGGATAATTCATACAAATAATGCTGGAGCTCACCATCCATTGACTCAAATATGTTCATCATTTAAATGAGAAAGTAACAGAGAACTAAAACACTCCACTTTTATCTTGAATTTTAAAATATAGGGCTTAATTCCATTACAGACATATGCATCTAAGATTCAAAGCTTTTTTACTTGCAAGAGTTAAGCTCTAGGGATGGAAAAAAAAATGTCATAGAGTTTGAAAACCTTGATTTTGCAGTATCAAGGGCAAGTTAATGGAGGATTAAGGATATGTTGTAGTTAGAGCCTCACAATGAGTAGGGACACTTTTGACTGCATTTAGTAATAATTTTCACACTTTACAAGAAAGAGAAAAAAACTAAAAATAAAAGAGCACTGCATGGACTCAGGAGAATTTTGGAAGAGAGAACATGAAAAATTAGATTGGAAAACCCCTCTGAAGTCTTTAGATTTGAGTTAGAAAGAGGTAGAAAACAATAGGGCTTCCCAGGTGGCGATAGTGGTAAAGAACCTGCCTGCCAATGCAGAAGGCTCATAAGAGACTGCTGTGATCCCTGGGTCAGGAAGATCCCCTGGAGGAGGGCATGTCAACCCATTGCAGTGTTCTTGCTTGGAGAAGCCCATGGACAAGAGTCAGACAGAATTGACTCTTGTGGACCTTAGGGTTGCAAAGAGTCAGACATGATTGAAGCAAATTAGCACAGAGAAAAGGGTAGAAAGATTGTTATTTGGAGCACTGTCCAAGAGATACAGAAGACTTTGGCCCATTATCTTCTTCTCTCCACTTTTCAATAGAATTCTGGGGATATAGCTGTATGTGTGTGTGTATGTTTGTGTGTGTGTGAATATGGAAGGGAATAGAGATTGTGGTGACAAGCCAATTTTGAATCAAGGTTTGAAATAATATTAGAAATTTTCTAGTCTTTGAAGGCTGGCTGGGAGGAGGATGCTTCTATGTTCACATATAAAATTTTAACATTAATCCAGTTGAGTGAATATCAAGGAATAAAACATAAAAACAATCCTGAGAAACTTTATTATGTAAAAACATAAGTCCTTGAAATATTTTGCTATTTTAAGTCACATCATAAACCACAGACCTAGAATAAACCAATTGGTGAGAATGCCAAAACATCTCTCTCTGATCCAAAGGCCAATCACAATTATCCCTGCTTCTCTTAGAGCCAATCAAAATTCTCAGTTTCTGTGTTCTGTAATGTGCATAAGACCTGTGCCAGTGCTAACTGGAACAGCGTTTCAAAGGTAGGCCCCTTGCCCAGCTAGTTTAATATGTTATTTATTTTTATTTTAATTTGATTCATTATCTTGATGTTTCTTTTCTTGGAAGTATCTCTGGCTCTCTCAGGCAGACTACCTGACTTAGTATTAACACATACTTTCTTAACAACATTTAAAATAGTAACTTTTTTTTATTCAGAGTTTAAAGGTGGGAAAGCAGAGCTCAAGACTGTACAATTCACGAAAGATGGAAGGGAGATGCTTATCCCAAGTTACTCAATTCCAAAAGTAGCACTCTGGATCTCTCTTCCATGCTTTCTTCTGTTTATTGCCAATCCCACATCTCCTTCCTCTTCAAATTCATTGTTGGCTTTCAGTAAGGAAAACAGGCAGCTCATGCTCAAAAGACTCACACTCCATGATGGCTTTTGGGGAAGAGTTTTTTAAAGGCAGTGTAAGGGAGGGAATCATGGGATTTAGGATCAACTCTTGGACATCCTTCTGAATGGCTGGTGGTGAGAGAATAGGGTGGCATTTTAGGAATCAGTAGCATCAACTTTCTAGTTCCAACCAGTCTGAGGGCTACCTGCTGGTGGTCAGCTTGCAGTCAACATCCTGCATGGTGGACAGGGTTTTATTGTCTTCAAAATAACTTATGATCAGACTTACCTTTACCTTTGAAGCAAAACTGGGAGTCCTTGTGATTGATTTATTGTTTAAGTTATAGTTTCCTGCTGGGCTGTCCTATCTTTGTTTCTGCATTCTTTACTTCTTCAAGTACACGCTGGTAGGGGAGTCACAGTGGATTTTCACAGCCTCTTTCCCTGTCAGCAACAACTGAGGACACAGAGGGGTCTGTCACACCAGGAAGGGCCCTATGTGGACCCACTTCATTTTGGGAGTATATTTGCAATTCGTTTTTTAGCCTTAGAATGTTACATATCATGTAACTTTTGGGCAACATAGGTTGAATCCTCGGGGTTTTGTGTGTGTGTGTGTGTGTGTGTGTGTGTTTTTCCGTAGCCCTGTGTTTTTTTGTTTTGTTTTTTTTTTTCTATCTTTACTTGAGACAAAATATCTCTAGTTTTTTGTTTTTTTAATATCCTTTTCTTTGGAATGTTTTTAAAAGCTGCAGGAAACAGCCTAAACATGCCAATGTTATTAATTTTTTCTTCTATTTGACTCTAACAGCCCAAGCACATGGCCTACTTTCCAACTTAACAACAGGAAACAATTTGACTATTTTGCCACCCACCTCCTATTGTACACTCCATGTTTTCCAGCCATCAATACCTGTGTCCTTGCCACCTACTTCCTGATTGCCTCCCCCAAACCAAAATATTCCTTTTTAAAAAATATGTGTTTCTCTTTATTTATTCACTTATATTTTAGATTTTTAATTTAACCTTTTTTAACGTGCACCCAGATCATCTGGGGAGCCTGCTAAAATTCAGATTTTGAATCAGAAGATCTGGTGGAGGGCTTGTGTCT
Source organism: Bos javanicus (assembly GCF_032452875.1). Lineage (NCBI taxonomy): Eukaryota > Metazoa > Chordata > Mammalia > Artiodactyla > Bovidae > Bos > Bos javanicus. Next base: position 59,395,970 of record NC_083879.1, on the reverse strand, counting down.
GGCATTTCTAAGAAATTCCCAGTTGATATCAGTACGACCAGGACAAGACCATGGTTTGATTAATTAGATTCATGCACCATTCTGCTTCTTTCTACTAATTAATCTTTACAGGTGTTTCCTATTTAAGATAGCCAAATTTACTCTGGCTTATTTAATAAAAAGGAATCTATGGTTAATGAAACTAAGCCATGCCCATAGGGCAACCCAAGATGGGCAGGTCATGGTGGAGAGATTCGTCAGAATGTGGTCCACTGGAGAAGGGAATGGCAAACCACTTCAGTATTCTTGCCTTGAGAACCCCATGAACAGTATGAAAAGGCAAAATGACAGGATACTGAAAGAGAAACTCCCCAGGTCAGTATGTGCCCAATATGCTACTGGAGATCAGTGGAGAAATAACTCCAGAAAGAATGAAGGGATGGAGCCAAGGCAAAAACAATACCCAGCTGTGGATGTGACTGGTGATAGAAGCAAGGTCCAATGCTGTAAAGAGCAATATTGCATAGGAACCTGGAGTGGTCAAACAAGAGATGGCAAGAGTGAAAGTCGACATTCTAGGAATCAGTGAACTGAAATGGACTGGAATGGGTGAATTTAACTCAAATGACCATTATATCTACTACTGCGGGCAGGAATCCCTCAGAAGAAATGGAATGGCCATCATGGTCAACAAAAGAGTCCGAAATGCAGTACTTGGATGCAATCTCAAAAATGACAGAATGATCTCTGTTCATTTCCAAGGCAAACCATTCAATATCACAGTAATTCAAGTCTATGCCACAACCAGTAACGCTGAAGGAGCTGAAGTTGAACGGTTCCATGAAGACCTACAAGACCTTTTAGAACTAACACCCAAAAAAGATGTCCTTTTCATTATAGGGGACTGGAATGCAAAAGTAGGAAGTCAAGAAACACCTGGAGTAACAGGCAAATTTGGCCTTGGAATATGGAATCAAGCAGGGCAAAGACTCATAGAGTTTTGCCAAGAAAATGCACTGGTCATAACAAACACCCTCTTCCAACAACACAAGAGAAGACTCTATATATGGTCATCACCAGATGGTCAACACCGAAATCAGATTGATTATATTCTTTGCAGCCAAAGATGGAGCAGCTATATACAGTCAGCAAAAACAAGACCAGGAGCTGACTGTGGCTCAGACCATGAACTCCTTATTGCCAAATTCAGAGTTAAATTGAATAAAGTAGGGAAAACCACTAGACCATTCATGTATGACCTAAATCAAATCCCTTATGATTATCCAGTGGAAGTGAGAAATAGATTTAAGGGCCTAGATCTGATAGATAGAGTGCCTGATGGACTATGGAATGAGGTTCCTGACATTGTACAGGAGACAGGGATCAAGACCATTCCCATGGAAAAGAAATGCAAAAAAGCAGAATGGCTGTCTGGGGAGGCCTTACAAATAGCTGTGAAAAGAAGAGAACTGAAAAGCAAAGGAGAAAAGGAAAGATATAAACATCTGAATGCAGAGTTCCAAAGAACAGCAAGAAGAGATAAGAAAGCCTTCTTCAGCGATCAATGCAAAGAAATAGAGGAAAACAACAGAATGGGAAAGTCTAGGGATCTCTTCAAGAAAATCAGAGATACCAAAGGAACATTTCATGCAAAAATGAGCTCGATAAAGGACAGAAATGGTATGGACCTAACAGAAGCAGAAGATATTAAGAAGAGGTGGCAAGAATACACAGAAGAACTGTACAAAAATCTTCATGGCCCAGATAATCATGATGGTGTGATCACTGACCTAGAGCCAGACATCCTGGAATGTGAAGTCAAGTGGGCCTTAGAAAGTATCACTACGAACAAAGCTAGTGGAGGTGATGGAATCCCAGCTGAGCTATTCCAAATCCTGAAAGATGATGCTGTGAAAGTGCTGCACTCAATATGCCAGCAAATTTGGAAAACTCAGCAGTGGCCACAGGACTGGAAAAAGTCAGTTTTCATTCCAATCCCAAAGAAAGGCAATGCCAAAGAATGGTCAAACTACCACACAATTGCACTCATCTCACGTGCTAGTAAAGTAATGCTCAAAATTCTCCAGCCAGGCTTCAGCAATATGTGAACCATAAACTTCCTGATGTTCAAGCTGGTTTTAGAAAAGGCAGAGGAACCAGAGATCAAATTGCCAACATTCGCTGGATCATCAAAAAAGCAAGAGAGTTCCAGAAAAGCATCTATTTCTGCTTTATTGACTATGCCAAAGCCTTTGACTGTGTGGATCGCAATTAACTGTGGAAAATTCTGAAAGAGATGGGAATACCAGACCACCTGATCTGCCTCTTGAGAAATTTGTATGCAGGTCAGGAAGCAACAGTTAGAACTGGACATGGAACAACAGACTGGTTCCAATTTAACTTACATGCAGAGTACATCATGAGAAACGCTGGGCTGGAAGAAACACAAGCTGGAATCAAGATTGCTGGGAAAAATATCAATAACCTCAGATAAGCAGATGACACGACCCTTATGGCAGAAAGTGAAGAGGAACTCAAAAGCCTCTTGATGAAAGTGAAAGTGGAGAGTGAAAAAGTTGGCTTAAAGCTCAACATTCAGAAAATGAAGATCATGGCATCCTGTCCCACCACTTTATGGGAAATAGATGGGGAAACAGTGGAAACAGTGTCAGACTTTATTTTTCTAGGCTCCAAAATCAGTGCAGATGTTGACTGCAGCCATGAAATTAAAAGATGCTTACTCCTTGGAAAGAAAGTTATGACCAACCTAGATAGCATATTCAAAAGCAGAAACATTACTTTGCCAACAAAGGTCCATCTAGTCAAGGCTATGGTTTTTCCTGTGGTCATGTATGGATGTGAGAGTTGGACTGTGCTGAAGGCTGAGCACCGAAGAATTGATGCTTCTGAACTGTGGTGTTGGAGAAGACTCTTGAGAGTCCCTTGGACTGCAAGGAGATCCAACCAGTCCATTGTGAAGGAGATCAGCCCAGGGATTTCTTTGGAAGGAATGATGGTAAAGCTGAAACTCCAGTACTTTGGCCACCTCATGTGAAGAGTTGACTCATTGGAAAAGACTCTGATGCTGGGAGGGATTGGGGGCAGGAGGAGAAGGGGACGACAGAGGATGAGATGGCTGGATGGCATCACTGACTTGATGGACGTGAGTCTGAGTGAACTCCGGGAGTTGGTGATGGACAGGGAGGCCTGGCGTGCTGTGATTCATGGGGTCACAAAGAGTTGGACACAGTTGAGCGACTCATCTGATCTCATCTGTTCTGATGGTTAAACCACATGCCCAGGGGAACCTGGAGGATTGAATCAATAATTAATAGTCTGTTGCTCTAAGAAAAAAAATCCCCAAATTATCCATAGGACTCACCCATCTAAAGAACTGCTGCTTTTGCCAAGATCAGGCAGAATATTAAATGTTACTGTAAACACTATTTCCCAATCTTGTGCCTCTGCAAAAATCAGGAAGCTGCTATCTAGCTTGTGGTTTCTAAATAAGACCACCTCTGTCATAATCTGTAACAGCAGAATGGATTTCCACTCCCTGTGCCTCTCAGTGCATAAATAATAATGAATCCAAGTTTCACAAGAGTGCATTGACAAAACCTATAGAGCTCATCCTCCTAAATAGCCACAGCTTGATTGCAAAAAGAGTATGAAATATTGTTTTTATCTTTCTTCGTTCTTCCCTCTAGGAGCCTGGTATTGAGGTGAGGTAAACACGTAGTCCACAGTCTTCATCTAGCACAGTCAGGTTTTGCAAGAGATAGACAATCTAATAACTACTCAGGTGGGTAAGATAAGAAAGAAAGGAGAAAAAGATCCAATATATTGACATGTAGCTATTTCCTGTATTAATATAAAATAATAAAATAATTAATATAAAATAAAATAATTAATATAAAATAATTTTAAATTCAAACTGAGATACCTATATTTACAAATTTAAAAAACAAAAAGGACAAGAAAGTCTTTTACTCAAAATAAAGAGTAGTAGATGGGTTTCTTATTTAAATAGAGCAGGTTAAAGGATTTCTTCCCCAATGACAGCATATTGCCCGTCAAGATTTTACAACTCTGTGTAATGTATTAAATCTCTAGATTATAAAGCTAGAGATTTTATAACCTTGTGCTAAATAACTGACATAATTTTAAAACTTGTAAACTCCAGAAATGTTAAAATATTTATTTTATGTGCTAGGTGTTAACGACCAAAATTTGCACCGTTTTACCCAGACAAGGGGAGCTATGAAAAACTGATAGTTGTTTTATGAGTTATTCACAGGTATTTCCATTAGCTTTGGGGCCCAAAAAGATTATAAACGTGAAACAGAAATATATCCTGACATTCAACATTTTAGAGTGTTTCATTCTTATTTTTCTTTCCTTTTTTTTCCATTTTTGTCTTTGATTTTACAAATAAAAATGGCTTCATTTGATAAAATGAAAGTGAAGTCGCTCAGTTGAGTCCGATTCTTTGCAACCCCATGGACTGTAGCCCACCAGGCTCCTCTGTCTATGGGATTCTCCAGGCAAGAATACTGGAGTGGGTTGCCATTTCCTTCTCCAGGGGATCTTCCTGACCCAGGGATGGAACCCAGGGATCGAACCGAGGTCTCCCGCATTGGAGGCAGATGCTTTAACCTCTGAGCCACCAGGGAAGCCTCATTTGATAAAGGTTGTCACTAAACCTGAAAGTATCAGTAGAAACCCAGCAAACTGTTAATTGCTCAGATTTACTACTGATTAACATATTTATCAAAGAATGCAGTTGTTGAAAATTTGGACATCAGTTTTGAGATTTAAACATTTTGTAAATTTCCTTTAAGTCATAGTCATATTTTATTTTTATAGAACCAGCTGCATACTGTTTACTACCTAAGTTGAATACATCGTCCATTAAGTTTTGCATGTTTTACTGATTGAAATGAATATATTAGTAGTTAAATTTGCATTTACACTGATTGCCCTGAATATTGTGCAAATGTATATGCTGTTAAATTTAAAAAATATATATATCTTAGTAATTACTTCTATTAAGGAGATTTAGAGCCGATAACTTAAAATTAACCCAGCCATGAAGATTTTGTCATTTATCTCTTAATCTGTTATTAACATGAAATATTACTCTGTTGTTTTTAAATGGTATTATTCATCATTAAAATTTTTTTCTTTTCTTTTTTTTTGTGATGAGTGCTTGATTGCTTTTGGTTACAAAGGTCAAAACCTCATTGGCAATAAATTTTCTTTTGTGATTAATATTGATAAATTGGAGATATAAGGTCTAATACTTTAACTCTTTTGTATAATACAATTTAAATGAATTTTTATTAATTTAATTTCTATGAAAATATGACTTGGAAGGATAGAAATTCTATTAATTTGGTCACTAGCATGTGCCAAGTTATCAAAAATATTTCACTTCTTAATTCTCTTGGCAGTTGATGTCGTTTCACAGATAAGAGAAACTCAAAAATGTTTACATAAAGTCACTGAAATCTGTGCACCATGTAAGTAGTGGAGCTTGAACTACAATCTGGAACTATCCAGATTCAAATGCTCTAATTTCTACTCCATCATTCATGCCCTAAACTAAAAAACTCTTTTTAAAGAGTCAAATCTCTGTTACTTACCAGGTTTATTTGGTACGTATTTCTCATCTCTGTGTCTATTTCTGAAATTAAGATAATAGCTATCATTTCTCAGTCAGTTCTGTAAGGTGAATGAAATAGAATAAATATAGGCTTTTTGAAAATCATAAAGCACTCTATTATTTTAAGGTATCCTGAATATATTTCACTAGTCAATTATGATTTATGTCATAATATAAGAACACATGAGGAACTATGCATTAAGCATGAGAAGTTGAACTTACTATGTTCTCAGGAGTCAGTGAATTTAAGAAAATTAAGGGGAGCAATGATTTGCCTACAGCATGATTTTGCCATGTTTGCCATGATCTTTGGCATTACTATCTTCCTACACACTGTTTTCCTTTATTTGGAACTTCTCTTATACTCCAGGATTATTTTGCTTATGTCCCTTTACCCCTAGAAAGACTTCCAGTCAATTCTCAACCTGCTTTATCCCCCTGTTCCAGAAGCACCGTGTGCATTTATATTCCTGGCATTTAAGAAACTTTCGTGTGATTGTTATTCTCTTTGTCTATAACTCTTGCCAGTGTGAACGTCTCTGGTACATGATGAATGCCGAAAAGTATTACCTGAGTAAGTGAGTTTGACTGCCTCCACCTATAACTGTTGTTCAGTCACTAAGTAGTCTCCAACTCTTTGCAACCCTATGGACTGTAGATCACAAGGCTCCTCTGTCCATGGAATTCTCCAGGCAAGAATACTGGAGTAGGTCGCCATTTCCTTCTCCAGGGGATCTTCCCAACCCAGGGACAGAACTCAGGTCTCCTGCATTGCAGGCAGATTCTTTACCATCTGAGCCACCGTCACCTACTTTTTTTTTTTCTCTCTTCAGGGTTAACCAAAGGACATACTTTGCTGTCTTTACATCTCCTATAGTTTGCTCAGATTCATGTCCACTGAGTTGGTGGCACCATCCAACCATCCCATCCTCTGCCACCCCCTCTCCTCCTGCCCTTGGAAATGCCTATCCAAGCATAACGGTCTTTTCCAATGAGTTGACTTTTTGCATCAGGTGGCCAAAGTATTGGAGCTTCAGCTTCAGCATCAGTCCTTGCAATGAATATTCAAAGCTATAATTAGGTGGTGTTTATTCTTTTTGTTTGCCTTCATTGTTATATATTTTGTTGTGGCAAAAACACATAACATGATCTCTATACTCTTAACAGATTTTTAGGTGCACAGCACAGTATTAACTATAAGCACAATGTCATTCAGCGGATCTCTAGAACCTTTTCATTATGCATGATTGAATCTTCATACCCTGAGCAATCTTGTCAGGAAAATAATTTATGAGTAAGAAAATTCAGTATAACATTGGATGCAGCGCTGTGCTGTGCTTAGATGCTCAGTCGTGTTTAACTCTTTGCGACCCCATAGACTGTAGTCTGCCAGGCTCCTCTGGGATTTTTCAGTTAAGAATACTGGAGTAGTTTGACATTCCCTTCTCCAGGGGATCTTACTGACCCAGGGATCAAACCTGAGTTTCCTGTGTCTCATGCATTTCAGGTGGGTTCTTTACCTGCTGAGCCATCCAGGAAGCTAATATTGGATGAGTCAGATTTCTTCTCTTTTTTTTTTTTTGGTAAAACACTTTGCTATAGAACATTGCCCAATTTCACAACTGAGCATATGTCACAAATCAATATTTTAATATATATATATATATATGTATTTATATTAATACTAGGTAAATATAGATATACACAGACATAAATCTATATATATATTATATACATATATATATATATATATATGTGTGTGTGTGTGTGTGTTTTAATTTCCAAAGCCAAGATACATTATATGATCTGTTGAGAATTACAGAAATGCATTTTGGGGGTGAGAAAATAGAAAATTTTAAATATTGCAAGATATAGTTAAATAAATTCCTATTTATTTTATAGTGACAAATAATTTAATTTTCCTTTTCAAGGTATTTTATTTATATTCTGTATTACATTTTAATTTATAGAATAGTTCTATTTTACAAAGTTAATATGTCATACCATGAATTTACCACTTAAAATTTCTTCGAAAATTTATATTAATTGAGATTAAATAGTGAGGCAGTGAGATTAGGAAATGAAAAAAAATCTATAGTTAAACGTTCAACTGTTGTCAATAATGACTAAGGCATGATTAATAAACTGTACTACATTTAGAGCTCAATTATGAAAGCTGGCAACCTAATCAGGAAATCAAGCTTTTCAACCTGTAGTGCAGCTTAAAACTCAGCAATTGTAACTTCAAAGTGTTCAGCTGAACTAGTGAAATTGGTGGTTGAATTATCAAATGTGCAATGCAATTAGTTAGGTAAGAAAATCCCATGGTGCTATAATATGGACATGAATCAGCAAAGACTCCTGGTGATTGCTAAATACCTGACTACTTTCTCAGTAACTATAGTTCTTGAACAATTCTATAAATAAATGTGGAAATGAAGTTTAATGAAATGAAATAGCGAATAAGAGACAATCTTTGTTAAATTTGAGAAAATTGGTAAAACTTGAAAGTAGCTGGATAATTTTCTTTTAAATATGCTATTGATCTACTAGACTTCCTAGTATTTGCTGCATATTATTCTTGTTCTTTAAAATACTTTATTTTTGTTAAATATCTTCCCTCTAGAAATTTGCTCAAAAGATAAGTCTTTTCATCCAGAAGAATTAATCCAAAGGAATACAGCATTTGAATCCCTCATTTCAATACTGATTAGCTATACCAGGTATAATTTACAGACCTCCCACAAAGTGTAAACTTTTAAAGACTTTTCTAGATGAATGACTAGCTATATGATTTATAATGGAGATTTGAAAAAGAATTCCTACAGATTGAAAATCCTGCATATAGAAAATTTCACTTGTATATAAGTTTGAAACATACAACACTATATCTAAAATTGCAGGCAGGAAACATAGAGAAGTCCATCTGTGGACATGTGGAAATTCAAAAACTGTATGATATGTTTTCTTTCACTTCATAAATTTATGTTTTCAGGTTCTACACTTGAGGAAAAATTTCCCACTTTCAATTGGATTATTTAGCTATCAGGTATCAGTGTTTTTTCAGCTGACACAAAATTTTATAAATTTTGAAAAAAATTATAAAATCATCTTCATATGATCAAGGTACAGATAAGCACGCACTGTTTTTAAGAATGCTAATGTTTTATAGTAATTAATCATTTGTTGTGTTAACCCTTCCAAAAAAATAATTAATCATTTGAAGATATTGTCACAAACTGCGTTTTAAAAGTCCTTATGAAGCATGGAAATTCAGAGTCAGAAGAATTTTTTTTGGCCTTTCCTCTAAATCTCTAGTCTGGGAAACAAAAATTCAAATGCCTCTGATATCTGGGTGGATCATATAAAAGAGTGAAATTTGAAGACACAGTAGGAACTGATGTGACTTCTGAAAAATTATAGTAGATCTGCTTTAAAAGGATAAGCAACCCTCATCCAGCTGAATGTTTCCATTCAATCCAATAGAACATGTGGTTTCCATGCTGCTGTTTTTTCTTGAGTGAAACCAGAAAAACATATTTATTTTAAACTCATGAATTAAGTATTGAATTGTAAGTCACTCAGTTGTCTCCAACTCTTTGCAACCCTATGGACTGTAGCCTGCAATTCTCCTCTGTCCATGAAGTTCTCCAGGCAAGAATACTAGAGTGGGTTGCCATTTCCTACTCCAAGGGATCTTCCAGACCCAGGGATTGAACCCAGGTCTCCTGCATTGCAGGCAGATTCTTTACCATCTGAGCCACCATTGCCTACTTTTCTTTTTAAAGAAATAATACAGTGCAGTCCCAATACAGTAAGTACAACTGCTGTTTACAAATTTTCCTCTAAGTGGAACATTATTATAAGTGTCATCTTCTATTGACATAAGAAAAACTCTGACAGAAGTTTTTCCTTATCACAACTAAGAATTCTAAAGTAGAAAAGTCAAAAGATGGTTCAACTCATTGTTTTATTTTTAAATGGGAAAACTGAGACCAGAAATTTCGGTCGTTCACCCAAAGTCATGGAGTTGTTTAATAAGAAAGTGAATTTGCTCAGTCGTGTCCGACTCTTTGCGACCCCATGGACTATAGCCCACCAGGCTCCTCCATCCATGGAATTTTCTAGCCAAGAGTACAGGAGTTGGTTGCCATTTCCTTCTTCAGGGGATCTTTCTGACCAGTGATCAAACCCTGGTCTCCTGCATTGTGGGCAGACACTTTACCGGCTGAGCCACAGGGAATCCCTCACGTTTAATAAGAGGTTCATGGGAAAAAAGGCAATGAAACCTACCATATGAGAAAACTCATGGTGGATGCCCTCATAGGTGTTATAATATTTCCTTTTAAAACAATTTTGTGATGTCGATACTCTTAGGCACAGTTTGCAATTGAATACACAGCTTCAGTTCTGTTGCCCATTATTACACAGCTACTAAGAAGCAGACTAATGATCCAAACCATTCAATTCCTAGCCTAGGTCTTTCCATATTTTCCATTAAATCATATCGTTAAAAATAAGTAGGTTTCCATCCTATAAGAAATCAAAAAATCTCTTTGGAAAAAAACTTCAGATTAGGGCTCTTTATATTTTGTCCTCTTCACTAGTCATATTGATTAGTATTTATAGTAAATGCAGCTGATATGATGTTGTAAATTATGATGGCCTTTTGGTTATTTCAGTCATCATCTGATAGAAGGCTGTAGTACTGATCTTTAGTTAAACCTGAAGAGATAATACACCTATTTCCTGCTGGGTGCAAAAGAGATAGATAGACATTTGAACCTAGTTTCTCCAAAACAGGCCTCAGCGTGCATTGCTGCCAAATTCATCTTAGTCACTACAGGGCATCGTAGCTGGGATGCACACAAGAGAGTCTCAGCTGACAATAGACACCAATGAGAATGTGCCCACCAGTGCAGCGCCAGCCATTCTCCCTGCATTTGGGAATTACTGCCCAATATGACAGAAGCTAAATATAATTAACAAACCTTGAGGGTTGACATATATTTTTAGTAATGGTGCCAGTCATCCAAATTAAACAGATAGTAGGTGAAACCAAAATACAGATAAAAGAACCAACTTGCAAATGTATTTATTAAACTTGGATTTATGATGTACTTGGAATAGGGTTTAAAAATAGAATTTGTATGCCAGTGGTATCCAATGTGTTAAAAGTTAATTTTAACACATTTGAACAAATACACTTATGACAACTTATCTAAATTTGGCCACCCTACTTACTTTATCAAACTTCATTATTTGTTTCCTTCCTTAGATGTAACAATTTGCAGCACTTTGTTTAATACATATAAGTAGCCTCTCTTTTCATATTAGAATCCAGATGAGATGAAGGCAGAGGCCTTGTGAAGCTTGGCACAAAGTTTAATAAAGAATAATGAATTAATAATGCAAAATGAAACATGGAAGTTGCTAGGGAATAAAGAAATATTAAATAATCATTCTTAATCTGAAAGAGTTCAAATAGTGATAGGTATATCAAAACTAATAAGAAATTAAAGTTGTCCACTAAGAAAAGCAAAGTAATATTTTAGAATTTTCAAATAGTTGAAAGAAAAAAAAGTACAGGAACAAGTCAGGAAAGGGAAAAGGGAAAACAAGCAAACTTGTATGAAATTAGTTCTTTTAAACTTTAAGTGGCAAGGGGTGATGGGAAAGAATAGAGTGAAAATATTCTCCATTGATCCAGAGTAAATGGGAAGTCAGGCATGGTAATGGGAAATAAGCATATCTAAAAAGAAGCTACCATACAAGAATAAATCATAATCATGAGTCTGTTTGTGTAACCATATGGTATTTCTCTCCATCTGGCTTACCTCAATTAGTATGATAATCTCCAAGTCCATCCATATTCCTAAATAGCATCATTTCATTCTTTCTTATGATTGAATAATATTCCATTGCTTAAGTATCCTACATCTTATTTATCAATTCATCTGTCTGTGGAAAGCAAGACTTTCGTTTCCCCTAGTTACTAAGGAGCCTGGTATAAAATTCTTTAAAAATTCACATTCATTGCCTCCTTATAAAGCCATGTCTAAATGAAAAGCAACAGGTTATCCCATCAACTAGTGTCTTCTTAATTCATGAGTTATGTGCAAGATTTGTATATAGAGAAAATGAATATATATTTAACCTAGATTCGTAATCACTGTTGGCTATAGTGGCCATGGAAATATACCACTCAGACCTCCAACTGCAGGAGCTGTGATAGCAACCACTGCACTCTGAAATTCCTCATGATGTTTGCACCAGGCAGTGCTCATTGACTGTTTCCAGCCCATGTCTGGAAACAGCAGTAATAGTAAATCATGCCTATTCCTAGGAGATAAGTACTCCTTCAGAAGGACAACTGTGGCTCAAGAAATCTCCACCAGCCTTGCCAAACTTCTTTTAGAACTGCATGGCAGTCTAGGATTTTCCTACTCACCCATCCGTCTCTCTCTCCTTCAGAAGGGTCAGACCTGCATTAAGTATTTGCACCTTCCTCAGATGCCCCAGGGTCCTTTCATCTTGTGCCTCCTCAGCCTTTCTCCTAGTACATCTCTTGAATGTGTAATCCCACTTGACTTCTGCTCCTTTGGGGACCAGGACAACCACATCAGGCTTCTTCTTTATGCTATCAACATCAATAATGATTGCTGGACAGCAAAAAAATAAAACAGATATTTTATATGATTTTTCTCATATGGAAAAATGTTTTGGGGATTTCCTGTTAAGCACGGTGGTATAAGTATTTATCTCTGCTCTCTACTAAAATTCTTCTATGATGGTCTCAGTTGAATTAAAGACAAATAATTATAGACAACAACAGAGTGAATGATAAAGTAACAGAAGATGAGAAATGTCAACAAAACTTTAGAAATTAAAGTGCATTTGTGGTACTGTTGGCTTAGTTGCTATGTCATGTCCAACTCTTGTGACCCCATGAACTGTAGCCTGTCAGGTTCCTCTGTCCATGGGATTCTCCAGGCAAGAATACTGGAGTGGGTTGCCATTTCCTTCTTCAGGGAATCTTCCCAAACAAGGGATTGAACCCGGGTCTCCTGCATTGCAGGCAGATTCTTTACCAACTGAGCTATGAGGGAAGTCCAAAATGCATTTGGGGGAGTGGAAAATGAATAGAGTGTAGAAAGCAACATCAAAGAAAAGCAATCTCTTTACTATAGGTTTCCATCTATAACAGAAAGTTGTTAATAGTTCATTATTTGGGCTATTTTTGGAGGAAGTGATCTAATTCATGTCAATGACCTAGAAATTACAGCCTTCAGTCAGTTCAGTCAGTCAGTCATGTCTGACTCTTTGCGACCCCATGGACTGCAGCACGCCAGGCTTCTCTGTCCATCACCATCTCCTGGAGCTTGCTCAAACTCATGTCCATTGAGTCAGTGATGCCATCCGACCATCTCATCCTTTGCTGTCCCCTTCATCTCCTGCCTTCAGTCTTTCCCAGGGTCTTTTCCAGTGAATCAGTTCTTGCATCAGGTGGCCAAAGCTTTGGAGTTTCAGTTTTAGCATCAGTCCTTCCAATGAATATTCAGGACTGATTTCTTTTAGGATGGACTGATTTGATCTCCTTGCAGTCCAAGGGACTCTCAAGAGTCTTCTCAAACACTACAGCTCAAAAGCATCAATTCTTCAGCACTCAGATTTCATTATAGTCCAACTCTCACATCCATACATGACTATTGGACAAACCATAGCTTTAACTATATGGACATTTTTCCAAAAAAGTAGTATCTCTGCTTTTTAATAATCTGTCTAGGTTGGTCATAGCTTTTCTTCCAAGGAGCAATATTCACTCACAGTAAATATCCAATAAATATTAATTGCTTTTAAGTTGTTATCAATCTACCCAACTCAAAAAATAACTAGTTTCCCTACTAGGCAACTGGTATTTAAGTAAAATATATAAAATCTCATGAAATGATGAGGAAAGCACCAGAGAAATAGAGGGTGCATGCATTCCTGGAAGACTGAGAACTCCATACCGTGATAAGTTAAAACTTGGCATTTTTGCAAATTTTATATCTAGATATTGATATTCATATCTTTATTTCAATTGTGCAACAAATAAAATCCTTAAAAATAATAGTAAGGCAGTAACATTTTTAATTTTCTCTACAAATATATTAAGCTTTTCAGCAACCAAGGGAAAAAAAAAGAAAAAACAACTGAGAGCTACTCCTTATTGTAAAATACCTTGTAAGCCATGAGAAAAGCAATGCTTGCAGTTTGACTGTGGGTGGTTGATGTCCATAAAAAACGTGTGAACATTCAAGTCTCCTCATTGACATGGTGTTCTATATTCAGGTCCAGGAAGTCTTTTCTCTTGTCTGTCTACCTTTACCCCAGACTCCTAAATTTGTTTTTCCTGATACCCTGAAATTACTTTCATTTTATCATTGCCTATTAATTATATTGCCAGTGATTCCTTAGAGAAGCTTCACATTTCATATGCTCAATTTGAAGTACAAAAACTCGAATGCCAGCAGTACTTCCTAATTAGTCAGTGAAAGTGAGGAGAGGTCACAGGCTACCTAGGGAGGCATGCTGGTAAGTGGGGGAGGCTGAGGCAGTGCTGCAGCAGGAATGCTCCTACCAAGCCCATCCCGAGGTTCTCAGTCAGATTCTGGTGGACCAGGAAGTATGAAATGGAAAGATGCTTTCCAAAGTTTATGATCTGTTTTCTGATAAACAGCCATTTCTGAAGTCATTTCAAGTAATAAAGAGAATCAATATATTTTCTCAACCAGAGGAAAAAACAATGAATGCCATTAGCAGTACATGTTACTGCTAAGTCACTTCAGTCATGTCCGACTCTGTGTGACCCCATAGACGGCAGCCCACCAGGCTCCCCTGTCCCTGGAATTCTCCAGGCAAGAACACTGGAGTGGGTTGCCATTTCAGGTTAAGAATGCTATTCCCTCATTGTAAAAATCAAATGGTTACATGTATATGATCTCTACAAGAACCCCAAACTGCTCTATTTGATTGTCCCCAAGCCCCTAATCTAGTCAAACCCATGTGTGTGCTGTGTGCTTAGTCGCTCAGTCATGTCTGACTCTTTGTGCCCCATGGCCTGTATAGCCTGCCAGGCACCTCTGTCCATGGGGATTTTCCAGGCAAGAATTCTGGAGTGGGTTCCATGCTCTCCTCGAGGGTAACTTCCCAACCCAGGGATAGAACCCTGGTCTCCTGCATTATAGGCAAATTCTTTACTGTCTGAGCCACCTGGGAAGCCCATGAATTACTGGAGTGTGTAGCCTATCCCTTCTCCAGGGGATCTTCCTGATCCAGGAATCAAACCAGGGTCTCTGTACTTCCTATAAAATCCATATAGAATTGTGCTTTGCCAGCCCACTCAGAAGTCTCTACAGATCTTCTAAGCCTCTCACTCACTCTCCCTACCCACATAAAGAGGTACAAAATCCTACTGTTTTCATAGCTCTCGACTTTTTAGCTCTTCATGAGCTTCAGTAAAACAGCTGTTTGAGGTTTTCTCATGAGGTCATAGGTCACAGTGACAGCTATGCAGACTGAGCTGTGCATTCTGAAAAACTACCGATCTCATCAGGAGACTTGTGATGTATATATGATAACCATCATAGACCCTGGCACATATTTGACATTCAGTGTATTTTAAGTGAACAAATTAAAACTTTGATTGGTCTCCCTTCTGCTTTCATTCTACTCTGTGTAATCAATGTCACTGCTCAAATACTTTCTAAAGCACAAGTCTAATTATGTCTCTTCCCTGCTTAACACCATTCATAAGTTCCCCCATCATCTTCTGACCTGTTTCTCAAGTAATATTATGGCTTAAAATAACCTTCAGGCCTGGTTAAATTTTAGAATCCTGCGTTTTAACCAGACCTGCTAAATGAGAATCTTTGGAATGTGAATTCCAGGATTTGCATTTTTAGTAATCTCTTTATGTTTGCATGCTGAATTATGAGAACTACTGACCCACAGGACAATTTTAAGCTGGCGAACATGTTATGTCAGTGGCATCATTGTTTAGCCCTTAAATTTTAGTTTCAGTTCCTGCATTGCTGACCTGCTGTGCTGATTTTATACCAACAGCACTGTATCACTTTTTTTTTTTCCTTCAGTTTTATTTATTTTTTTACTTTACAATATTGTATTGGTTTTGCCATACATTGACATGAATCTGCCATGGGTGTACATGAGTTCCCCATCCTGAAGCCCCCTCCTACCTCCCTCCCCATCCCATCCCTCTGGGTCATCCAGTGCACCAGCCCCGAGGACCCTGTATCATGCATCGAACCTGGACTGGCGATTCATTTCACATGTGACAATTTACATGTTTCAATGCCATTCTCCCATATCATCCCACTCTCGCCCTCTCCCACAGAGTCCAAAAGTCTGTTCTATATGTCTGTGTCTCTTTTGCTGTCTCGCATACAGGGTTATCGTTACCATCTTTCTAAATTCCATATATATGCGTTAGTATACTGTATTGGTGGTTTTCTTTCTGGCTTACTTCACTCTGTATAATAGGCTCCAGTTTCATCCACCTCATTAGAACTGATTCAAATGTATTCTTTTTAATGGCTGAGTGATAGTCCATTGTGTATATGTACCACAGCTTTCTTTATCCATTCGTCTGCTGATGGACATCTAGGTTGCTTCCATGTCCTGGCTGTTGTAAACAGTGCTGCGATGAACATTGGGGTACACGTGTCTCTTTCCATTCTGGTTTCCTCGGTGTGTATGCCCAGTAGTGGGATTGCACCAGCAAATGATGCTGTCTTCCTGTTTTTGAATTTGTTTCTTCCTTTGCCCAGGTATTCTTTTTCCCTTTAATACTCTTAAAAACTCAAATTTCATATTTTGTAATCCAGCTCAGGTATAATCTCTTTCCAAAAGCTCATCTTGTGTCCTATAAACTGTGATAGACTTGATCACTCCCTCTAATAACTTTCCTGCATATTATTATAGCTGCCTGGGGCTCTCACAGGGTATTATGATTTAAGTTTCCTCTCCTAGACTTAGAATGTCTTAAGTCCAGGGCGTATGTTGTATTCTTCTCTTTAAACAAATCCCTAATAGACCTAGGACTTTAATACATTTTCCATGGATATTTGGTGGATGATTACAGGCAAACACAGCATGCTTGGTTATGCATCCAGTGTTTTTCGTTTCTTTTTTACCTGTCAAAATTATCTCTGAAACACAAATCTGTTCATGAAGAACTCTCCTTCTAAAATGCTTCCTAAATGACATCGTCTCATTAAGAAAAGTAAAACTGATACTGAAGAAGATACTAATTTTTACTCCCTGATACTCTGATGTTAATAAATTAAGAGATTAAATTAGAAATTCAAGCTTTAACATTGACAAGAAAATCAAGATGTGCTAGTTGTGTGCTTTCTGTTAAGAAGAAAGCTGCTTAAGCTGATTCTAAACTAAGGTTTAATTTTTAATATGTTATGTATTAAAAATTAAGGTTAGTGAGGGAAAGTCATGCATTTGTTTATTCATCTATTCTCTTAAACTCTAATACAAAGTACTTCCAACTTCTCTTTACAGAGAAAATATGCCAAATGTCTCAGCACTTTAAGTACCAGATTAGCACCTGCTTTAAGAACTTAGGAGGCACTAATTGACCTGAAAACAGCCCAACATGAGCAGCAGGCATGGAGTTAGCTCGCTTCAAAATCGAAGTCTTGTTGCCAACGTTTGCCTAATGTAAATATAAGAAATGCAAATTGAATGGTACCATCACTTGTGTGCTAAAGTCATCTCTCATTGAGCCAGATTCTCCCTTGGAGCATCTTATTCCTTGGAACCTAGATAAGCATCCAGTGAGATGGATTAACACTCTGAAGTCACTAGGGTATCATCAAGGCTTTTTTGTTGATGATACTGTGTCTTTGGCACTGGGAAAAATCTGGCTCATCTTGTTAGTAGCAGAAAAAATGTAATTTAAGTGAGTTGCCAGGATAATTAGAGCAGGTGAGCAGTAGACAGAAATAATGCCCTGAAGAGATGAAAGAAAATACTTAGATTCTTTTTCATTTTATTTCAGTGCTACTAAATGCTACTGGTATCTGTTTGTTTATGTGTCTCTGTCAATCCTGGGTAGCAAATTAAGCGTTTAGGGAGACATTAACTCTTCCAAGCCACTTGGAGACTATTTAGTACATTTCTGCGCAGTGCTAATTGACAGAGTTGTAAATGAAAACATTACAAAAATGTGATATTTATCTATACTGACTTAAGAATGTATGAAATTCACAGGAGAATGATTCATTGTCATCATTTTTAGAAAGAAACACATTTCCAAATTCCTGTCAGTATTTAATTACATGAGAACAGTGAGTCAGTAGCTTCTTATATTTAGGGAATTTAAACTAAGTATATGTTAAAGGATTTTAGCCTAAAGAGTTTACTTTCCAAAACCTTAGTAGCTCCAAAATCCATATGAATAAATTCCAAAAGGTATTTGGTTGATTTTTCCAAGGGACTTGAACTACAATATATTTGATCGGTATTATTTCCAGTAATGCTTCCATGTAAAATGAACCAAATGCTCCACAGAGTCTAGTCTATCAACTCCTCCCTGAATACATTTTATGCATTTGTATTCCTATATGTTTTTGCATGTATTGCCCTTAACTGGAAAGGTCATTTCTTCTTTCCTAATGAACAGTGAACTAGACCAAAACAAGTCATTTGAACAATGATGCAAGAAAAAAATATTTAAGACAGTGAAACTATTTTGTAGATACAGTAATGGTGAACAAATAATGCTATGTATTTGTCAAAACCCATAGAATATTACAAGAAAAAAAATGTAAACCTTACCACATGCAAATTAAATTAGGAGGCTGATGGGTCCACTTGAAGAAGGCAACAAACTAATTTAATTCTATTATAATTGCATAAAACAACACTGAAGGAGTCAAGGAAAAGATGCTGATCTAAATAACTTTGTAAATGAGTGGAGTTTGTAAAATTAAAGGCCCAGTGAAGTTTACTCTGGCCACCTGATGTGAAGAACTATCTCACTGAAAAAGACCCTGATGCTGGGAAAGATTGAAGGCAGGAGGAGAAGGGGATGACAGAAGATGAGATGATTGGATGGCATCACCGACTCAACGGATATGAGTTTGAGCAAGCTCTGGGAGTTGGTAATAGACAGAGAGTCCTGGCATGCTGCAGTCCATGGAGTCACAGAGTCAGACACAACTGAGTGACTGAACTGAAATGGATCACCGTATTCTAGTTTATAAAGTTGTTTCCTTTAAGGGTTAACAACTCTTATATCACCAACCCATGCTTATTAGAATTAAAATGCTAAGTAAACAGACGGTTCATATACATATGTGTGTGTGTATAGATTGGTATACACTAATGTATTTTGTTACTGTCAGATAAAAAGACTTAGAGGCAAAGACATACCAGTCACAATGAGTACACCTAGTGCCCAGATATTTCTTCTAATATCCTGCTCCTATAAAAGGAACTAAGACTCCTTGGAGAAATGGCTGATTCTAGGACAGAATCAAGCAGTATATAAGATGGCATATAATATCTTGTATTCTAGAATTAGAGGAGTGCACAAAAGCAATACAAAAATAGTGGTAAGTCAAAGAGAAATTGGAACCAACTGAGAGAACCTCCAGTAGCCAAAGCTGAAACAACTTATTCAATAAAGAAGTGTTGAGTTATAACCAAAAGTATAAAATGAATAAGCATAATTCCATACAGATATAAGTCAATGATAAAAAAAAAACTAATGTGGAGAATAAAGATAAATCTACCACCAGCAACATATTGTTTTTAATTATATAGGTTTTTTTTTTTTTTTTTACTTTCAAGAAGGAGGTATGTAACACCCCAGTTATTAGTTGTGGGCTGTACATAGTGAATTCATAAGAATTCAGAAAAATCAGAAGAATTCAGAAAAATCAGAAGACATTACTATGAACAATTACCCATCAACAAATTAAGTAAAAGCGGAAAAGTGGATAAACTTCTAGAAACATAGCTACATAGACAGAATAATAAAAAATCTAAAGAAAACAATAATGAGTAAGGAATTTAATCTGTAACAAAAACCTACCAACAATAAGCCCACTACTTAATGTCTTTACTGATGAATTTACTGAGTATTTAAAGAACACCAATGCCTCTGAAAGTCTTCCAAAAAAACTGAAGAGGAAGGTATATTTACAAATTTAACCACACCAGCTAAAAAAGAAAAGAAGTAAACAATAGAATGAAAAAGCAATCTACAGAATGGGAGAACATCAAATTGTACATCAGATAAGATATTTTGATCTAAAATATGTAAGCAACACCTACAACTTAATATCAAAAAACTAGGAATCCAATTAAAATTGAGATAAGGACCTGAATAGACATGTCTCCAAAGGAGACACGCATATTGCCAACAGATATATGAAAAACTGTTCAACATCAACTAGTATCAGGAAAATGAAAAACAAAACCATAGTGAGACATTACCTCACATGTGTTATGATGGCTATTATCAAGAAAAGAAAGAAAGGGAAAGAAAAAATGGTAAGAACTCCTTCCTGAGGATGTTAAGAAATCGTAACCCTTGTACATTGTTGCAGAGAAGGTAAAATGGTGTAACCACTGTGGAAAACAGTATGGAACCTCTTCAAAAAATTAAAAATAGAACTACTGTAAGATATAGCAACCCCACTTCGGAGTATACATTTAAAAGAATTGAAAGCCAAATCTCAAAGGGTTATCTGCATTCTCATGTTCACTGCAGCATTACTTACAATAGCCATCAGTAGAAACAATCTATTCATTGATGGATAAATGGATAAAGAAAATGTGATAGATAATTAAATGAAATATTATTCAGTCTTAAAAAAAGAAAAAAAATTTGTCATAAGGGACAGCAGAAGGAACCTGGAGGATATTATGCTAAGTGAACTTATCCAGTTACAAAGGACAAACACCACAGGATCCTACTTATGCTAGGTATCATATATGGGAGAGAAGAGAATGTTGGTTACCAGGGCCTGGGAGAGAGAGAAATGGGGATTTGTTGTTCAACATTACAAATTACAGTTATTCAGTATAAACAATTTCTAGAGACCTACAGCACAACACAGTGCCAATAGTTAATACTGTACTGAAGACTCAAAATTTTGTATTGAGAGCTTGCATCTCGAATTGTCTTCACACACAAATGCACACACAAATAAACGGGAAAGAGGAAAGTTTTGGAGGTGACAGACATAGCTATTATCTTGATTGTGCTGATGGTTTCATAGGTAAGAGGATATGTACAAATCCACGAAATAATATACATTAAATATGTCCCATTTTGTGTAATAACTGTATTTCAATTAGGCTGTTTTAAAAATGAGTAATAAGCCTACCACTAAGCACATTTATAAAACAAAGAAACCTCTAATATATTTCTGAAAACAAAAAGGGCACTTCTACAAAAAAATGTTCAGATTCACAAATGACTTCAACATCATCCATGACAAGTTGAGGAATATTCTGAAGTAAAATCTTCAAAGTGCTATATGAATGGAACCTCAAACCTATACTTTATATCCAGTGGAAGTTTTATTTAATTGTAAGGGGAAACTATTCTGAGAAATATAAGGTCTCAGAATGCTTAATTCATTTGAAAAAAATTTTATAGCAGGTACTCATAGAATTTATCATCTAAACTAAACTTCCTAGCATTAATTTTAATTCTAAATAATAATTAGTGTTTATAATTTTATTGGTCCAAAGGAAAACTAGTTCTGTTCCATGCAAACTCTAGCAAAAAACTGGCTCATTTCTGGGATACACACTCTTTCAATGAGAGAAAAATTGAGATGAAAGTCTATGAGAGGAAATCTGATACGTACAGAAATTAGTAAAATGTTGTTTCCTACAACAGAGTGCCAAAACATTACACTGTATTCCAGAACTGAAATTCCAGATGGTAATAATGCAATAGTAATGATGGTAGACAGAAGATGGGGAAACAAGAGTGAGGTGAATATGTTTTCAATTGGTGGTTTCATTTACATCTCATTCCATAAATTAAATATTTGTTAGACATACATAAACAGAAGAATGACTTCCAATTATTTAGGGGAAATGCAAGAAAAATTAGAACAGAGCACATGGTTTTCACAGTAAGAGTAGTCAACCCATCCAATGAAAGACAGTAAAGGAAAAATATAGGTAAAAGTAATGTATATAGAAGCAAATATGAGGGCAAAATATGGTATATCACAATCACTGTAATAAATTGATGAGATATACTATAAAATCAGGAAAGAAATCTCTCTCTCTCTTACACACACACATACAGCCACGCACAGATCCATCTTGGATCCATCAATTTGACCCCAAGAAATAGTAAAGCAAATATCTACACAGAAATGGGAAACAACTAAGAAACTGAAAAAAGTTATGCAGGGAAATATAAACCAAACAAACTGGGAAGCAGTTTTAATATCAAACAAAACAGAATATTATAATGACATAAAAAAGAAACAAAACATGTTATATACAATAAAAGAAAATGGTTAACTACCATGGATACTCATATTTAACATACAGCTACACATATGCACACATGTCACACATCTCAAAATATATGAGGCAACAGTTCCCAGAGCTATAATAAGAGAAATAGTAATAGAAATAAATAAATAGTAATTGAGAATTTTAACAAACCCTCAGGAAATATCAGGCAGAAATACACAAAAAATATTGAAAAATATAATAGTAGAATTAATAAAAGTGTTCTTGCCTGGAGAATCCCAGGGGATGGGGGAGCCTGGTGGGCTGCCGTCTATGGGGTCGCACAGAGTCGGACACGACTGAAGTGACTTAGCATAGCATAGCATAGCACAGAAGTATATTCAAGGACTTACATCCAAGATAAGAAAACATTTTTGAGCACACTTAGAATATTCTCAATAAAATTAATGCATGCTAAGCCACAAAGAATGTTTTAATGTTTCAAATGAATTAAACCTCTGTTTTTTAAGTTTTCTGAACGTAAAGCAATAAAATTAACTCAGAAAGAAAAAGATGTTAGCTAGATTTATGCATGCAGATACATATTTACACAAATTCATAGTTTTAATATCATTTGTGGCCTTCAATTTAAAAACTACACAACAAAAGCCATCCTCAATGAAATCAGTTATTTTAACAAATGATTTCATTACCTTACAGCACACAATTTTATGCATGTACATTTTAACCAATCCTCTCTTACTGGATATTAGATATTTTGCCACATGCTTATATACAAAGCTTTTTAAACATTTCTTAGTGTTTTGTGTGTGTTTGTGTGTGATGATAATATCCTTGAAGGAACTGCCCAGTAATTAGATATGAACTGTTATTCTTATATCCATAAGACTTCTGTAACAAAAATAGCTCATACCAATCTATAATTGTTTTATCATTGCCTCTTATCAATGTCAAAATGATTTTTTATTACCAGAAACAACAGATATTATTCATTGTTTTTATTTGAATTATCAGGCTTCAAATAATTGACAAGCAAAACATGTATCTTCATTTTATTGATGCTACCTGAGGCGGTTTTTTTCTCATACAATAAAGAGGGCCATTTCTTGGTTTGCTTTCTTAATGTTACTGGATTCTTAAATATGAATATACTTCAGTGCTCTTTTCTACATCTCCTCTCTATCATCCTGTGCATGATATGCTATGCTCATGCAGGCCGGTGCGCTCAGTCACTTAGTCCTATCCAACTCTTTGCAACCCCATGGGCTGTAGCCTGCTGGGCTCCTCTGTCCATGAAATTTTCCAGGCAAGAGTAATGGAGTGGGTTGCCATTCCCTCTTCCAGGGGATCTTCCTGACCCAGGGATGGAACTCAGTCTCTTGCATCTCCATTCTTCACCACTACACTATGTAGGAAGCCCCTAATTATATACTCATAACTCCCAAATGCACTCTTCTAAACCTCTCCTATGAATTCCAAAGCCACAGTCCAAGTTTGCTTGTTTCTCCTACTTGATTTCTGTAAGCTATGTCAAATTTATTATTTCCAAACTACCCTAAACTTGCTTCTCACCAGTTTTTCCTTAGTAAATGACAATAAAATCCACCCAAATACCAAGTTAGAAACAACAGCATGCTTCATTCCACTATCTGGCCCTCACCCCCCAATTTAATGTCAATTCCATCCTTTCTGACTCTGCAATGTGTTCTGATTCATTTTACTTCTCTCCATCTCTCCTGGCAACACTCACGTCCAAGCCAAAATCAATTCCTGGACTATTGCCAAAGCCTCTTAACTGCTTTCTTCAGTGACTATCTTGTACATTCTTTACTGGAGAGTGACTTTTGAAAAATGTGATTTACATCATGCCGGTCAACTTCTTAAAATCTTGTAATAGCTTTCCAGTAGATTTTGAATACAATCCAAATTCCTTGACATGGCCTAGTGACCCAACCTCAACGTTTTTCTGAACTTTATTTCTGGAGGCTTCCCCTTTCTCAATGGGCTCCAGCGACAACACTCTCTGTTACTTCCTAGAACATGTCAGTCCATATCCAGCTTGAAGTCTTGCCCAGCTATTCATTCTCTTTATCTGGAATATCCTTCTAGGTTTTGATCTGCTTTCTTTTTACCTTTCAGACAAATCTAAATAACCCAGTGATGTCATATCTCACCCTTACTTTCTAGATTCTTTGGTAGCATTTGTTTTCTTATCATTTAATATAATTTACTATTGTTGTTTCCAGTTTTAGGTTTGTTTTGCTAAAGTTGTCTTTTCATTTGCACAATTTTTGCTTCTTCTTTTACTCCAACATAGGGGAAGAAGAGTAGAGTTTGTATTTACCTTGTTCCTGACTGTGAACAATTGTTTATTGTTTACTATAGTATATGACAGAGAGTGAATGCTTAAATTATTAAATACAATTTGACTATATGAAAGACATTTCTGTGGACATTAAACAATAATGTATATTTTAAGCATACGTATAATTTTATTGTAAAAATTCTTATAAGTAGAATGGCAAGAATAAAAATATGTTTTATTTTGTTTTTAATCCCCGTTTTCCTTGAGCATTGTCTATATTTATTTTCTTTTAGTTTTACTGAGATTTAATTGACAAATAAAGAAGTAAGATATTTAAAGTGTACTTCATAATGATTTTGTATATGTAGACATTGTGAAAAGATCCTCCCATCAGTTAATTAGCACACCTATCACCTTAGCTTTTTGTTTATTTCTTATTTTGTTTTAGTGGAATTCTCGGTTAGAAATTTGAAATACACAACACAGTGTTATCAACTATAATCACCATGTTCTTAGACCTTATTCCTCTTATAAATGAAAGGTTGTGCCCTTTCTACTTTGCATTTTCTCTGTTCATTTTTAAAAAGCTAACAGCTTCATTCATTTTTTAATACAAAGCTTAAATATTTTTATTATTATTTCTAAAACTTCCAATGGAATATTTAAAAATGTTAACTTCTCAAGTTTTTAGAAAACAATATAAAAAATTCATCTGCATCATTTCTTTTTACAAATATTTTATTGCTTCAGATCAGATCAAATCAGTCACTCAGTCGTGTCCGACTCTTTGCGACCCCATGAATCGCAGCATGCCAGGCCTCCCTGTCCAACACCAACTCCCAGAGTTCACTGAGACTCACGTCCATTGAGTCGGTGATGCCATCCAGCCATCTCATCCTCTGTCGTCCCCTTCTCCTCCTGCCCCCAATCCCTCCCAGCATCAGAGTCTTTTCCAATGAGTCAACTCTTTGCATGAGGTGGTCAAAGTACTGGAGTTTCAGCTTTAGCATCATTCCTTCCAAAGAAATCCCAGAGCTGATGTCCTTCAGAATGGGCTGGCTGGATCTCCTTGCAGGCCAAGGGACTCTCAAGAGCCTTCTCCAACACTACAGTTCAAAAGCATCAATTTTTCAGCGCTCAGCCTTCTGCACAGTCCAACTCTCACATCCATACACGACCACAGGAAAAACCATAGCCTTGACTAGACGAACCTTTGTTAGCAAAGTAATGTCTCTGCTTTTGAATATGCTATCTAGGTTGGACATAACTTTCCTTCCAAAGAGTAAGCATCTTTTAATTTCATGGCTGCAGTCACCATCTGCAGTGATTTTGGAGCCCAGAAAAATAAAGTCAGCCACAGTTTCCACTGTTTCCCCATCTATTTCCCATGAAGTGATGGGACCGGATGCCATGATCTTCGTTTTCTGAATGTTGAGCTTTAAGCCAACTTTTTCACTCTCTACCTTCACTTTCATCAACAGGCTTTTGAGTTCCTCTTCACTTTCTGCCATAAGGGTTTATTGCTTAAAAATGTATTATTTCCTCATTATGAATCCCGCTTATTTCTGCTAAACATATTTTAGCTACTTTATACTGTTTCTATTACATGTTTCATTTTTACTTTCAAATTAATAATTTAATAACTCCTTTAGCATTAACATAACATCTTGTTCAGAGACAGCAAAATTATGCTATGAATTCTAAAATCTTCAATTTATTTCTTTGGATTTTGAATGTAAACAGATATATCAACTGCATATTATAATATGTCCTTTGTTCAGTAGCAGTTTGTCTTCTAAATTATACAGTTCTGATAATATCTCAAAAAGTCTTGGAAGTGGTTTGAATTTGGAAATCACATTTTATGAACATTTTCTCTCCAAGCCACATAAATGATACTCCATTGTTTTTTCTACTAATTCTCCAAGCCAGGCTTCAGCAATATGTGAACCATGAACTTCCTGATGTTCAAGATGGTTTTAGAAAAGGCAGAGGAAACAGAGATCAAATTGCCAACATCTGCTGGATCATGGAAAAAGCAAGAGAGTTCCAGAAAAACATCTATTTCTGCTTTATTGACTATGCCAAAGCCTTTGACTGTGTGGATCACAATAAACTGTGGAAAATTCTGAAAGAGATGGGAATACCAAACCACCTGATCTGCCTCTTGAGAAATTTGTATGCAGGTCAGGAAGCAACAGTTAGAACTGGACATGGAACAACAGACTGGTTCCAAATAGGAAAAGGAGTACGTCAAGGCTGTATATTGCACCCTGTTTATTTAAGTTATATGCAGAGTACATCATGAGAAATGCTGGACTAGAAGAAACAAGCTGGAATCAAGATTGCTGGGAGAAATATCAATAACCTCAGATATGCAGATGACACCACCCTTAAGGCAGAAAATGAAGAGGAAATAAAAAGCCTCTTGATGAAGGTGAAAGAGGAGAGTGAAAAAGTTGGCTTAAAACTCAACATTCAGAAAACGAAGATCATGGCATCCGGTCCCATCACTTCATGGGAAATAGATGGGGAAACAGTGGAAACAGCGTCAGACTTTATTTTTCTGGGCTCCAAAATCACTGCAGATGGTGACTGCAGCCATGAAATTAAAAGACGCTTACTCCGTGGAGGGAAAGTTATGTCCAACCTAGATAGCATATCCAAAAGCAGAGACATTACTTTTTCAACAAAGGTTCGTCTAGTCAAGGCTATGGTTTTTCCTGTGGTCGTGTATGGATGTGAGAGTTGGACTGTGAAGAAGGCTGAGCGCTGAAAAATTGATGCTTTTGAACTGTGGTGTTGGAGAAGGCTCTTGAGAGTCCCTTGGCCTGCAAGGAGATCCAGCCAGCCCATTCTGAAGATCAGCTCTGGGATTTCTTTGGAAGGAATGATGCTAAAGCTGAATCTCCAGTACTTTGACCACCTCATGCAAAGAGTTGACTCATTGGAAAAGGCTCTGATGCTGGGAGGGATTGGGGGCAAGAAAAGAAGGGGACGACAGAGGATGAGATGGCTGGAAGGCATCACTGACTCAATGGACGTGAGTCTGAGTGAACTCCGGGAGTTGGTGTTGGACAGGGAGGCCTGGCATGCTGCGATTCATGGGGTCGTAAAGAGTCAGACACGACTGAGCGACTGATCTGATCTGATCTGATTTTAGAGTTGATTTAATGGAGTAAATTATTTTCATAATATACAGGTATTAGTACTACAGTGTTTTTCTTCTTATCATTAAAATTCAAAATTTACATCAAATGTGCTTAGTAATATTGTTAATTTATTTTTGATAATTCTTGATAAGCCTTTGCAATTGTGTTTATTCAACAATCTTTACCTCAAGAGTATTGGCTTCCTTTTAGTTATATCTTTGATCATTGTTTATTTCTTGGATCCCCTCCTTTCTAATTTTGCAATACTTTTACATGTATTCTTATATTACTTTTTATTACTCATTCTTTTATCATCTCATTTCTTAAAGTCTATAACTTCTGGACAATAGTTCTATCTTCTCCTTTACTAATTCTAATTATGAAACATCTATATTATTGGCTCAATTCTACTTTTCAATTTGGCATTGCTATTTTTATCTCTATACACTCTCTCCTGAGTTCAGATACTATATTATTTACAGCAATAATTTTATATAAAATATTTTAATCTTCAATTTTAATCTAAATGTGTTACTAGTTGATACAACTGTTTATGTAAAAAGACGTGTGATACCTGACAATTCCTTTTTCAAAAACTTTTGTATTGTTGCATGTATCTGATGCTTTTCCTATATTAATTCCCACAGAATAAAGTTTATTTTTGCTGTATATCAAGATTTAACCTGATCTAAATCCTTAATGTTAGGGTTCATTATTCATAATGCCTTAGGTCACACAGAGGCTATTACATTTTGATTGAAATATGTGTGTACACACACACACACACACACACACACACACATATATTTATATCTTTGTTACCCAACCCAAAATTTTAGAAGCTTTTATGAAACTGAGATACAGGGTTATAGTCAGTGGCCATAAGAAATAGGTCCTGAGGCCTAAGAGTTTGTCTCACTTAATACAGACCATATAGATCATCCTGGAGAAGGAAATGGCAATCCACTCCAGCACTCTTGCCTGGAAAATCTCATGGATGGAGGATCCTGATAGGCTGCAGTCCATGGGGTCGCAAAGAGTCAGACAGGACTGAGCGACTTCACTTTCACTTTCATATAGATCATACTTAGATTTTCGCTTCCCCATTGGATTACATAGTATGATATTGCCCCCATAGAATTTTCAAGAAACATAACTAGAAGGATAAATTTTTGTCCTTTGAAGTTGTAAAGCAAATTTTGGTAGGATATAATTTTGAAAATGTAATTGATGAGAATTTTCATTCCTCCCATCACCCAGGCCCTATCATCAATAGACTATATAATTTAAGAGGTCTGAAAGATAAATTAGAAAATAAATCAAGATTTAGAAGTGGTTAGGACTTTTATGGAGAAGGCAATGGCACCCCACTCCAGTACTCTTGCCTGGCAAATCCCATGGACGGAAGAGCCTGGTAGGCTGCAGTCCATGGGGTCGTGAAGAGTTGGACACGACTGAGTGACTTCACTTTCACTTTTCACTTTCATGCATTGGAGAAGGAAATGGCAACCCACTCCAGTGTTCTTGCCTGGAGAATTCCAGGGACGGGGGAGCCTGGTGGGCTGCCGTCTATGGTGTCACACAGAGTCGGACACGACTGAAGTGACGCAGCAGCAGTCTCTGCTTCCTGGCCCTCGATGTCATATTTAACATTGAAGCCATGTGATAGATACCAACAAATTGAGAAGCCAAGGACACAGACACATCAAACTGTACACCTTTTCCCTCTGGACAACTGAAAAAGAATTCAGTCAGTATCACTATGGCTGAGCTGAATAACTGAATGTTCCAGTGACACTGAAGAGGAGGAAAATTGCTCTGAGGAGAGGAACAATTGTTCTATAGTAGTCACAAAGTTGTAATGAGGGGACTCTGTAGCAGAAACTGGCCTAGATCTAAGATGGCAATATAATTTGCCAACCAAACTAAGGTACCTCAGGATAAATCAGAAGTACTGTTAGTAATTGGGCTTCTCTGGTGGCTCGGTGGTAAAGAATACTCTTCACAATACAGGAGACACAGGTTCAGTGTCTGGTTGGGAAGATGCCCTGCAGAAGGAAATGACAAACAAACTCCAATATTTTTGCCTGGGAAATCCCATGGACAGAGGAGTATAGCGGGCTACAGTCCATGGGGGTCTCAAAAGAGTCGGACATGACTCAGTAATTAAACAACAGCAACTATTAATGATTAAGCTTGTGCAAAAGGCATTTACTATCTCAACAAAACCTGGATATGTGGTCACTCTCCTAGGCTCTACAAGTGGAGAACTAGTGGGAACACAGATTATTTGTGTTGGGGACAGTTTACTACATTTGCAAGTAAACTGCAGCAAAACATCTCAAGGCACCATAGTTGGACACATAATTGACATTTTTACTACTCAAAGTCTGTGCCTGCCTACCAGGACAACTGAGTTTCCTAGAAATACAGTATCTGCCTCAGTGACCCTTATGTTCAACCAGAGTAAGATAACATGAAGAGCATGAGTCTCAATTGACCAAGTTTTATTTTGCTTTTTTTCCAAATTGATGAGTTTACTTGAACAGATATGATTAACCCATTTTAAATGGAGTGTCAAGACAGTAATTAGGTTCACTAAAAAAAAAAACCAAAAAACTAGTTTTGGTTATTTCAGTAAATTTTATCTCACATTAAAAATATTGAAACGATAATGAATCCACCTGCTCATGCAGGAGACACAGATTCAGTCCCTACTTTGGGAAGATCCCCTGGAGAAGGAAATGGCAACCCACTCCAGTATTCTTGCCTGGAGAATCCCAAGAGGAGACTGGTGGGCTACAGTCCATGGGGTTGTAAAAGAGTCAGATAGGACTTAGTGAGTAAAAAGCAAATGACAACAGTGGTAACCGAGAATGAAGTAGGTCAGTGTCCTCATTTTTCCATGGTGGAATTAGTTATCTTTGTTTCTAGCTGTTTGTCTGGTGTGCATAGCTAGTTCAAATATAGGTCAGAAAGAGGTGCTACCACTGATTATTTCAGAGATGATGATATATTCTATACCTTTGGTCCTGATCCTTCACCCTTGGAGTTAGAACTTGACTAACAAAGTGTTTGGAGTGGACATCTTCTATTCAGTTCCCAAGCAAGCTCTTTCTATTTATGGGGAGTGCATGGTTCATTGACTTTTCCCTTAAGGTAGTAGTAGCTATACCATGTTGTTGTTCTTAGGCATTAAGTCCTGTCTGACTCTTTTGTGACCTCGTGGACTGTAGCCCACCAAACTCCTTTGTCCATGGTATTTCCCAGGCAAGAATACTGGAGTGGGCAGCCATTTCTTTCTCCAGGGGATTTTCCTAACTCAGGATTGAACCTGAGACCTGCACTGCAGGCAGATTCTTTACCAGTTGAGCCACCAATGAAGCCCATAACTATACCCTACCTAGGACAAATTCCTCAAAATTCTGCTGCATGGCTCCTCTGCTTCTTTTGCCAATACAATGCCAATTCCCTCTGCAGTCTTATTTGCATTTTTGTGTTTAATTCATACTTGAAAATAAGGTAAAATGGACTAAGATCAGATCAGATCCGTTGCTCAGTCGTGTCCGACTCTCTGTGACCCCATGAATCGCAGCACACCAGGCCTCCCTGTCCATCACCAACTCCCGGAGTTCACCCAGACTCCCGTCCATCGAGTCAGTGATGCCATCCAGGCGTCTCATCCCCTGTCGTCCCCTTCTCCTCTTGCCCCCAATCCCTCCCAGCATCAGAGTCTTTCCCAATGAGTCAACTCTTCCCATGAGGTGGCCAAAGTACTGGAGTTTCAGCTTTAGCATCATTCCTTCCAAAGAAATCCCAGGGCCGATCTCCTTCAGAATGGACTGGTTGGATCTCCTTGCAGTCCAAGGGACTCTCAAGAGTCTTCTCCAACACCACAGTTCAAAAGCATCAATTCTTCAGCACTCAGCCTTCCACACAGTCCAACTCTCACATCCATACATGACCACAGAAAAAACCATAGCCTTGACTAGCCGGACCTTTGTTGGCAAAGTAATGTCTCTGCTTTTGAATATGCTATCTAGGTTGGACATAACTTTCCTTCCAAACAGTAAGCGTCTTTTAATTTCATGGCTGCAGTCACCATCTGCAGTGATTTTGGAGCCCAGAAAAATAAAGTCAGCCACTGTTTCCCCATCTATTTCCCATGAAGTGATAGGACCGGATGCCATGATCTTCGTTTTCTGAGTGTTGAGCTTTAAGCCAACTTTTTCAGTCTCCTCTTTCACCTTCATCAAGAGGCTTTTTAGTTCCTTTTCACTTTCTGCCATAAGGGTGGTGTCATCTGCATATCTGAGGTTATTGATATTTCTCCCAGCAATCTTGATTCCAGCTTGTGTTTCTTCCAGTCCAGCGTTTCTCATGATGTACTCTGCATATAACTTAAATAAACAGGGTGACAATATACAGCCTTGACATACTCCTTTTCCTATTTGGAACCAGTCTGTTGTTCCATGTCCAGTTCTAACTGTTGCTTCCTGACCTGCATACAAATTTCTCAAGAGGCAGATCAGGTTGTCTGGTATTCTCATCTCTTTCAGAATTTTCCACAGTTTTTTTTTTTTTTTTAATTTTATTTTATTTTTAAACTTTACATAATTGTATTAGTTTTGCCAAATATCAAAATGAATCCATCACAGGTATACATGTGCTCCCCATCCTGAATTGTGATCCACACAATCAAAAGCTTTGGCATAGTCAATAAAGCAGCTGCTACTGCTGCTAAATCACTTCATTTGTGTCTGACTCTGTGTGACCCCATAGATAGCAGCCCACCTGGCTCCCCCGTCCCTGGGATTCTCCAGGCAAGAACACTGAAGTGGGTTGCCATTTCCTTCTCCAATGCATGAAAGTGAAAAGTGAAAGTGAAGTCGCTCAGTTGTGTCCGACTCTTTGCGACCAGAAATAGATGTTTTTCTGGAACTCTCTTGCTTTTTCCATGATCCAGTGGATGTTGGCAATTTGATCTCTGGTTCCTCTGCCTTTTCTAAAACCAGCTTGAACATCAGGAAGTTCACAGTTCATGTATTGCTGAAGCCTGGCTTGGAGAATTTTGAGCATTACTTTACTAGCATGTGAGATGAGTGCAATTGTGTGGTAGTTTGAGCATTCTTTGGCACTGCCTTTCTTTGGGATTGGAATGAAAACTGACCTTTTCCAGTCCTGTGGCCACTGCTGAGTTTTCCAAATTTGCTGGCATATTGAGTGCAGTACTTTCACAGCATCATCTTTCAGGATTTGGAATAGCTCAACTGGGATTCCATCACCTCCACTAGCTTTGTTCGTAGTGATGCTTTCTAAGGCCCACTTGACTTCACATTCCAGGATGTCTTGCTCTAGGTGAGTCGTCACACCATCGTGATTATCTGGATCATGAAGATCTTTTTTGTACAGTTCTTCTGTGTATTCTTGCCACCTCTTCTTAATATCTTCTGCTTCTGTTAGGTCCACATCATTTCTGTCCTTATTGAGCCCATCTTTGCATAAAATGTTCCCTCGGTATCTCTGATTTTCTTGAAGAGATCTCTAGTCTTTCCCGTTCTGTTGTTTTCCTCTGTTTTTTGCATTGATCGCTAAAGAAGGCTTTCTTATCTCTTCTTGCTATTCTTTGGAACTCTGCATTCAGATGTTTATATCTTTCCTTTTCTCCTTTGCTTTTCCTTTCTCTTCTTTTCACAGCTATTTGTAATGCCTCCCCAGACAGCCATTTTACTGTTTTGCATTTCTTTTCCATGGGGATGGTCTTGATCCCTGTCTCCTGTACAATGTCACGAACCTCATTCCAAAGTTTATCAGGCACTCTATCTATCAGATCTAGGCTCTTAAATCTATTTCTCACTTCCACTGGATACTCATAAGGGATTTGGTTTAGGTCATACCTGAATGGTCTAGTGGTTTTCCCTACTTTCTTCAATTTCAGTCTGAATTTGGCAATAAGGAGTTCATGATCTGAGCCACAGTCAGCTCCTGGTCTTGTTTTTGCTGACTGTGTAGAGCTTCTCCATCTTTGGCTGCAAAGAATATAATCAATCTGATTTCGGTGTTGACCATCTGGTGATGTCCATGTGTAGAGTCCTCTCTTGTGTTGTTGGAAGAGGGTGTTTGCTGTGACCAGTGCATTTTCTTGGCAAAACTCTATGAGCCTTTGCCCTGCTTGATTCCGTATTCCAAGGCCAAATTTGCCTGTTACTCCAGGTGTTTCTTGACTTCCTACTTTTGCATTCCAGTCCCCTATAATGAAAAGGACATCTTTTTTGGGTGTTAGTTCTAAAAAGTCTTGTAGGTCTTCATAGAACCATTCAACTTCAGCTTCTTCAGCATTCCTGGTTGGGGCATAGACTTGGATTACTGTGATATTGAATGGTTTGCCTTGGAAACGAATAGAGATCATTCTGTCGTTTTTGAGATTGCATCCGAGTGCTGCATTTTGGATGCTTTTGTTGACCATGAGGGCCACTCCATTTTTTCTGAGGGATTCCTGCCCGCACTAGTAGATATAATGGTCATCTGAGTTAAACTCACCCATTCCAGTCCATTTCAGTTCGCTGATTCCTAGAATGTCGACATTCACTCTTGCCATCTCTTGTTTGACCACTTCCAATTTGCCTTTATTCATGAACCTGACATTCCAGGCTCCTATGCAATATTACTCCTTACAGCATCAGACCTTGCTTCTATCACCAGTTACATCCATAGCTGGGTATTCTTTTGCTGTGGCTCCATCCCTTCATTCTTTCTAGAGTTATTTCTCCACTGATCTCCAGTAGCATATGGGGCACCTACTGACCTGGGGAGTTTCTCTTTCAGTATCTTATCATTTTGCCTTTTCATATGGTTCATGGGGTTATCAAGGCAAGAATACTGAAGTGGTTTGCCATTCCCTTCTCCAGTGGACCACATTCTGTCAGATCTCTCCACCATGATCCGCCCATCTTGGGTTGCCTGACAGGCATGGCTTAGTTTCATTGAGTTAAACAAGGCTGTGGTCCTAGTGTGATTAGATTGACTAGTTTTCTGTGAGTATGGTTTCAGTGTTTCTGCCCTCTGATGCCCTCTTGCAACACCTACCATCTTACTTGGATTTCTCTTACCTTGGGTGTGGGGTATCTCTTCACGGCTGCTCTAGCAAAGCGCAGCCATTGCTCCTTACCTTGGACAAGGGGTATCTCCTCACCGCCGCCCTTCCTGACCTTCAACGTGGGATAGCTCCTCTAGGCCCTCCTGCGCCCGACCCAGACTTCGTCATAAATTCTGTTTGGGAAGATATTCCAAATCTAACTGAAATACTACTGTATTTCCAAGACTCCTTTATCAATACAAAGGAAATGAGCTTGATGGAAGCACCTGAAGAACAGATGTGGATTCTATAAGGGGAAAGGGTACTGATATATAATGGGCATGGCAAAGATATCTATAGAGCCATATTTTTGTTGAGTTATCTCTCCTTTGGCCAGCTAGACTCTAGAGAGGTTTTGTGATGATTTTTCCCCAGCACTTGTTTATAGAGGCCTTGGTGAGCTGCCATAATGAATCTTCCTGAAACAGTACTTGAATATATCTTGCCACATAAAATCAGTTTCAGAGGGAAAAAAAGAAAAGGTTTTTTTCTGAGTGTCAAGAAATATATTTCTTATTTGAGATATTTTATAGTAATATTATGATACATTTTATCACATCAGGAGGTAAGGTATCTTTCAAATATAAAAAACCTCCTTAAAATGAACCATGTGCCATGTAATGTATTTTGATGCTACATTTGCAAAGCCTGTCTAATAGTGTCAAGAAATCTAATATTACTGAAACAGAATGCTTGTAGGAATTATGAGCTTGTATATTAAGTGCTAAGAACTCTTCAGTTTAATGAATAAAAGAATTATCTTGTCACTAAGAGAATAAATTCAAGCCAATAAGCACCATACACTGTAGGTCTGAGTGAAAATAATTATTTCCTTTGAGAAAATCAAAATAGATCCTTGAAAACTGTAACCTGCATTAGATTTTTTTTTTTTTTCTAAATCCTGCATGGATTTTTTTAAACACCTTTCCAAAGTAGTCTATAATTTAGTCTTTATACAGTTATAGTACAGGTCATTAAATTAACCATTTTTCCTGCCTATCCTAGACAAAGTATGTGGTCTTCTGGAACTTTTTAAAATAAGTGCTTTTTTGGAACTGTTTAAACAAATTTATTAGAGGTTTAATTCCTTCAGAGATAAGAATTTAGAGAAATGGAAACTATATCAAGGAGTCACAGGAGTCTATGTTTGTAAGATTATAGCTGTTTCCACTTATGCACCATCTTGCAGGATATATTATCAACAAGATATGACAAATTTAAATGCAACTGCTGAAGCAGATCGGACTAGATACAAATTGGTGGTACTTTAATAACTGGATGGTTAGATTTAGCAATGGGTACCTGTGTGAGCCAATCTCCCAAGTGTGCACCAAAGCGTAAAGGGAACTCAAGGAACTGAACCAGGGGATTCTAGAAAAAATACTCTCACCTATACTAATGGAATGGGTTCCCAGATGGCTCTAGTGGTAAACAACCCACTTGCCAATGCAGAAGACACAGGTTCAATTCCTGGATAGGGAAGATCCCCTGGAGGAGGGCATAGCAAGCCATTTCATCATTCTTGCCTGGAAAATTTCATGGACAGAGGAGCCTGGTGGGCTACAGTCCATAGGGTTACAAAGAGCTCCCAACAGCTGAAGCAACTTAGCATACATGCATACTAATAGAATGTTCTGGTTTTATATTGCTAGGCAATCTGAAATATTTTTTGTTGTATTAAAAGTTGGCTCTTGCTGTTGATATATATCTTATTCAGTTTTGAAACTTCAAAAGGCAGCAAATATTTCAGAAGAGCATTGACCCATGTGTACAAGAATGTCTTCAGATAGGCTCTTCGATTGCCAGCCACCCACTACTCAACTATTCAATGAAATAAGGACCTACAAAACATTCCTTTCAGATTGAAGAATTCAGTTAAGGCATGTAAGAGTTGTAAAATGAAAGTAGTGTATTTGATTAAGCACATGGCAGACTGAAGAGAAAGACAAAAGAAATGGAGAAGAGACAAACTGCCTGTATTAGACACAGTCACTAGAAAATTAGATCTAGAAAGACACATGAGAGGCTCTCAGACTATTTTATATATACAATAATCAAGAGAATAAAATTTAAAGGGCCTGAATTGGGTAAAAGTAATTGGATAAAGCAGAGGTTTCAGCTGTTAAAAGGAATTAGGATGGTGTTTAGAAATATCCTAACTTTTAATGGTCCAGATCTTTTAATGGAAATAAGTAAAGACAAAACTGATTTTAAATATATTTTTTAAGTTACTAAAGTTTTTTTTTTTCTTTTTTATCCCTGCCTAAGAGATAGCACGTCATAGTGGTAAGCATCATGTGATTCAGAAGCTGCCAATAGGGTTGGATGCTTTGTTTTGCCTCTATAAGGTCATGCTGTCCTCAGGCAAGTTACCTACTCATTTGTGTCTTGGTTTTCTCAATGTAGAATAAAGATACTTATGCTAATTAGCTCAGATAGTTGTTGGGAGCAAATTGTTTAATCGAAAATGCTTAGGTTAATGCTTGACATCTAGAAACCATGTGAATAATAACTGGAAATACTGTTATATTCATTGTATGCAATTTATTTTAACTTTATTTTAATATTTAAAACTAATATGCAAATAGTGCTAAATGATATATTAAAGAAGTGAAAAAGAGAGAGAAGACTGGTAGGTTTATAGGACTTCTTATTTTAGATTTCTTTTTGAACACCTTATAAAAAAGGCAACATTTGAACAGAGATCTGAAAGGAATAATAGAGCAAGCCTGCACATACTTACAGGAAAATTATTTAAAGGAGAAGAAATATTAGGTAGAAACAGTGAGGACAGAATAAACTAGAAGAATGGTGACAGAAGGTGAGGTCTGGAACGTGAGATAGATCACGTTCAGACTTTCAGTTTAGGTTAGGGAGGTGGAATTTTATTGTTAGTTTGGAAAAAAACTTTTGGAGTTTCAGGGCATGATAGTAACATGACACTTTAAGAAGGTGTCATGAACTGTTATGTGGAATATGTATTGTGATGGAAAATAACAGAAGTAGGAAGATTTGTTAGGTAGCTGTTGAGTAATCCAGACAAAACATAATCTGAGTGGAAGAGTAAAAATAATGAGAATTGGGTCCTTTGGGCAGCAATAGTTTGAACAGTAAAAAGAAAATTCCAAGAAAATGTATTATCTAAATTTTTTATATCTTAGAATATTGGATAGCTATTTTGTGTCTGTTCCTAGGACATTATGAGCATCATTGTGGCTGTTATATTGCATTTAGGATGTTTTCTATCAGATGAGACTTGTTAATGGCCAAACCTATGACCTGGCGCTCATTTTACACAAACTTTCAAACCAGACATTTTTGAGCAGGTTACTACTCTGGTTTACCTATTATATAAAAATAGTGTTGTGGAAAATAGTAGAAACACTGGTGAAATGCAACTAGAATCTGGATGCTAGTTAATAATAATATGTCTATATCACTATACTTTTCATTTTGGCAAAGAAACCATAGTTATGATGGTAAGCAGAATAATGGCCCCCTTCCCAAAGCTGTCTGCATTCTAATCTCTGGAACCTGTGAATACATGATGTTAGGTGGCAAAGGAGAATTATGGCAGCAGATGGTATGAGGTTTGCTAATAGAGTGACTTTAAATTAGGGGGAATGACCTCGGTTAACCAGGTGGACTCAGTGTAATTACAGGTCCCTTAAATACGGAGAAGGAGGGCAGGAGGCTCAGTATCAAGTTAGGCAGAATGATCAAGATCCGTGGTAGGCAGGGGAAATTTCTCCCCCCTACCCCTCTTGTGAATTAGGTTTTTGGGTACACAGTGAAGACTAAGCATTTGGGCTTGACGTAGAAGATCAAAACAGCTTAGAGAGAGACAGAAAGGAGGTTCAGACTCTGCCTCCTGCATTAGCTTGAATTGCTTCCTAAATTGTTTTTTAGGAAACTTTAATTCAAAATCATCAATATGCCATTAAGGCATATTTGGGGCTGCCTACACTGGGCCACAACATTTAACTGGCTATTGCTGTCTTTGAAGATAAAAGGAAGGGACGCCAGTGCCCTTGAGAAGCTGGACGAGGCAAACAAACATTCTCTCCTGGAGCCTCCAGAAAAGATAACGGCACTGCAGACAACTTGAGACCCATTTTGAACTTCTGACCTCCCAAACTGTAAGTTAATAAATTTGTGTTGGTTTGAGTCGCTAATTTTGTGGTAACTTGTTATTGAAGTAATGAGAAATCCATACGGCTGTATAAGATGTTCATATTAGAAGAAACTGAGTAAAGAGTTTATGGAAAATCTCTAATGCCCTTGTGATATTTCTGTAAATCTTTTTCCAAAATGTTTGAAAAATTAGTTCTTTCTCTCACTTTCTCACTCTCTGTCTCCCCTACTGTACCCCCATCTTCTGCAGTTTTAGGTATGTTCTGCTTTTAACTTTATTTTTTCCCTCTACTTATCTCCCACAGCCATGTCAATATGACATATTATAACTGAAAGTGGGATCCAACTGCTTGTTGCTTAAAAGCCATTGAAGAGGCCAGGCTGTTGGAAAGGAAAGTTTGCTTTATTTTTGATACTGCCACCTGGTGTGGAGGTAGGGAAGGGTATGTGCCTGCCCAAAGGCTGACTCTTGCCACCCCACCCCACCCCACCCCACCCCACCGGTAATCAGGGAGCAAGAGCTTTTATATACAGAGGGAGGGGGCTACATGCAGAAAGAGCAGTCAGCTCTGATAGTCATCTTGAAATTGGTCATCAGTGGTCTGACCAGCATCATCTGGATTGTTTTAGATACAGTTAGTGTTCAGTTTCAAGGTCCATTTGTTCCCATTTCCTTGAGGCCTGTTCTCAGAATTGTGGCTGCTTATGTCAGGACTACAGTCTGGTCATCATGTAGTTAACTTCTTCCACCTGGCGGGGTTTCAGTGTCTATAAGAGAGCTCACAAGATACAGCTCAGAATATTATCAATAGACCCTGAGAAGGAACTAAATGTCCTTGACTCTTCTTAATGACTAGACTATTATTATTTGGTCTCCTTTGGTTCTTTTCCTTTACTTCTGTATTTTCTCACTTCTCAGGTTAAACTTATTCTTTGATTAAAGTTTTTCACTGACAAAAGGCAGGCAGAGGGCATGGGGGGCAAGGACCATAGGGTCTTGCTCTGTTTCAATACCATAAGCTGCTTTTATTTATATTCTAATATTCTTATCTTACATGCGTTCCCAATCAGCTCGCATGCTCTTTCTTGTACTCTAATGTTTCACCTGTAATTTCCAAAAGTAATCTTATAATTATCTTCCTATCCTCTATTTTGGAGAAGAAATGACAACCCAATCCAGTATTCTTGCCTGGAGAATCCCATGGATAGAGGAGCCTAGTGGGCTGAAGTCCATGGGGTCGCAAATAGTCGGACATGACTGAAGTGACCATCCTCTATTTTACATTAACTCTTTCATGGTCACTATCATATATTCAGCTGAAACAATTTGGAGACCTATCTGGATAATACTTTCTTCCACATGACTGCAATACCACAAGCCTAACAATTATTCCAAAAGTTGCCATAGCAATTCTTCTTTCTCATCCTCACATTTACTTTAAACTTTTCCTATAGACCCCCTATTCCATTTATTTTCATTTTTAAAATATTTACATATGTATTTAGATGCCCTGGGTCTTAGTTGAAGTACTCAGGATCTTTGATCTTTTAATTGAGGCAC
The DNA here is from genome assembly GCF_032452875.1 of Bos javanicus. Classification (NCBI taxonomy): domain Eukaryota; kingdom Metazoa; phylum Chordata; class Mammalia; order Artiodactyla; family Bovidae; genus Bos; species Bos javanicus. The sequence continues at coordinate 59,355,506 of NC_083879.1, read as the reverse complement.
ATGACATCTAGTTCCCTGACCAGATTGAATCCAGGACCCCTGCATTGGGAGCAGGAAGTCTTAGCCACTGGACCACCGGGAAAGTCCCTGCCAATTACTTTCAATATCCCTTACCATTTTTTGTGTTCTCTTTATAACAATATAGTTTTTAATAACTTTGTGATGTTCCATAACATTTACCTAAAATGATATTTCACTATCAATGGTAATGTATTCTTTCAGTAGTTCATCCTTGCTTTCCATATCTGTTTTCTTTCTATATATCCAAGCGTGATGAATTCCTCTGTTTTCAAAAAGGCCATACTTTAAATACAGAATAATTTGTAGCATACATTTTGTTTATTTATTTTTACATCGTAGCATATTTCACTATGGCTGCATTGTGTTGTTAGTAAAGTAATAATGCTGGTTAACGATGATACTGAGTTGACCTTTCCATGTTTTTCAATGAATGGTGTCTTTTTCTGTGATCTTCCACAAGATGAGATCAGTTAGCCACAGTTATATGTCTTGTTGTGTAGCTCCAGCACAGTATATCTCACATTGCATTATGACTGTTCATGTGTATATTTTCCATCTCTCCTACCCTCAAAGTAGCTACCGTGTCTTATCATTGCATGCTCAATAACTACAAACAATCTCAGTTCTCAGTTGTGTGTAGGCCTCACTAAAGGGAGAAAAATTGGGCCAGAAAAGAAAAATTTGAAGCTTGTTACAAACTGATTCTCTTTGCTGATCTGCATATGTCATAGTTTCATTATTTATATAAACTACTGTTTAGAATATGACTACATGTTGCCACAGTTTGCTAATTTTATGACATAGCAGCTGAATTTCATGGAAGACATGTTCTTGTTACAAAAATAGTTGATGCCCTCTAAGTCTTTCTGCTTTGGTCTTATTCAAGGCACAGGTGGTACTTATCTGGACACATCTGGATGCTTTAAAACTAATGAGAAGCTAGTTCAGTTTAGCAGATGCATACTTACGTGACACTATACACATTGACCTTACAGAATGCATTTCTAACATATTTAAGTTATTTATACCTCTATTTTTAGTGTTTATTAATTGTGGTGAAAGTCACACGATAGAAAACATACCATTTTAACCATTTTTAACTGTATGGTTCAATGGCACTAAGTTGCTGCTGCTGCTGTCGCTTCAGTCGTGTCCTACTCTGTGCGACCCCATAGACGGCAGCCCACGAGGCTCCCCCATCCCTGGGATTCTCCAGTCAAGAACACTGGAGTGGGTTGCCATTTCCTTCTCCAATGCATGAAAGTGAAAAGTGAAAGTGAAGTCATTCAGTCGTGTCTGACTCTTAGCAACTCCACGGACTGCAGCCCACCAGGCTCCTCCGTCCATGGGATTTCCCAGGCAAGAGTGCTGGAGTGGGGTGCCATTGCCTTCTCTGAATGGCACTAAGTACACCCACATTATTGTGCAACTCTCACCATCATCCATCTCCCAAACTTTTCACCTTTCAAACCGAAACTGTCCTCATTAAACACTAAGTCCCCATTTGCCCCTCTCCATCTGTACCCCTCCACCCCAGGCCCCTGGCATCTACCAGTTTACTTTCTGACTCTGAATTTGACTAGCCTAGGTTTCTCATGTAAGTAGAATCAAACAGTATTTGTTCACAGTTTTTGATGCTGTATATATTTATATCTCTTGATACATCTCATGAATTCTCACTGCAGAGGCTAAGGTCCTGGTACAGAGGAGTACTATGTGTAAAATGAAAGTAAAAGAAATGGAAAGGTGGGAACTAATTCAGTTGGTGCTGGTGGTATAATTGAGAGAAAAAACAGTATGAACAGTGTGGGTAAAGGGATCGTTTGAAACCCCTGCATGGCTAAGAGGATAGTCCTGTTATTGCTGAAGAATATTAGTCATTCATACATGTAAATGTCATTTGGCTCTGCCTTTTGTTGTACTCAAGATTCTACTTTATGGTAATATGAAAAGAAACCTGTGAGATACTAAAAACTATAAAATTGCTCATTTCATTGTCAAGTAGATGAGGTGCAATGAGGCAACAAATGTACTAAAAAGAACAATGCACACAAAAAGAGGGAAGCTGGATTTTAATCTTGTTTTCCAATTAGATTCTGTATAATTTGGAGAAAGCATCTCTTCTGTGACAACTTCAGTTATATTTTTATATAAAATAATACTTAATGTTGGTTGATGATGAAGTAAATAGGCCAGTGTCAAGGGGTTAATGTTATCAATACTTAGGCTCCAGTAGGTCTCTGGGCTACTGTGCTTATGGTCATCAAGTAGTTAATTTCCTCCATTTGATAAAAACCACTCAGGAAATTTGTTTCAGATACTACTATTTAGGTACGCTAAGACAAGATATGGGGATGGAGTGTGTCCTGGCAAATCCTCCTAGTGTCTTACTCGGTTACAATTTCCTTTGGGTGTTTTTCTTTTTAAATTATTTATTATTTGGCCATGTCAGATCTTTTGTGGCAGCATGGGGACTCTTTGCTAACTTCATATGAACTGTCCTTTGTTTTTATTCAAGCAATTAAGAACTATTAAAGCATAAACTGTAAAAAAAAAAAATCTGTTTAACAATATTTAACTACTATATTCATGATATTTTTAAAAGTATTACCCCTTTACATCTCATAAAAAGCGATGCAAACCTAGAAGCCAAAAAACAAATTTGAGTTTACTTATACACAAAAATTGAATTCCCTTTTAATAGATGATCATTAATTGATTTAAGTTCACAGATATCTGAAAATGTTACACCTGGAAACTTGTAAGTTGAAGATTAAGCAGGCATCAGTGTTTAGTAACAAAATCTAGCACATCCACTTTGTAGGTACATGCACAGCATATAAAAGCTATTAGCCTCAAATCTTTTTATCTTCGATGGTGTTCATGGCTCATGCCCTCAGAAATCTAAGGTAAAAGAAAGCATGTACTTTTGAGGGCATGGTATTTTGTGTGCAAATTATTTTCAGCTGGATCCTTCAGTAAACCATCCTTGGGAAGGAAATGTTGGAAAGTGTTTTTTGATAAAAGAAGTATTGGGTTAGGCAAAAAATTTGTTCATGTTTTTCATGCTATCTTATGGAAAACATGAACCAACATTTTGGCCAACCCAATTAATTCAAAAATTGAAATGAGAATAAAAGAGAAATTAAGAGTATTTGAATAATAGTGTTTTGGTCTCATTTTTTACAAGTCAAACTATCTGGCTTCATTTTACCCATTGTAACAATGAAGAATTTGGATTGGAAGACTTTTATATTCCTTTCCCACTTCAGTGTTTCTGATTCTGTGCTTCCATATTCCCTTCCTAAAGTTATAATTTTGTTACAGTTGCTCTGCCTGCCATGTGGGGAAAGATTATATAAAAGACCTCAGGTACTCAGGTACCAAATAACAGCAGTATTTATTAACTGTTTATTCTCTCTTTTCGGGTCTTTGTGCTATGAAAACAAAGGGCTTGGGTAAGGTTAGAAATTTCACTTTTGATCAATAACCTCTGTCTTTATTCAGAGTTAACTCTTTTCTATAAAACTTGTCTCTTGATTTCTTTACTTTTTTTCCATCTGCTCCTAATATAACTGAATGTGTTGCATGGCTAAATATGTCTAGGAAGAAAGGTTGATGTATAAGGTTTTAAGATAATAACTTTTCAAACCAATTTTATTGAGTAGATATTCATTTAAGGCCTCCTTATGTTCAGAGCATTTCATGAGATATTTTAATGCAGAAGTGATGAGAATCAATGTTGATTAAATTTATTTTAAAATAGTAGAGTAGAATCTCAAATATGAATAGTATCAGTTTAAAATGCTAGTCACTTATCTATGTCATCACATTTGTCTAATACATATATGAAAGATTAAAAGTGTTTATATAAATAATATAAAACCCCAAAGCAAATCCAAGACTGAGTTTCACAGTGCTGAAACCACACCATTTAGATTGGGACTTGAACTCATGGGCCAAGACTTGAACCCTGCCAAAACCCAGATTGGGATTTTAAATTCACTGTCTTTTAATAAAGATCACACACCTGCAGGACTTAATTTTAAGATCTTGATGGCTCCTCACAGAAAGAATTCAGTAAGACACAAAATGATAGGTAAGAAGTGAATTTATTTAGAGAGATACACATTCTACAAACAGAACACAATCCATCTCAAAAGGCAATAATGGCTTGAGGAGAAACGCTTTCCACAGACAGTATGTGGGCCATCTCAGAAAGTAAGAGGCACCATAATATGGGATGATTAGTTTTAATGGGCTGGGTAATTCCATAGGCTAATGGATGGGAGGATTATTCCAACCTTTGGGGTAAGGGGCAGAGTTTTCTAGGAATTAGGCCATGCCCATATTTTGGTCTTTTATGGTTAACCTCCAAACTGTCATGATGCCTACGGGGTGTGTCATTTAGCATATGCTAATGTATTACAATGAGGCTCAAGGTCCACTGGAAGTTGAATCTTTCATCTTGGATCTCATTGGTTCTGGCCAGTTTATGTCTGTCCTTAAGGCCTATGCCATTCTTTTAAAGATTGCTCCCTGCCCACTTCCCTCATTTCATTTTGACCATTAATACACTTAGTGCCCATATACTAACAGAAATGTAATAACTTTAATGCCCATATTACATCTAAGGTCATATAAAGTTAGTAAATGATAATGCCATAATTTACTTTGTGAGGCAGTTGAGACTTAGTATAGGGTATCTAAATGTCATCATTTTCTTTTTAGACACTAATATAGCAAAAATAAGTTAAACAATTTCCACCAATTGATTTCTAAATTAGGAAAAAAGTTCACATACACTCATAATTTATCATATACATCTTTAGCTTATGCTTTTTATGCTCTTAATACTGTGTTAAGACTACTAAGTAGAGAGTAAAACCAAATCGTCCATTTCTAAGATCCTTGCTTTGAACAGGCACTATAAAACTGGGCAAGAAAGAATGAAACACAAAAAGTCTATGGCAAGATTTTATATGTAATTGTCTTTTTTAAATTGCAGTGTTTTTTAATCTGCATAATATAAGATAGTATCTATTATAAAAATATGATTAACTATAATGCACAAAGTATATCCCTTCAGAGGCTTGCTTCATGGCAAAGGAAATGTGTTTAAAATATGAGGCATAATTTCTTAGTAAGCCTAGGGATGTAAACAAAACAAAAGAGAAAAAGAAAGAGGATAGATCATCTAGGGCAAGCTCCAAAAAGGGAATAAAATACCCTCTTAATTGCTAGCATACTAAAACGCCATATGTGTCTTAAAGTAACAATCCTATAACAAATACTTAAATGTGGTGTTTTATGTTAGGATGGTTTGGCTGTTTGACAGGCAGTGGTATTCATACACACCTCACCCACTCTCTTTCTAATACAAAATAGTCTACTCAGAGTACACAGAAATACAAGAGACTGAACTATTTGTTGGAAAAGACAATAGATTTTGTGTTCTTCAAATGTGCTATTTAAGAAAAGGCAGGGCTTCCAGCTCTACTCCTTATTGTAATTCTACAGGCCCTAAAGCCTTGTTATAATGTATCAGACTACAATGTAACTAATTATGCTGATGGAGTTCATAACATGATAAATGTCTTATTTTCACTCTGCAAGCAGTCCGTTTGCTAAAAGAAGTGGAAGAAAATTAAGATGACTAGAGGGTTTTCACCTCTATTGTTAAAGCATTTGTGATGAGGACATGCAAGCAATCAGAGCCAGCCCTAGTTTGCAAAGATGACCTCAATACTCCTCATTAAAATGCTAACTTCTACTGATTTTGAGATGACTGCAGAAATAAATAGAATTTACCATTATATTGAGGCCAAGTCTCCCCTGGAAGGAGTAGTGACCTTAGCGTTTTCTTTGCTATTCAATCAATACCACTATGGGTTTTGCTAAATGCATAAAGATTCATATTTATTCCATAAAAATACAATGAGTCAATATTATATCCTACATCCTAGTCTTCCTCTGATATTTCAATTTATATTTTTGGATGAGTGGGGTTAATTATCTCCTACTTATGCATGTGAAAGTGGCTTGTTATTTTTACCTAATTTGTTTTTGTGTTCTATAGATCATTTATAGAATTTAATCTTCTCTATATAAATAGAAAGCAGTTCTGTTCCTCTTTGTGTTCATATATACAGATTGTTGGGGAGGAAGGCATTTTACTCTACTCTCCTATGTTTTCCTGGGTAGACTGCAGAATTAAGTTGATGTGAGTCAGATTAACAGGAGAAAATCAAACAAAAGTTTAATAACATGCATACATATGGGCGAGATCTAGAAAAACTGAGGAGTAACTAAAGAAAGTGTTCAGAGTCCTCATCTTAAATACCTTCCTCAGCTAAATAGCGGAGAAGGCAATGGCACCCCACTCCAGTACTCTTGCGACTTCACTTTCACTTTTCACTTTCATGCATTGGAGAAGGAAATGGCAACCCACTCCAGTATTCTCGCCTGGAGAATCCCATGGACGGAGGAGCCTGGTGGGCTGCCGTCTCTGGGGTCGCACAGAGTCGGACACGACTGAAGTGACAGCAGCAGCAGCAGCAGCAGCAGCAGCAGCAGCAGCAGCAAAGAGGTTTCCCTGGTGGCTCATAGGTTAAAGCATCTGCCTGCAATGCGGGAGACGTGGGTTCGATCCCTGGGTCGGGAATATCCCCTGGAGAAGGAAATGGCAACCCACTCCAGTATTCTTGCCTGGAGAATCCCATGGACGGAGGACCCTGGCGGGCTACAGTCCAGAGGGTCGAAAAAGAGTCGGATGCGACTGAACGACTTCACTTTCACTTTTCACTTTTTCAGCTAAAGACAAAGGAGGATGTTGAGGGTAGTGGTTTTGGACTTTGTAAATGGGAGTGATGAAATCCACACGGAGATAGAAAAACAAAGTATTGATAAACAAATGTTTGTTGTGCCTTGTTGAGATGATGGGGCAGAGTGGACTCTCACCTCTAAGCCCCATTATCCCCACCACACCTATCCCATATTCACTGCAGATATCTCTGCTGAGAGCTCTATTCTGGAACAGACCCTCCATCTAAGTTCTTTAGGCACCTAAGGAGGAGGTACAAATTTCTCACTTTTGGATTTTGATTATTTTCAATGTGAAGTAAGCCACATGCCTGTTGACTGAAGAAAAACACACAACCTAAAAGTGTAAGTTTATATTTTATTCAGGAAACTTACTGAGGACTGCAGCCTTGGAGACAGCCTCTCAGATAGCTCTGAGGAACTCTGGCAAAGGGGTCAGGGTGAAGTTAGAAGCTTTTGCTGAAAATGCATAAACAAAAATAAATGTGTAGTTGAATATCAAAAGATTACTGCAATCACAAGAAAATATGTATCAAGTTAATGATTTTAGTGCTAGTCTACATATGGGAAAGTACAAGAGTCTGGATTTATTGAAATTATTTCTTAGATAAGCATCTTAACTAAGTAGGGCCAGTATGATGTTTTCCTCCATCCTGAATTCCCCTCAGGGAACGTCATCAAAGGTGAATGCAGTGACTGTTGGACTGATGCAGGGCAACATTCTTTGTTTATAGGAAGGCTAGGCAACTTCTTTCATTTACTGACATGACAGGCTCCATTTTTTTTTTTTGTCTGCATGTCAGAGACATTTTTGGGTGGCAAATACTGCTTCCCTACAGTTTATATTAGAGCAGGAGAAAAAACTAAACTAGATTCAGGAAAAGAATTTTGTTCATCATGTCCGTGGTATTTAATGTGTTCTTTGGAAAATATTAAGTATTATATAGGTAGAAATGTAGCTTTCACAGGATTTAACTTCTTAAATATTTATAATATGTGATTATTTGTCTTTTTTGTCCTTTTCCTTTTTTTTTTTCTTTTTACACTATATTAAACCATGTAGTGGGAGGAAGCAAGGAAGAAAAATGTAAATATGGCTACCTTAATTTTTTTGAAGTCAATTCTGGCAGTAATATTCTATAAATTCATGTGGAAGAATATTCTTAAGTCAAAAACCCTGTTAGAATTGGAGCCTCCCTATTAGAGGAAAGAATATAAAAACTCAGGAAGACACTCAATCCACACTGTTAACTTGGGACAAAAGCCATGTTTAGGTTGATAACATGTGAAAAGACATTGCAAATTCAAATATATATATATATATGATATATATATATATATAAATGATAAAAAGATAGAAATGACACAAGATACCAGATGCCATTGGAATAATTTTTTTAAACTTTTATTGTGTAAATTTATAAGCAACATTACATTTGTACCTATATGCCTAGCTTATTTTATTTAACATAATTGTCTTCACAGTTAACCGATGTAGCATATGTCAGAATTTCATTCCTTTTAAGGCTGAAAACTATTCCATTGTATATACACAGCACATTTATCTGTCAATGGACATTATACCTTTTCTACCTTTTGGCTACTGTTAATAATGCTACTATGAAAATGGGTGTATAGCTAGCTATCTTAGTCCTTGATTTCAATTCTTTTTGGTATATACACAGAAGTGGAGTTACTGGATCATATAATAATTCAACTCTTACTTTTTTGAGAACCTGCCATTATTGAAAATAAAAATATCCCATTTTCTATTCTGGAATAATTATCATTTATTTTCATAAATATTTGTTTTAAGACTTCAAACTTAACTATATTAATTTGTTAAAAGGAGTAAAAGGTAAACCTTTTTAAGGCATTGCATGTATTTATACCAGTCCAATCTGAGAAAACTATTATCTTTGAATTTCATAATGGTATAGTGAAAATGATTAATACTTAGCTTTTTACAATATGGATATTGGTTAAATGTTTGTGGTGACCCAGCAGACGGTTAGACCACACCCTCACCTATAATTGGTTTGAAAGTCAAGTCTGATGCCACACATGCATCAAGAATATGAAATGCTTTATTAGAACTTAGAGCACCTATTTTCTCTCTCTACTTCTAAAATTTATTCGCTATGTGATATTAAAAAGCTGATGAACCTAATCATGATGTTTAAGAAGATTCTAAAAGGATATTTTAAGGGACTTTCCTGGTAGTCCAGTGATTAATACTCTGTACTCCCAATGCAGGGAGCCTGGGTTCAATTCCTGGTCAGGGAACTAGATCACACCATCCTCAGTTAATGATCCTATCCTACATACCACAACCAAGACCTGGTACAGCCAAATAAATAAGTAGTATTCTAAAAGATTTAAAAAATGTTTTACATTAAATAGCTAAGACTCCTTTGAGGTATTACAATAGTTGATCCCAGGCAGTCTGTGCCCCAGAATCCATGTGCTTAAGCCTTTCAAGCCTTTCATGACACCATCCCACTCAGATACTATCCACGACTCTGATTCAGCTCACACTCCATCCCTTACTACTGTCGACTAAAATAATAATCACAACCTAAAGGATGAGAATCTGTTGTCTTCTGTCAGAATTTTTAGGACTTTAAGACCAGGAGACAGCATCTCAAAGCATTTCAAGTGACACTTAAAGAACTGTTTCGAAGAGGTGGGGAGGAATCGGGTTGTATAGAAGATTGCAACAAGGGGCAGATAGTCTGAGCTTATTGTTAACTAAGGAAAACCAGATATCTCAAATTAAGGAACCATCCCCATGGAAAAGAAATGCAAAAAAGCAAAATGGCTGTCTGGGGAGGCCTTACAAAAAGCTGTGAAAGGAAGAGAAGAGAAAAGCAAAGGAGAAAAGGAAAGATATAAGCATGCAGATAAAGAATGCAGAGTTCAAAAGAAGAGCAAGAAGAGATAAGAAAGCCTTCCTCAGTGATCAATGCAAAGAAATAGAGGAAAACAACAGAATGGGAAAGATTAGAGATCTCTTCAAGAAAATTACAGATACCAAGGGAACATTTCATGCAAAGATGGGCTTGATAAAGGACAGAAATGAAGTGGACCTAACAGAAGCAGAAGATATTAAGAGATGGCAAGAATACACAGAACAACTGTACAAAAAGATCTTCAAGACCCAGATAATCACGATGGTGTGATCACTCACCTAGAGCAAGACATTCTGGAACGTGAAGTCAAGTGGGCCTTAGAAAGCATCACTAAGAACAAAGCTAGTGGAGGTGATGGAATTCCAGTTGAACTATTTCAAATCCTGAAAGATGATGCTGTGAAAGTGCTGCACTCAATATGCCAGCACATTTGGAAAACTCAGCAGTGGCCACAGGACTGGAAAAGGTCAGTTTTCATTCCAATCCCAAAGAAAGGCAATGCCAAAGAATGCTCAAACTACCGCACATTTGTACTCATCTCACATGCTAGTAAAGTAATTCTCAAAATTCTCCAAGCCAGGCTTCAGCAATACATGAACTGTGAACTTCCTGATGTTCAAGCTGGTTTTAGAAAAGGCAGAGGAACCAGAGATCAAATTGCCAACATGCACTGGATCATGGAAAAAGCAAGAGAGTTCCAGAAAAGCATCTATTTCTGCTTTATTGACTATGCCAAAGCCTTTGACTGTGTGGATCACAATAAACTGTGGAAAATTCTTCAAGAGATGGGAATACCAGACCACCTGACCCGCCTCTTGAGAAATCTGTATGCAGGTCAGGAAGCAACAGTTAGAACTGGACATGGAACAACAGACTGGTTCCAAATAGGAAAAGGAGTACGTCAAGGCTGTATATTGTCACCCTGCTTAATTAACTTATATGCAGAGTACATCATGAGAAACGCTGGACTGGAAGAAACACAAGCTGAAATCAAGATTGCCAGGAGAAATATCAATAACCTCAGATATGCAGATAACACCACCCTTATGGCAGAAAGTGAAGAGGAACTAAAAAGCCTCTTGATGAAAGTGAAAGAGGAGAGTGAAAAAGTTGGCTTAAAGCTCAACATTCAGAAAACTAAGATCATGGCATCTGGTCCCATCACTTCATGGGAAAAAATGAGGAAACAGTGTCAGACTTTACTTTTTTGGGCTCCAAAATCACTGCAGATGGTGACTTTAGCCATGAAATTAAAAGATGCTTACTCCTTGGAAAGAAAATTATGACCACCCTAGATAGCATATTGAAAAGCAGAGACATTACTTTCGCAACAAAGGTCCGTCTAGTCAAGGCTATGGTTTTTCCTGTGGTCATGTATGGATGTGAGAGTTAGACTGTGAAGAAGGCTGAGCACCAAAGAATCGATGCTTTTGAACTGTGGTGTTGGAGAAGACTCTTGAGAGTCCTTTGGACTGCAAGGAGATCCAACCAGTCCATTGTGAAGGAGATCGGCCCTGGGATTTCTTTGGAAATCAGCTAAAACTGAAACTCCAGTTTTTGGCCACCTCATGCAAAGAATTGACTCATTGGAAAAGACTCTGATGCTGGGAGGGATTGGGGGCAAGAGGAGAAGGGGACGACAGAGGATGAGATGGCTGGATGGCATCACTGACTCGATGGACGTGAGTCTGAGTGAACTCCGGGAGTTGGTGATGGACAGGAAGGCCTGGCGTTTTGCGATTTATGGGGTCTCAACGAGTCGGACACGACTGAGCAACTGAACTGTACTGAGTGCTTTTCTGTGTATGAGAAGATGCAAGAGTCTGGGCTCACTGAAATCATTCCTTTCATATACATTTCAGCTATCTGGAGCCAGAATCCTGCATTGATTTTTCACATCCTTAGTTTCTTGCTCACCATAGGGAGTGATAGCAGCCTGATAACTGCCATATTGCAGGCATTGTTCTTCGTGGGCATCCTCTGGGTTCACATTTGGTGGACCACAGTAGCTGATGACTGTGATATCCTTGTTTATTGATATGGCAAATACTCTGTTTCAAATTATGTACTCTTGAACAGCACCCATAACCATTGTGTTCCTGAGCTTCTATATCTGTAAAATGGAAGTAGTAAGGCCCTACCGATAGATTTAAAGTTAGTATATGTAAAAATTAAAGTTAATATATGTAAAACACTCAGAACATTGTCTGGCATATAGTACAACTTACAAGTGCTATTTATTTGCAGAGAGTTGAAAAAAAAAAAAACAACCCACTTTTATGAAGACCGCTTTTTCAAAACAAAGTAAATATTTGTATTTAATTTCTCAGAAGAGCAGTTCTTCAGTTCAATTTATCTCTTTTTTTCTTAACATCTTATTTTATAAGAAATGTAAATAAATTTAGCTCAGAATAAAAGTTAAGAACTTAATATGCCACCTTAGAGCATCTTTCATACTTTTTCTAGAAGTAAATAAATCATCAAAGAGATCCTATTGGTTCTCTTTATAAATATCACTTATTATTCCACCCCCTGTTGTTCTGAACTTGACAGCAGGTTCTTTAAACCTAGCAAATCTGTCAAAGTAATAATTACAGGCAAACTGCTTCAATAATAATTTCAACACATAGGCATCCTGGACCTACTTTTTAAAATGTGAATAACTGATATTTGCCTTGGAGTTACCACACTGTCATAACCAGACCTATGACTCTAGTGTCAGAATTATGATTCTAATGTTGTTAACACAAATGTCTTTTATTTCAAGACACAGGCATTTTCACATGGTAGCAGTCAACTCAAGGTTTCCTCCAAGCTTTGGATTTTGTCTTGGGGAAGAGGTTTGACTGTATAGGAGGAGCACAATTTGCCACCCCAAAATGTCTCTCTAGCATGAGATTGTTTCAAGTTGAAAACAATCTGTGTGGGTGTGTGCTGAGTCACTGAAGTCATGTTTGACTCTTTGCAACACTATGGACCAGGCTTCTCTGTCCATGGGATTCTCCAGGCAAGAATACTGGAGTGGGTTGCCATGCCCTCCTTCAGGGGATCTTCCTGACCCAGAGACTGAACCTACATCTCATACATATATCACACTAGCAACAGATTCTTTACCACTAGCACCACATGGGAAGCATATGTGCTAGGAAAACAACCTAGGTCCAAAAGATCTAGGAAGATACTTTGACTTTCCCCTTATCCACCTAAAATAATTTGTTAAATAAAGAACTCCTTGATTCCAGCTATCACCAGAAATATCTGTGAAGGATAAGGACTACTCACAGTGAAGGGAACTCAGCAGGACCTAGAAATTAGTTTACACTGTAATCCTTTGTCTCTACATGACCCAGTAAATATTTGTTTACTCAAATACATTCATTCCATCTCTATGTGAATTTCCTCTCTCTTTTGAGGTCTCAAACCATTATCTCCAATATCTTCTTTATTCTTTAGCTGAAAATGCTAATTACAGTGACGTCTTCGGTCACTTTAGTGAGTTACTCAGTTTTCCTGGTCTCTCCCCTGTATTGTTGTTCAGTCACTCAGTTGTGTCTGACTCTTTGCAACTCCATGGATTGTAGTGAGATGGGAATCCGAGTTCTTGTCTGCAGAGGTGAAGAATGGAATCCATGAACACACAAGCACTCATGGTAGCAAGTGAATAGGATCTTTTAAAGAGGAGGAAAGTACAAGGCTCTCAGCATAGACTCTGAGAGGGGGTAAGGAAACTGTAAGTCCCTCAAGGTGGGACTTATAGAAGTTTTTACATCCTTCTTTAAATCACATTGTCACGTGAGTGTATGTTCCTTGGTTCTTTGTCTCATCACAACAAAGATTTGGAGCAACAGACGTTAAAGCCCTTGCCCTGTCACAGCTCTCCGGTCTTGGACAAACCGTGTTATAGCTCTTAGGCAAATCAGTGTTACAGCTCCATTTTATTTAGAAGATAGAAGGAGAATCCATGCTCAAAGCGTGAGGGCATGCCAACCCAAAGACTCCAAGAGAAGACAGTAGAGAAGCGCATGGGGGAGGGAGAGAGAGAGAATGAGAGACGGAGAGAGAGAGAAGGAGCATATGCATGTGGGAGAGAAAGAGAGCAAGAAAGCGCTTTGGCTCCTCCTCTTATATGTTTTTTCCTCCACCTGGGCCTGCCCTATGCAAATTGGGGTTAGCCAGGAGTGCTGTTTGTTCTACCTGAAGTCTTCACTCTGGTCCTCAGACTTCCTCTGACCTTCCTTTGTTCTATTTCCATGGGCTTTCCCCTTCCTTGTCTTTTAGCCACCGCCATTTTGGACTCCTTTTCCCTATTCTACCTACCTATTCAAAAGCAGAGACATTACTTTGCCAACAAAGGTTCGTCTAGTCAAGGCTATGGTTTTTCCTGTGGTCATGTATGGATGTGAGAGTTGGACTGTGAAGAAGGCTGAGCATCGAAGAACTGATGCTTTTAAACTGTGGTGTGGTGTTGGAGAAGACTCTTGAGAGTCCCTTGGACTGCAAGGAGATCCAACCAGTCAATTCCGCAGTTCAAAAACATCAATTCCTTAGCACTCAGTCCTCTTTATGGAACTCTCACATCCATACATGACTACTGGAAAAGCCATTGCTTTGACTGTACAAACTCACCTTTGTCAGCAAAGTGATGTCTCTGCTTTTTAATATGCTGTCTAAGCCTGTCATAGCTTTTCTTCCAAGGAGCAAGCATCTTTTAATTTCATGGCTGCAGTCACTCTCTGCAGTGACTTTGGAGCCCAAGAAATAGTTTGTCACTATTTCCAGTTTTTCCCCTTTTATTTGCCATGAAGTGATGGGACCAGATGGCATGATATTCATTTTTTGAATGTTGAGTTTTAAACCAGCTTTTTTTACTATCTTCGTTCACCTTCATCAAGAGGCTCTTTAGTTCCTCTTTGCTTTCTGCCATTAAAGTGATGTCATCTGCATCTGAGATTATTGTTATTTCTCCCTGCAATCTGATTACAGCTTGTGCTTCATCTAGCCCAACATTTTGCATGATGTACTCTGCATATAAGTTAAATAAGCAGGGTGACAATATACACCCTTGACCTACTCTTTTCTCAATTTTGAACCAGTCCATTGTTCCATGTCTATTTCTAACTATTGTTTCTTGACGTGCACACAGGCCCCTCAGGAAATTGTTACAGTGGTCTGGCAATCTGATCTCTTTAAGAATTTCCCACAGTTTTTTGTGATCCATACAACCCAAGGCTTTAGCATAGTCAATGAAGCAGAAGTAGATATTTTTCTTTAATTCCCTTGCTTTTTCTTTGAGCCACTGGATATTGGCAATTTGATCTCAAGTTGGCAATTTTATCTTTCCCATATATACATGTTATTAAAATTTGTTTGTTTTTCTCCTGTCAATCTAGCTCATGTCAAATTCTTTCTTAGAACAGAAAGAAAAATTAGAATGGTAGAGGAAAATTTCTTCAACTGTATATAGGTAACTGTCTTTCATTCCATGGGTAATTACCTACACTAAGGATAATCTTCGCTTTAGTTGAGAAATGCAAAAGAGATACACTAGACCTCAGAGCCCTGAAAGGCACATAAAAAATTTGTGTTGGGCAGCATCTACCAGGGCCACAAAGCCCATATTCAAGTCCTAAGAAAGAACCTGGAGTCAGTGACAGACACAATGGATAAGGTGGACCTTTCATGTCTTGAAACGTCCTGGAGTGACACCCCATCATGTACAGCAGAGGCAGGCAAAATGAGGCTGCAGTCTCCCCATCCTGAGCAAAGGGGATATTGCCAGTTATGGGGGAATTGATATCCAATTGGCTCATTGGTTACTAGGAAAACTAGCAGAGGGGCACACCCCTCAACACTCCTTTGATAAGACCAATCACTAGCTAGGGCCTGGGGAAAGTACATAGGAAGGTCAGTCATGTGAGAAGGTGTAAGTGAAGCAGGCTCTGGTCTAGCAGGGGATGTACAGAGAGCAAGAGAACCACCACCTAGAGTGGCCTGACCATACAGTTTGGATGTTAGAATTGCAGTTACAGATCAACTACTTTATGTGTTCATGAAATCCTCACTGACAAGCATTGTGTGACACTCGTGGTCTCTGTTTAAACTTCAGAGTTTCTTCAGAGTATCCTGTCTCCTACAACAATCCCACTAAAATAAAGTTGTAATTTTGGTAGGATTGTTTTACTTCATTTCAGATTCCACAGCTTTAAACTGGGTTTCTGCAGAAATGTCAGTTAGAAAACTCTCAAGGAGATTTCACTTCTCCCATCACCATGCACAGATGGAATTTTGACTTAAAGTGAACCTGTTTATAGACAGAGGAGTTCTCTTCATTTTACACACACACACACACACACACACACAATTCCAGTATTACTTTCCATTCAGTTCAGTCACTCAGTCAGGTCTAGAAAAATGCTAACTGTGGACCTCCATGTATTCATTTAACAAGGGCTTATTCCAAGTTTACTGAGTTTTAGCCCAAGCTATCCCTCTGTAAACAGAAAAAATAAAAATAAAAAGTTGCCTGCAAGTCCAGTAAACAAAGAATGTTATCTTCCATCAAGCCATCAGCCTGAGCAGCCACTCCTGATGGTACACCCTCAGGGGAATTCAGGATGGAGAAAAACAGAATCCTGGCCCTAGATAGTCAAGCTGCTTATCTAAGGAATAAGCCCAGAGTCTTGCATCTTCCCATATGTAGAAAAGCACTATAGTCATTTATGTGAGATATCTTTTTGTGTGTGTGATTAACAGTAACCTTTTGATGTTCAACTGCATATCGTTTTTTGTTTTTTCTTTTTTCTAAGCAAAATCTTCTCTATACTCAGACTCCAACCTTCCTTCTTTGGAATAGTTTCTAAAAGTAACCAGAGTGACTAATTCCCATGCTATAGTCCTCAGTAAGGTATCCAAATAAAACATAACTCTCAGCTTTTAGGGCACGCGTTGTTTTGCTTGATTTTTTTTTTTTTGATAGGCATTTCTGATGCTGTACATCTGCTTGTATAAAATAGTATCTCAAATAGAAATGTAAAAAATTAGAAAAGGTCCCAAACTGTTAATATTGTAATTGTTAAATGTAACATGCGCAAATGTTTCTGAGCTGCATTTATATTTCCATATCATTTCCGAAGTATATTTTTATATTGAATACAATACTTAAGACATGGAAATTTATGATATTCTGAAAGCTCCTATAATTTGAAAGTGACTAAGGATTAGTAAGAAAAACCCCAAATATAATAATGCTTACATATTCAGTGACAAGCACGCAGCCTACCCTTAGCAGCAAAAATACATATTTATGGCTGTCTCATGTTTGCCTGTAGAACTTCTGTATCCTTAGAAACAAAGATTCCCAAAGGATCACCTGAATAGCATTCCAGAAATGCTGATTCCAGAGGCTACTGACAATGATTCAATAATCCCTAATACAGGGATCGAGAATTTTGTAAATTAACCTTCTTAAGAGATAATGATGATCATTGAGATCTGGAACTGCAAGTCTAAAAAACATATTCAAGCTAAATGTATTTAGCATGGGGATGAACAGTTCCCAAAGTGCCCTAATGTATGCTCATATTTCACTCCATGCTAAGCCATTTCAAAAGGTCAAATGTTAGATAATAGAGTTATACACCAAAATCGGATCTAATGTGCTTCTGCACTTCACTTTCTGCATCCAACACATGGAATATATGATTGGGCATATTTACTTGGCCATGACTCTCTCATTCACACTTGTCTGGAAGAACAAATTAAAATGCTTTGGATAATGTCTGCATTATTTTGAATCAGCCTCTCATATGCACACACACATACACAGATATATGTACATAAACACAGGTACACACAGGTGTACATTTGTGCACCCAGCTTTTTGATGAAAGTGAAAGTGGAGACTGAAAAAGTTGGCTTAAAGCTTAATATTCAGAAAATGAAGATCATGGCATCTGGTCCCATCACTTCATGGGAAATAGATGGGAAAACAGTGGAAACAGTGTCAGACTTTATTTTTGGGGGGCTCCAAAATCACTGCAGATGGTGACTGCAGCCATGAAATTAAAAGATGCCTACTCCTTGGAGGGAAAGTTATGACCAACCTAGATAGCATATTCAAAAGCAGAGACATTACTTTGCCAACAAAGGTCCATCTAGTCAAGGCTATGGTTTTTTCTATGGTCATGTATGGATGTGAGAGTTGGACTGTGAAGAAAGCTGAGTGCCGAAGAATTGATGCTTTTGAACTGTGGTGGTGGAGAAGACTCCTGAGAGTCCCTTGGTCTGCAAGGAGATCCAACCAGTCCATTCTGAAGGAGATCAGCCCTGGGATTTCTTTGGAAGGAATGATGCTGAATCTGAAACTCCAGTACTTTGGCCACCTCATGTGAAGAGTTGACTCATTGGAAAAGTCTCTGATGCTGGGAAGGATTGGGGGCAGGAGGAGAAGGGGATGACAGAGGATGAGATGGCTGGATGGCATCACTGACTCTATGGATGTGCGTCTGAGTAAACTCCGGGAGTTCGTGATGGACAGGGAGACCTGGCCTGCTGTGTTTCATGGGGTTGCAAAGAGTCCGACACGACTGAGTGACTGAACTCAACTGTGCATCTATTCAGAGAAAAGTCTTCATTCCAGAATGAATGAAAGAATGACTATTCAAAAATATTTATTTATGAAAAACATTAGGAACTGTAGGGATAAAATAAGTTATCAGAAATGCAGATGGCAAGACTGTCAAATATATCTTAAGAATATCAATTTAGTAATCAGCTTAAAATCTCTAAGTGTTAAACATTTGGTAGAGTTAACATGTATTGCAATTAGAGAAAGAATAAAACTTGGTAAGGGCTAATGGGTGAGGCTTTTAAATGGCATTTTAATTTATAGCTTAAAAATAACCAAGGTTCTGTCTGAAACTGGAAATATCTTTTAGAGATCACAGGTTGAAAGGCACAAAAATAGGAAATTCAAATGATTTTTGAGGATTTTGTGAAACAGTTGGGTTGAAGCAATACTTATGTTGGGGATTAGTCTGAGGAGGAAAAAATGGAAAGTTAATCTGAGTCCAGACTCAGAATAGATATGGCTTAAAATTATTTATAAAGGGGATGAGAACAGTAACTTTTAATAATTTTAAAGGGGAATTGTTCAGTTGCTAAGTCATGTCCGACTAATTGTGACCCCATGGACTGCAGCACTCCAGGCTTCCCTATCCTTCACTATCTCCTGGAATTTGTTCAAATCCATGTCCATTGAGTTGATGATGCTATCTAACCATTTCATCCTCTACCACACTCTCCTTTTGCCTTCAATCGTTCCGAGCATAAAGAGGGCAATGTTGGAAGGGAAACAAATGTGAGAGATTGTACTTAACCACAGTAGTGAAGGAGGAGTCAGGGGAGATATGAAGTCTCAGAATATGGATTATTAGGAGTGTGTTGTCATCTTTCAAGCATGTTCTTTTATTTTTGCCAACTATAACTATTAACCTTTTTGTTTTTCCTTGTAAGCCCTTAAAGGTTCTGCAAGAGGCAACAGTCAGCTCAGACTAACACTGGGTCCCAGTGATGTGTGGTGCCACATTTCAGTAATAGTTACTCAAAGGTAGCATATGAGAATTTCTACCAAGTGTCATAGCTAAGGGTAACACACAGAACTAGAGAGTGACAGTATACAACTGGAGAAATTATCAATTTTTATTCTGAGAAATTAAAAAGTTAAGGCACACATCTATAACACTACCTACTTTTAAATTACTGAGTGATCACAAAAAAGTATGAATTAAGATAATACAGTTATTCTTCATGTTGGGGATAAGAAAAACCTAGGTTTACAAGGGTTAAGTATCTGCCTGGCATCTTAGTCTATTGGCGCTACTTTAACAAGATGAAATAGATTATTTGGCTCATCAACAACAGAAATTTTCATATCTCTGGAGGCTGGGAATGCAAGATCAAGGCATAAGCTGATGCACTGCCTAGTATAGAAACGTCCTGGTTCCTAGACAATAGTCTTCTCTTATAGTGAAAAGACAGTAAAGCTCTCTCCAGTCACTAATTCCGTTTATGAGGGTTTTGTCCTCATGACCTTCTAACCCTCCCATACTATCATGTTGGTGACTGGGCTTCAACCTAAGAACTGGGGTATACAAACAGTCTATATCACAGGGGTTGACAAATTTCCTAAGAGGCTAGTTTGGGATATGAACAGAGGCAGTCTGTTCACAGATCTGCTCTCTTAACTATTAAACTATAAACCACAAGAAAAGCATAAGAGCTCCCATTGTTTGTAAGGTATAGGTCATGGTTTTGGAAATCTTTCTTATTGACCTCTGAGGAATGCTTAAATGTTTTGCTTAAGTTATAGACAGAACTACCATCAAAATTCAAGATGCTTCTTAGGATTAATTGTGAAGATATATACTCTCTATGCTTTCAATATCTCAAATCAGTATCTTGAGTTACAAGATACTGGTGCATCTTAATCTTTAGAAATTGTGACTAATGAAGTACAAAAAAATTGATTCACTTACAGTTTTTAATATTAGTGAACTCAATATCATCCTTCTAAATTTGCTCTCCTCATATCAATGATTTCCTGGGCATTACAGGGCACATTTAAGAATGTTTGTATTATATAAATCTTATCTGTACCAAAGGGTATTTAAATGTTTGGTTTAATCACACATATAATTGTAATATGCTTTTGTGAATTTTAATTTCTATTAGAAAAGGATATTTAAGAATAAATATTTGAACTAATATTAAAATCTCCAGAACTATATAGTAATTATTATGGTTACTTATACAAGGCGGGAGAGTAGGATGATTGACATAGGGAAGAAGATATCTCTGTGTATAATAGTAATATATTTTTTACCTTTGAATTATATTTTACCTGCTTATAGAATACTTAATTAAAATGCATATTACCTATCTTTGTTATATACATAATTGAAGGTATAAGAATCTGCATCCACGCGGGAGTATTATACCAATAAATACACCAACTTGCCTGTCTCATAGAGAGTGAGATGGTATCGATTTTCTGCATGGAAGTTGTGGTAGTTAATGTGTCTTCTTTTTCTTTTTTAAAAAAACATTTCTGACTCTCCTCTTTCTGGGTACATTGTAGGACTACAATTCCATATCTCTTTTAAATAAAATAGGATCTTGTGACTTTGTGTAATAAAATATGAGAGATTTCAGAGGGTATAAGCTATCTGGGGAGATACCATGAAGAGGCTCTATATCCTGTGCCATGTTTTTTATCCATGGTTGTGATGCATAGCAACACTGCACGTGATGGAGAATTCATCATTTTGGGTTCCTAAGAGAGGACACTGTAGTGAGAACTACCACTTACCTGAGATTGGTTGGTAGTTACTGCTTTCAAGCCAGTGATATTGTACAGGTAGACTTCCTATAACCTTATCTAATCTGACTGAAAGAAGTTTTTCAAGTATTTAAAGAAGTATGTCTTAATTGTCTCTTTCCTAGGTTAAACAATTCCATTGCCTTCAACACTTGCATGTTTGACATATTATCCAAATTAATAACGTTTCCTACTTTAGTGGCAATATGATCTTTGAATCTCCAAACATTCTTGGATAGTTTATACCCAACACATCTGAAATTTTCCTTGTTTGGATTTTTCATGCTTATATATAGGCCATGTTCAAGTTTGGTGTATTTCATTTGTGAACACGTTTACATAGAATGGAGGGCCAAAGGCGATTCATAAAATGTAACTGTCAAGAGAGGTGATTTTTTCCTAGAATGAGTATTCATAAGCTCAACTATATGTTATTGTTTTATGGATCTTAGGGATTAGTCACTTCACCAGTAAATGCACTAATCCTGAAACAAAAACAATCTGTTGGAAACTTTAAATACTTTGCATAAAGAAATTTTTATTTTATCCTGTGCAGCTTGAGTCATCACTATGAATATGAAGTACGTTAAAAACTAAGAAGATCATAACTGCTCTCCTTGGTTGCCCCCATCATCAGAATGATGCATAATTGCAGATCGTTAAGGCTTATGTTTTTTAAAATGAAAGATTATAGATTGGAAAAGAATAAAAACAAATAAATCTGAATGAAATAGAATAGTAATTTCAGAGACTTGGAGATTTGAGAAAGATAATATTTTTTGAAAGTTTTATCTATTCTTGGCATTATGTTTGTTTACATTAAAATGAATTCAAAGGAAGAAAACTAAGAGGATCATAGACAAATTATGGGGTTACAAGTGAATCAGATTAGACTCCCTACCCATAATGTGCATAATAATCAATAACTTTGAATAGCTCCTTCACTTTCCTTTTAGTTAAAATCTTTAAAAATTGAAAAATGACCCAAATTGTTTTCAAGCTTAGACAATTTAATGAACTCCCAGGAAGCTCTCCAGAGGTAGCCTGGATTCCACTGGGGAGAATGAACAGAATTAGTTTCCACTCTAGGCTCGGATCTGACATAAATGGAATAAAAAAAAATTCAGAAAAATTGAAGTATTCCTTCATCATCCTATAAAGGAAGTCTTTGGCTAAGAATTTTGTCTATTTTTTACTAGAAATATTTATATATAAATGTGACCATGTGATCACTGAGACCCTCAAATATAAAATTCTATTACCAAAGGTTAATGTGTTAAACATAATTTTTAAATCAATTGTCATGGAATTCAGAGTGAAAATGTGGTATTCTGGCCAACAGATTCAAGCAGAGAATTTTTTTTTTTCACTGTTTTTGATCCTGAAGACAGATGGGGTATGGAGGTATTTTCTATGAATTATAGTACAGAGATGGTGATTGCTTTTGTTTTGGTCACAAAGCAAAGGGATTTCAAGTGCTTCTAACAGGCTACTCTTTAGGTGTTTTCAGAAAAAAAAAAAAGCTAGACACTTCAGAACCTCTATTCCCAAATATAATGAAGTAGATTCATTATTCATTTATAAAACATACTTTGCATTAAGGAAGCAAAATCAAACCATTCCTTCCAGTATAGAAATTTAGTGTAACATGCACCTCAGTCGCTGTGGTTTGGTATCTGGTTTACAACCTTTTCTTCCTCAGTCCCCACAGAGAACCCCATGAGGAACTGTTCTTGGAAGAAGTGATTCTTCCATATCTTCTGACTCTAGATGTCAATGCATAGACAATATCAACATCTTACTACTCCCCATAACTGGGGCAGTATAATAGGAGAGAAGAGCAAAAGAAGACAGGCAAGGGGTACAATATAAACTTTTATTTAATAAAATTATGTATTTAAAAAGTTATTTTTTTCTCCACATCCACATGTAAACCCAAATGATATGTATTACCATGCTGTTATAATTCCACTGTTAAACATCTGTTAAACTGACAGGGTTAAATCTCCTTTACCAGATGATTTAAATGTTTTTGTTAATAGTTTTCAGTTTATTTTCAAATATTATTAAGAAAAATAGGTCAGTATATTAAAATATGCAAAAAGAACAGGGGCTTTAGTTTAGGACATAATAGGGAATGCATATTTTTTGTAAATTAAAAGGAGGACAACTGACTAATGATCATGAATTTGCATCTGTACTTAATCAGTATAGTTAAGCGTCAAAAAATTGTTTACTTAGAGATTAAAGAAATTTGATTATAATAGTCTGATGTACTAAAGTAGTTGCTATATGTTGGGGGAAACTTTAGAATTATGGCAGAAATATTCATCAGGTGACCAAAGTATATGGTGAAAAGATTAGGACATTTGTGTTTTATCTGTTTTTGAACACTGCCTCTCAAATAAAATAGCAACTCACAAGGGAAATAAGATTGTTTATAGGACATCTGTCCTGGGGCAATAAATTGCAGAAATGTAGCTAAATATGTGCCATCTGTGAAGGGGTCTGCCTGGCAGAATCAGCAGTGTGGCATTTAATAAACATCCAGTGGCTCTGGGAGTTTCTCTTTGCAAGCATGACACCTAAAAAGGGTTGCTAAATTGCTATAGTTTTAAGATTGTAATTGACCTCACTTGCTACCCCATGGGTCATTATTTTACTTATGAAGAAAGATTTAGTCATTTATCTTGTTAGGAAAGAGTCTATTTATTCACAAACAGAATGTGCTACAATTCTGTTTGTGAATAAACACTTTATTTACTTCATAAAGTAAATAGATACTTCACTTACTATACATCAAATGACATATTTATTAGTTTAATAAATACCAATGACATGTCAAGCTAATTTTTGTCCTAACACCATGCCACACAAAAGAAAACCAGTGGCTAAAATGTCCGTAAGATGAAAGTACTTGGTTATTCAGAATAACCCCCCCTCAGACGCTGACAAATTTTCTAATTTCTGATTTTTATTAATTTTCAGCAACATGATTTGTATATATGTAAAATTCTTGAATACAAAAATGGTCACACATGATTTTAAAATTTGTATATAATTTCATCTCAGTGCAATTCTTCTCATACAGTGGCTAAGTCATGTCCGATTCTTTGCAACCCCATGGACATGGAATGCCACATGCCAGGTTTCCCTGTCTTTTACTATCTTCTTAATAGATTATAAATGGGCAAAATGATTTTATACATAAATACTTAGCAGATGGAATAAAAATTTATACATTTGATTTTATAGTATTTTTAACCAAACAACTCAATGGCCAGACTGTAAAGTGACTTACTCACTTTGTAATTGATAAATGTGTTGGTATAAGTATTGAGATTATTCAAATATCTTATATGTATTAAATTTTCTCACAGATTTTTTTATTTCTATAATTAGTTTAAATTTTATATATTCAGTGCTTATAGTTTCATACACATATATGTAGTGAAATATTTATTACGGTCACTCTAGCTAACATATATTCTTCTTACATAGTTACCATTTTTTTGTGTGTATATGATAATACTTGAATTCTAGCCACAGAAAATTTCCACTGTTCACCACAGTATTATAAACTGTAACCATCACATTATACATTAGCTCTCTACACTTTTTTTTTTAATTTTATTTTATTTTTAAACTTTACATAATTGTATTAGTTTTGCCAAATATCAAAATGAATCCGCCACAGGTATACATGTGTTCCCCATCCTGAACCCTCCTCCCTCCTCCCTCCCCATACCATCCCTCTGGGTTGTCCCAGTGCACTAGCCCCAAGCATCCAGTATCGTGTATCGAACCTGGACTGGCAACTCGTTTCTTACATGATATTTTACGTGTTTCAATGTCATTCTCCCAAATCTTCCCACCCTCTCCCTCTCCCACAGAGTCCATAAGACTGTTCTATACATCAGTGTCTCTTTTGCTGTCTCGTACACAGGGTTATTGTTACCATCATCCCTACTGATTTTAGAATCCTTGGTTGACTGTGCCTGGAAAAATCATTACTGTGATGTTTGTTTAATAGTGATTTAGGGTTTTTTTAAATTTCTTCTAAATAATATTAATACAAATTTTTCTTTAATAAAGAGCTAACTCTCCTCTTTCCTATATTTGATTGAATTATTAATATCTATACATACTCATTAATATTTACCTTATGTTATATGGTCTAAAGGGCTTCCCTGGTGGCTCAGAAGGTAAAGAATCTGTCTGCAAAACAGGAGAACTGGGTTTGATCCCTGGGTTGGGAAGACCCCCTGGAGAGGGAAAGGGCAGCCCACTCTAGTATTCTTGCCTGGAGAATCCCATGGGCGGAGAAGCCTGACAGGCTACAGTCCATGCAGTCTCAAAGAGCCAGATATGACTGAGCAACTAACACTAACTAACTAAAGGGAAAACAATTAAGGCAGATAAAGGTCATGAAGAAAGAGGAAGTCCATAATGCGATGACTACTGGCAGGTGCTTGGGAAACAGTGGCAGAAAATGTTGAATGATTCACAGATTTTGCAGGCAGGTCATCTCCATAACAGGTTAAACTATCAGACTGTGATTAAAGACAGAAGACTTTAGCTTAGTAGGCCAGAGAAAAATATTGGATTTTTTTTAGCACTAAATATCATTTTTGTAATTTTCTCTTAATATAATCAGGCATTGATGTGAGAGATGAATTGTTTAAATGTTTAAGGGAATTCTAAGAAGATGTAGGAATTAGTGAAAGGCAAAACTTTTCCTGTTTCCATTTAAGAATCATTTCATGATCATTCACTGAATGCTGAAAACAAATATGATGCATATGACATCATCTACATCCCCAAGAAATATTAGTGTAAGAGACCAAAAGCAACTATATGGTTATGATAATAGAAGTAGGCTGAGAATGCTACACTCTGCCATGAAAATGGAACAAGGATTCCTGGCCCAGATTGGAAGGGAGTTAGGAGCAAGTCTTACTACATTAAGGTTTAAACAGAGAACAGTTTTGGAGTTGAAGTGGACCCTGTGGGGAGAGTGCATTCTGTCTAGAAGGAAAAGATAAGAATATAAGTGAGATTATGACATGCATAGAGAAAATTTCAATTTGAGGTCTGTGCCTAGAATGTAGAAGACAAGAGATAAAAGTTTTAAAGTTAACAAAGCTGGGGAGAATCTACAGTCTATACTTCTTCCTGTAGGACATTAAAAAAAATAATTCAGGGGACCCATTTGAGGTCACTGTGAAGTAGGTAGACAGAAAAGAGGTTGTATGTCTTATCTCTGGGCCCCTTCAAATAACTGGGTTGCTGAACTTATTTTTCATTTGAGGCTAAAACTTATTTTTTGTTGAAGTTAAAATTTTGTTTGCAGGGCTTATTATTCCTACCGGAAGAGTTTCTAAACTACTGTGCAATAATGAAAGACTACTGGGAGTAAGTAAGCATAAGGTGAGACTGAGGAGTCAGAGTGAAATAACTGGTACTTGAGCACTTGAACAGAAATTGCAAACTGGGAAGGAAGAAAAAGTGTGCCCACATGGTCACTTATACTAGTATTCAGGAAAACAATAATTAAAAGAACAAAAAAACTGCTTTCTTTCTATTGAATTAGTAAAAGTAAAAAAGAAAAAAATAATCAGCAATATTGACTTTCATATAAGGAGTTGAGCAAGATGATGTACTTCTAGAAACCATATATAATGTTTCATGCATTCTGGAAAGCAGACCAATATTGCTTACTAGATCATTATAAATAGTAAATGTTGACATAGTAAATCTACATTTAAATGCTTATTCTCAGGAAAATATTAGGGGTATGGGCAAGTCTTACACTACATAAGATGGCAGCAATCCATTTATATCATAAAAAAGTTAACCTGAAAATCAAACAATAGCCATCTAAGTAAATATGACTGCACATAAATGCATAGGTATACTGTAAAACCATTAAAATAGACATTAAACTTGTAATATGGAAAGTGCTCTCAATATTTACGTCTCTGTACTTTTGTCCCACTATTGAGGACTCTTCCTCCGCAATGCTGACATGGAAAATTCTATCCCAGTCCCCACCACTATCTTCCCCTTACCATAGTTTTGATTTTGTTGAATTCTGTTCTGGTATATTAATTTTTTTGTTGTTTTTTATTGCCTGTCTTCCTCACAATGGAATGTGAGCTCCATGAGAGCAATTGATTTGTGTTATTAGGGCTGAGATCTTGGTGTCAAGAACAGTGCCTACAAATATAAACATATATGGGCAGAATAGGGCTTTCCCAGGTAGCTCAGTGGTAAATAACCCACCTCCCAATGCAGGAGATGTAAAAGACACGAGTTCGATTCCTGGGTCAGGAAGATCCCCTGGAGGAGGGCATGGCAGTCCACTCCAGTATTCTTGCTTGGAAAATCCCATGGATATAGGAGCCTGGTAGGCTAAGTCCATGGGGTCGCAGAGTCAGACATGACTGAAGTGACTTAGCATGCATGCATGTCCAAAATAAATAGTTCTTAATTATATATAGTTGGACATCAAATATGCAGGCATAGGTAAATAATACAAAAACAAATATTAAAAAATGCTGTCACTATCAATAATTATATTTGAAATTATGAGCATTTTTGTTCTATCATATTTAGATATAACAAGATTTTCAAAAAAAGAATAAATGCCTTTGGTTAAAGAAAAAAGTAGCAAAACTTAGACTAAAATTTTTTTCTGATCTTAGTGTAATGAGGGGCACTTTGAAATCCATTATGAAGATTAGGAGTTAATACAATTGAAAACTGTTGCAAATGTGTACTAAGAAATGGCAGAGATAAAAGATAGCCTAAGACTCTGATTTTAGTCTTGTTAAAATATCCATGATATTATGCAAATTCAGTGATTAGGGTACTGATGTTTCTTTAGGTTTCCCAGAGATCTCCCTGCACTTGTTGGATGCTTTATCTTATGCTAACACACAGAGGAAAACAGGCAGAGAGCGGCCATGCCTGAGCTGTTCCCACTTTTATGGAATCACTGCTTTTGGTTTCTCTCCCACTCCTTTTCCTCTGAACCTGGTAAATGTGGTCTTTCCTCAAACTGTGGTTTGTACAAACCTAGACTTTGTGTGTTATCCTGGGCTTACTTTGTTTGTGGAATCTTAGAACTCTATTGAACAGAAAAGAAAGACATTATCTGATTCTACCCTGCATTCAGAATTTTCACATTGGAAATTTCCATACGGCTCAATTCTAACAAAAGACCACAGGGCTGAATCTGTTTTTTCATGTTTTACTATCTGTGAATATTGTTCCCTCATGGAGCTATAGCAAGAATAGAGTTTCCAATGTGTATATCTTGGCCAAATTCTATGTAATATAATTTTTAGCCTTTTAGTAGTTTTAATAAGAAAGAAAACTCAATTATTTAGATATTATTTCAACTATATTTTCATATGAAAGTTTAGTTTGCTAGATGTACTTATATATATCAGATCTTTTATTGTGAGTGAATTTTAATTTAATGGTGCAGAAGAGGATATAAATTGAGGATAAATCTTGTGCATAGATGCACATAAGACAGGCACTTTTTTATTGTTTTAACAAAACGCTATTCATTACACATGCACTATGAGTCAAGAATAGCTTGGATAAAGATTTGAATCACAAATTTGGGAATACTTAGAGAAAGATATTGAATTCCACAGACAAACACAGCATTGACAAAAACCCTGTAGAGATATAATCTTGCCTCAAATCAGGCCCAATAATAATAACTTCTTCCCCACTTCAGTACATAGAAATTAACAAAAATATTTTAATAAGGCAATTAGCTTAATAAAAGGCATATTTTACTTAAAATTTTAACTAATAAATAAATACATGTAGTCATTATCAAAAATTCTCCTTGAAATAAAGTCTTAGAATGAAGCTGGTTCAATATTGCTACAGCTAAAAACTACTGAATTTTGTAACTGACTCTCACATTGAATGATTTCTGTTTCAAAAATGTATTGAGGGTAAGAAATTATTTTCTCCTGCATAATATAACCTTCAATTTCATGAAGATGTTAAACTCATCTTTAGATGATTCAGATAGATATGACTTGTGTGAAAGTTCTACCACCTGAAAGTATCAGTTACTACCTGCAACATATCTCTATTTGAGTGTCTTATTAGAGTCATGTCTGACAGATACTTGTCCACAAATGAAATTTTAGTGTGAGATGTTAGTTAGGAACCTCATCTCCATTACCTGAGATTTTCTCCAAGCAAAAGAAGGAAGGAAGGAACTGTCAGCACAGCCATCATTTTTAGAAAGCAAAATATTTAAAGCATGAAGCAAATAGGCTAGCAGGAATACAAAAATTCCTAAGGTGCACTAGGGTAAGGGAAATCTCATTTTCCAAAAATTTCAATAGCTTTCACTGCAAATTAATATATTTCATTACTGGGAATATTTTACTTTCAAATGTAATTGATATGGCTCATGGTTTACTGCCAGCTACACTTTCATTGTGGCGTAGCTGCTGCTTATAATGACATTCTGCAAGGAGACCACTGACACTGGTACTTTGTCTTCCATAACAGCACTCAGGGGCATATTTTCAACACAGAATGAATCAGGAATCACACCCATAACTTCGGGAATGTGATGCTGAAAATTAATTCCACTGAGTTCTAACCAGATGGTTCCTCACTCATAATCTAGAATAATTTATTGTGAGAAGCCATTTACACTTGAGAACCAATTATTATTTATGTTAAATCACAAATTAACATGGCCATATAAATAAGCTTAGGAAAATAAGTGATTCTTCCACATTCTAAAAGAAATGAAAACAAAATTAAAATAGGAAATATTAAGGCAGAGATCAGGCAAGCAATTACCTGAAGCATATGCTATTGAGTTAAAAAAAAAAAAAAAGGATGCAGTAATATAAGGAAAAAAAGATTTAAAGATAGAAGTGATCTCAAGAAAGATCCTGCCATGAATAAACTTTGACTGAAACTGCAGTAAATATATGAGATAACTGAGTGTTTGCTTTTTCAGAAACAGAATTAAAATAACACAATTCAATGTGAATGAGGTAGCAAGGCATATATAAGACTTGAGTTTCCAGAGTATCTAAAGCATTCTTAATTTTTCTACAAATTGGGAATGTTAAAATAGCAATGGAATGTCACAAACAAACTTGAATGGAATATTTAGCCACAAGCTTGGGTTGTATGACTTAAGATTAATTGGAAATGTATTCATTCATTCAAAAAATACTCATTATACACCTACAAGCGCTTGAGCAGGCACTTGGATACATCAGAACAAAATAAGGTGATATATAATGTTTAGTTTTAGTGAAGACAGACAAAAGAGAATTAACAAAATAAAACTGGTATAATATAGAGTATCCAAGGGTGGTAAATGCTATAGAAAGAGCTAAATAAGGTCAGGGGTGTATAACTAGGGAAGAGGGAAGATGTGGAGGATGAAGGTGTAAGGATGTATCTTTGTGAAATAAGGTGGTCAGGGTATGCCTCCCTGAGAAACTGACAATTGAATAAAGACTGAACTGGGTCTGTTGACCATATGCATATCTGGGGAAAGAGTGATCCATGCAGAGGGAATAACTGGGGCAGAGTAACTAAGAGAGGTGTATACCTGGCATGTTCCAGGAATGTCAAGGAAGGCTTTGTCTACATACCTGAGAGACAGTTGGGATGGGTGGTAAGATAATAGGGACTTTGCTATGTAGGACCTTGCAGGAAATACAACCTGAAGTTAAAGGGAAGTGAGCAAAAGTGTTATGCCATGACTTGCATTTCAAAAAGTCATTTGGTCTATAAAGACTGGCAGGTAGGAGTAGCAGTAGAATTAGGGAGACCTCTTTGAAGGTAATTCCAGTACCCACATGGTAACCTTGGTGGCAGCAGTAGAAGAGCTTGAAATGATCAGTTCCTGGTTATGGACAGTTCTGATGAACACGGATGATACCAATATCAGCCCAAATAACTGAAAGTATGGCCACTGTCTCACATGAGACTGCAAAGAGATGAAAAGTGAAGCCTGTTTGGCAAGAAAAGCAAGTTCAGTTGGGGCACACAGGGTTCAGTTTAGTTCAGTTCAGTCACTCAGTTGTGTCAGACTCTTTGTGACCCCATGAATTGCAGCACGCCAGGCCTCCCTGTCCATCACCAAATCCCGGAGTTCACTGAGACTCACGTCCATCGACTCAATGATGTCATCCAGCCATCTCATCCTCCGTCATCCCCTTCTCCTCCTTCCCCCAGTCCCTCCCAGCATCAGAGTCTTTTCCAATGAGGCAACTCTTTGCATGAGGTGGCCAAAGTACTGGAGTTTCAGCTTCAGCATCATTCGTTCCAAAGAAATCCCAGGGCTGATTTCCTTCAGAATGGACTGGTTAGATTTCCTTGCAGTCCAAGGGATTCTCAAGAGTCTTCTCCAACACAACAGATCAAAAGCATCAATTCTTTGGTGCTCAGCCTTCTTCACAGTCCAACTCTCACATCCATACATGACCACAGGAAAAACCATAGCCTTGACTAGACGGACCTTTGTTGCCAAAGTAATGTCTCTGCTTTTCAATATGCTATCTAGGTTGGTCATAACTTTTCTTCCAAGGAGTAAAAGTCTTTTAATTTCATGGCTGCAGTCACCATCTGCAGTGATTTTAGAGCCCCAAAAAATAAAGTCTGACACTGTTTCCACTGTTTCCTCATCTATTTCCCATGAAGTGATGGGACCGGATGCCATGATCTTCATTTTCTGAATGTGGAGTTTTAAGCCAACTTTTTCTCTCTCCTCTTTCACCTTCATCAAAAGGCTTTTTAGTTCCTCTTCACTTTCTGCCTAAAGGGTGGTGTCATCTGCATATCTGAGGTTATTCATATTTCTGCCAGCAATCTTGATTCCAGCTTGTGCTTCTTTCAGTGCAGCGTTTCTCATGATGTACTCTGCATATAAGTTAATTAAGCAGGGTGACAATATACAGCCTTGACATACTCCTTTTCCTATTTGGAACCAGTCTGTTGTTGCATGTCCAGTTCTAACTGTTGCTTCCTGACCTGCATACAAATTTCTCAAGAGGCAGATCAGGTGGTCTGGTATTCCCATCTCTTGAAGAATTTTCCACAGTTTATTGTGATCCACACAGTCAAAGGCTTTGGCATAGTCAATAAAGCAGAAATAGATGTTTTTCTGGAACTCTCTTGCTTTTTCTATGATCCAGCGGATGTTGGCAATTTGATCTCTGGTTCCTCTGCCTTTTCTAAAACCAGCTTGAACATCAGGAAGTTCACGGTTCGCTTATTGCTGAAGCCTGGCTTGGAGGATTTTGAACATTACATTACTAGCGTGTGAGATGAGTGCAATTGTGCAGTAGTTTGAGCATTCTTTGGCATTGCCTTTGTCTGGGATTGGAATGAAAACTGACCTTTTCCAGTCCTGTGGCCACTGCTGAGTTTTCCAAATTTACGGCATATTGAGAGCAGCACTTTCACAGCATCATCTTTCAAGATTTGAAACAGCTCAACTGGAATTCCATCACCTCCACTAGCTTTGTTTACAGTCATGCTTTCTAAGGCCCACTTGACTTCACATTCCAGGATGTCTGGCTCTAGGTGAGTGATCACACCATCATGATTTTCTTGGTCGTGAAGATCTTTTTGTACAGTTGTTCTGTGTATTCTTGCCACCTGTTCTTAATATCTTCTGTTTTTGTTAGGTCCATACCATTTCTGTCCTTTATTGAGCCCATCTTTGCGTGAAATGTTCCTTTGGTATCTCTGATTTTCTTGAAGAAATCTCTAGTCTTTCCCATTCTGTTGTTTTCCTCTATTTCTTTGCATTGATCGCTGAAGAACCTTTCTTATCTCTTCTTGCTCTTCTTTGGAACTCTGCATTCAGATGTTTATATCTTTCCTTTTCTCCTTTGCTTTTCACTTCTCTTCTTTTCACAGCTATTTGTAAGGCCTCCCCAGACAGCCACTTTGCTTTTTTGCATTTCTTTTCCACAGGGATGGTCTTGATCCCTGTCTCCTATACAATGTCATGAACCTCATTCCATAGTTCATCAGGCACTCTATCTATCAGATCTAGGCCCTTAAATCTATTTCTCACTTCCACTGTATAATCATAAGGGATTTGGTTTAGGTCATACCTGAATGGTCTAGTGGTTTTCCCTACTTTCTTCAATTTAAGTCTGAATTTGGCAATAAGGAGCTCATGATCTGAACCACAGTCAGCTCCTGGTCTTGTTTTTGCTGACTGTATAGAGCTTCTCCATCTTTGGCTGCAAGGAATATAATCAATCTGATTTCGGTATTGACCATCTGGTGATGTCCACGTGTAGAGTCTTCTCTTGTGTTGTTGGAAGAGGGTGTTTGCTATGACTAGTGCATTTTCTTGGCAAAACTCTATTAGTCTTTGCCCTGCTTCACAGGGTATGAGATGGTTATTCAGCATTTGAGTAGCAACAGTAAGTGTGAGGCTCCAATTTGAGTGTGGATTTGGGGAACAAGACCTGGACTAATAACGTACATTTCAGTCATGTGAGCATGGATTAATTCCTACATTTAATTCCAGAAGGTGGGATGAGGCTACCAAAGGAGAGATGCAAAGAGATATCAGATCAGATCAGTGGCTCAGTCGTGTCCAACTCTTTGCGACCCCATGAATCGCAGCACGCCAGGCCTCCCTGTCCATCACCAACTCCCGGAGTTCACTCATACTCATGTCCATTGAATCAGTGATGCCACCCAGGCATCTCATTCTCTGTCATCCCCTTCTCCTCTTGCCCCCAGTCCCTCCCAGCATCAGAGTCTTTTCCAATGAGGCAACTCTTTGCATGAGTGGCCAAAGTACTGGAGTTTCAGTTCAGCATCATTCCCTCCAAAGAAATCCCAGGGCTGATCTCCTTCAGAATGGACTGGTTGGATCTCCTTGCAGTCCAAGGGACTCTCAAGAGTCTTCTCCAACACCACAGTTCAAAAGCATCAATTCTTCGGCGCTCAGCCTTCTTCACAGTCCAACTCTCACATCCATACATGACCCAGGAAAAACCATAGCCTTGACTAGATGAACCTTTGTTTGCAAAGTAATGTCTCTGCTTTTGAATATGCTATCTAGGTTGGTCATAACTTTTCTTCCAAGGAGTAAAAGTCTTTTAATTTCATGGCTGCAGTCACCATCTGCAGTGATTTTGGAGCCCAGAAAAATGAAGTCTGACACTATTTCCACTGTTTCCCCATCTATTTCCCATGATGGGACCGGATGCCATGATCTTTGTTTTCTGAATGTTGAGCTTTAAGCCAACTTTTTCACTCTCCTCTTTCACCTTCATCAAGAGGCTTTTTAGTTCCTCTTCACTTTCTGCCATAAGGGATATAGACAATAAAAAGACAATAAAAAGTTCCCAGAAAGGAGGTTTCTCCATTGAAATTGCCATTTCCTGTATTTCTGGGTTAAAATCTGTAAAGAAATCCAGGTAGCTAATTAGACTAAGAAATAGGAGAAGGCAATGGCACCCCACTCCAGTACTCTTGCCTGGAAAATCCCATGGATGGAGAAGCCTGGTAGGCTGCAGTTCTTGGGGTCTCTAAGAGTCGGGCACGACTGAGGGACTTCACTTTCACTTTTTACTTTCATGCATTGGAGAAGGAAATGGCAACCCACTCCAGTGTTCTTGCCTGGAGAATCCCAGGGACAGGGAAGCCTGGTGGGCTGCAGTCCATGGGGCCGCACACAGTTGGACACGACTCAAGTGACTTAGCAGCAGCAGTAGCAGCAGCAAATAAGCCATTCACATGTAAAGCACTGTACAAATCATTTCAGTAGTGTTCCAGCTCTTAATTCTATAATTCAAGAGAAACAATGTTAATAGGGATAACTAAGAAGCTATCAAGGGCAAGGTAAGATCATGTTAGGAGTATAATATAGATTGACTATGTCGGAAAAGAATGCTGCCTTAAACTTAAAAGAACATTGTACAAAAGTGAGAGCACCTCACAGCTATAGTTAGAATTATCTACAACAAAATTTAACCTTTGTATTACAATAAAATCACAACTGTAAGGATAGTAAATCCTAAAAGTTAATATCAAGTGAAAAAAGTATTTTCATGCTGTTTACACTCAAAAGATATTAATATAAACAAAATGTGAATATTATTCGGCACAAAGCAAATTTCCAAGTCTTGTCCTATGGGTTTTAATTTAAACAAAAATTATATAAAATAGTCAACAGTTTTTTCCTGAATGGAGGGAGAACAGGGAAGCAGCTGTATGGAACTTATTTTTCTGTACTTGACTTAGAGTTGAATGTTTGTACTAAGTGAATATTTGGTACTGCAGTTGCTATAGGTACTGATTAAAGAAATCTATTTATTTCTCCCAGAAACAGGAATTTGTCTTTGTGCTTTCTGCACCATTTATGTAACAGCTAAGTGAACTGTCAGCTTTGTATGATGGGACAGGAGATTTCGTTTTAATCAAAGTAAGTCCAAAATTTAAAAAAAAAAAAAAAAGTGACCTCTAAAATATTCTGATTCCTGTGAGCTTCTTTGTTGGCAAGGGGGGAAAGCTGTATTTATTTTCCTAGTATTACATTGACCTACTGAAGAAGTTAAATCTACTCTGTAACCTCAAATTGTTAGATAAATCTATTTCATTTTATTCTACTTCCCAAATTATTAATGAAGGAAAAGCTTGAATTTATTTCTCTGAAAAATGTAGATTTCTCTCCTCCTAAAAATGCTGTCTTATCCTACAAGCAATTATAAAGATATATTTGCTATAAGTCACAAGAATTATTAGTGATACATGTGGTGGGAAACCAGGTATGGAATAAGCATCAGCCGTGGCTTTCAAGTAATATAAAATAGAAATACAATCAGCTATTACAAGAGAGCTTTTAGGGAAACTTTCCAAATAGAAACGCAGTGCCCAAATAACTTAATTAACTTCGTGTGGGATCAAATCCATCACTCTTAAGCACCTGTCACATATAAGCATTGCCTAGAGTGAGGTTCAATAAATGTTTTGTATTAATGCCAATATTATTTATGCCTCCATATTACAATATTAGGGAAATAAAACATTTTCTATATTAAAAAGAAACTGTCATAATTGAACTAGCAACTACTGTGATATTAAAATAAATCTAATATTGAAAGTGAAAAATGGGGGACATACTAAATGGTTTATTAGGGGTTAGAAACATAAAGATACTTCTCTGCAATACTGTTGCCCTCTCCATATTTCACTATGAAGTGGAAAGTTCTGTCACATTCCATAAATGCCTTCACAATCATCCATGACTGTGCTGGAAGCTAAGCCTGAAAAACCATAAAGCACAGTTGTTTCAGAGTTATTCACAAAATACTTTTGTTTTTTCATTCAATAAAATCAGATTTGGATTTCTCAATGTCCTAAATTATATGTCCATGTATAAGTCACCACACTGTCTTTCAAGATGAAGTTATGTTGATAGAATTCTCCAAAATCAAAGGTGGAAAGTATTAAAACAATAATGCAAGCCCAGGCTATTTGACTGTAAACTCCATACTCTTAAACACAACATTTTAATGGGGATAAAAAATAGAAACAGCAATTTTGTATTCTAGGAGTATTCAGGTCTGCTGTAACAGCTGATTTCAGATCTCACTGAGATAGTGCATAGCTAGGTGTGCTTTGAGCATGATAGAATTCAGATTTAGGGATTATGAGTTTCTATGGGGACAGGAGGAAAAGGAGATGACAGAGAATGAGATGGCTGGATGGATCACCAACTTGATGGACGTGAGTTTGAGTGAACTCCGGGAGTTGGTGATGGACAGGGAGGCCTGGTATGCTGCAATTCATGGGGTCGCAAAGAGTGGGACATGACTGAGTGACTGAACTGAACTGAACTGATGGCATTGATTTATCATAGAACTCATTTTTCAAAACTGATACTTAAAGCAATGTCAACTGATACAACATGAGAAATGTTGGCAAAGTTATAATAATAAAAGACCTTAACAGCCATTTCTACTGTTAAGTGGGAAGTAGGCTTTCTAGAGCTATACACTGAAGTCTGGGGCTCTGTGGAAAAATGTATGTGTAAAGCATCCCATTTTGGGGGAGTTTTTATTATGTTAACTGAAGTATTTTTGCAAACTGAAAATGTAAGCAATATTTACAACCCACATTTTCATGTGCCTGTGTTTTATGTGTATTTCAATCAATTAGAACATATCTAAGCATCTTTATCCCAATTTTAATAAGAACAAAGAGCTTAAAAATTTATTTAAGTTGTTCAGGGCCACACCATTGCTTGAGTGGAGTCAAAATCAACTCTTAATTATGTGCCTCAAAACGTAATGCCTTATTTAATTTAGCAGGATATTTTAGTGAATTTTGCTTCTCAAAATTTTGATAGGAATCTCTGCAAAGGCAAAAACTGCATCAAAATAGTTGGCTTTAGGACATTCTTCCTCGATGGTATTTAACATCATAATGTCCTCAAGGCCTATCCATGTTGTCAAAATGGCAAATGCCATTTTTTTTTTTTATGGCTGAATAAGTTCCATGATACATATATACACTGCACCTTTATCCATCCATCCACTTATGGACAGTTAAATTGTTCCACACCTTGGCTGCCATGAATAGTGCTGGAATGAACATGAGGATGCGTACATTTTTTTGAATTAGTGTTTCCATCTTCTTTAGATAAATACCCGGAAGTGAAATTGCTAGATCATGTAGTAATCCTATTTTTAATTTTTGAGGAGCTACTATACTGTTTTCCGTAGTAGCTGCACAAGTTTGCATTTCCACCAACTGTGCATGAAGGATTCCCTTTTCTCAACATCGTCTTCAACATTTACCTCTTGCCTTTTTGTTAGTCCTAAAGGAAATCAGTCCTGAATATTCATTGAAAGGACTGATGCTGAAACTCCAATACTTTGGCCACCTGATGCAAAGAACTGACTCATTGGAGAAGACTACCCCTTATGCTGGGAAAGATTTAAGGCAAGAAGAGAAGGGGACAACAGAGGATGAGATGGTTGGATGGCATCACCAACTCAATGGACATGAGTCTGAGGAAGCTCCAGGAATTGGTGATGAACAGGGAGGCCTGGCGTGCTGCAGATCATGGGGTCACAAAAAGTCGGACACGACTGAGCAACTGGACTGAACTGATTCTAAAAGGCATGAGGTGATTTGCATTTCCCTAATAATTAACAATGTTCAGCACCTTAATATGTACCTTCTGGCTATCTGATATTTTCTTTGGAAAAAATGTATATTCAAATCATCTGTTCACTTTTTTTCTTTTAGTTGTCCTCACTTTATTTTTTTCTTTTATTTAAATTAATTAATCAATTTTAATTGGAGGCTAATTACTTTACATTGTAGAGGTTTTGACCATACATTGACTTAAATAAGCCATGGGTGTACATGTGTTCCCCATCCTGAACCCCTCCTACCTCCCTCCCCATCCCATCCCTCAAGGTTGTCCAGTGGACTGGCTTTGAGTGCCGTGTTTCATGCATTGAACTTGGACTGGTGATCTGTTTCACATATGGTAATATACATGTTTCAATGCTACTCTCTAAAATCATCCCACCCTCACCTTCTCCCACAGAGTCCAAAAGTCTTTTCTGTATATCTGTGTCTCTTTTGCTATCTCACATATCGGGTCATCATTACCATCTTTCTAAATTCCATATGTATATAATAATATTTGTATTGGTGTTTTTCTTTCTGACTTACTTCATTCTGTATAATAGCCTCCAGTTTCATCCAACTCATTAGAATTGATTAAAATCCATTCTTTTTAATAGCTGAGTAACATTCCATATGTACATGTACCACAGCTTTCTTATCCATTCGTCTACCGATGGACATCTAGGTTGCTTCCATGTCCTGGCTATTGTAAACAGTGCTGCGATGAACATTGGGGTACATGTGTGTCTTTAAGTTCTGGTTTCCTCAGTGGGTATGCCCAGCAGTGGGATTGCTGGGTCATAAGGCAGTTCTATTTCCAGTTTAAGGAATCTCCACATTGTTCTCCATAGTGGCTGTAATAGTTTGCATTCCCACCAACAGTACAAGAGGATTTCCTTTTCTCCGTCACCCTCTCCAGCATTTAGCGCTTTTTGACAGCGGTCATTCTGACTGGCATGAGATGGTATCTCATTGTGGTTTTGATTTGCATTGTTGAACAAATTTTCATGTGTTTGTTAGCCATCTGTATGTCTTCTTAGGAAAAATATCTGTTTAGTTCTATAGATCATTTTTTGATTGGGTCATTTATTTTTCTGGAATTGAGCTGCCTGAGCTGCTTGTATATTTTTGAGATTAATTCTTTGTCAGTTGCTTTGTTTGCTGTTCAATACAGTTCAGTCGCTCAGTCGTGTCCGACTCTTTGTGACCCCATGAACAACAGCACACCAGGCCTCCCTGTCCATCATGAACTCCAGGAGTCCACCCAAACCCATGTCCATTGAGTTGGTGATGCCATGCAACCATCTCATCCTCTGTCGTCCCCTTCTCCACCTGCCCCAATCTTTCCTAGCATCAGGTTTTTTTTCCAACGAGTCAGTTCTTCACATCAAATAGCCAAAGTACTGGAGTTTCAGCTTCAACATCAGTCCTTCCAATGAACACCCAGGACTGATCTCCTTTAGGATGGACTGGTTGGATCTCCTTGCAGTCCAAGGGACTCTCAAGAGTCTTCTCCAACACCACAGTTCAAAAACATCAATTCTTCTGTGCTCAGCTTTCTTTATAGTCCAACTCTCACATCCATACATGACCACTGGAAAAACCATAGCCTTGACTAGACGGACATTTGTTGACAAAGTAATGTCTCTGCTTTTTAATATGCTTTCTAGGTTGGTCATAACTTTCCTTCCAAGGAGTAGCATCTTTTAATTTCATGGCTACAATCACCATCTGCAGTGAATTTGGAGCCCAGAAAAATAAAGTCAGCTTGTTTGCTATTATTTTCTCCCATTCTGAAGGCTTTCTTTTCACCTTGCTTATAGTTTCCTTCATTGTGCAAAAGTTTTTAAGTTTAATTAGGTCTCATTTGTTTATTTTTGCTTTTATATCCATTAATTTGGGAGGTGGGTCGTAGAGGATCCTGATGTGATTTATTTC